>NC_143392.1:9168106-9484935 GCF_980474605.1 Leiobunum rupestre | reverse complement strand
CGAACGTTTTCCCTTTTTAGGTTTAACTCTAATGAAATATCCCTCTAATTCGGACAGAGATTTTAGAGTATACCCTAGTCCGATTTCATTCGTTTCTCGGGATGGAGATCAGTGGCGTAGCGTTGAGGCACTTAAATTCCCTCCCCTCTATGAATATTTTAATTAGCCTTTTTAGTTTATCTAGAGCAGTGGCGTAGCTAGGAAAATTTGACCCACGGCAAACCATAGAAATTGCGCCCCTTCCCAGGTGGTCCGAATTATAGGAAATGGAATATAAGTGAAACTTAAGTTATTTTTTAATAACTATAATCTTTAATTGTACAAGAAATGTTGTGTAATTCGAAACCAACTTATAGTGTTACCTTCCTTGCTTTGATTGACGAAAATTTGTCAATAATATCGTCGAAGTCTGTGTTTTCCATTTGTTCTCTCTCGATACTAGCAAAGCAAGTTCACACAACCTTCTTTGGCCCCAGGCATTTTTCCAGAAAATTACCTGAATCTAATCTTATCTTAGAGATATATATAACGGAAATATAAACATTAAAAAAACCTAAAACACAACACCAAAGCAGACCGCCAAAATTAAAACATAATTTGGCGCCCCCCGTCGAGTTGCGCCCATGGCACGCGCCATGGCTGCCATACCCTAGATACGCCTCTGATCTAGAGCCACGTTGTGGCCAACGCGAGAAAATCTTGCAATAAACCAATTCGCATATTATATACAGAGAAACAAACATTTAGAAACCACCATCGAGTATAAAAATTTAATTTCGTATTTGTACAGTAGATGACGCCAGCGTTGATATTTTGGGGCTAAATTTGAAAAAAAATATTACATTTATTATATAATTATAATAATTTAAGTGCTATTTCAAGCTGAAAGTTTATATAAAATATTTTAGAAAATATAGTTATACAAATTTTTAGCTTTTAAATAACCACAATTTAAATTGGACTTTCGCGGGTTTTATCATTTCTGATATTTCTGATTGTGAACCGATGGCGCCATCTAGTAACAAGTAGATTATTTAAAATTTACACACAATGGCGGTACCCCTGTAAAAGGGTCTTCTCCCTTCTCATATGCGTATTGGAGCACCGCGTGGCCATATTTAAACGGAAAAGGCAAATTGTGTCCCTTCCGAACCAAAATCCAGGAGATATTCATTCGTACATTATTTTATTTACCTGGTCAATAGGCAATCCCACCTTCGTTTTAGAAAATATATCTAAGATATTCAACCTATTAGAAAATCACATAATATAAAATTTTGTAGTTACACTACCGCCATCTCTTGATTTCCAAAGTCGTTAAATAATAAAGTAACTAATGTATTGATGGCGCTTTGAAAAGCTAGTCGCCATGACAGGGTGAAATCGCTTTATACTGGGCCCTAAGCTTGGGCGTTATTAGGGCCAGTGGCAGTGGCCTACAATAAAGGGCTCCCAAAATAATCAGCTAGGCTAATACCCAAGGCACCACCTTAGGCCTAAGTCATCGAGCGACTTTTAAACCCATTAACTCAGGTGTCCGGGTTACAATGCGTAGGAGGGTGGTGGCCAGCCCTTCATGCCACGCGAGCCAACAGCTTCCTACACTCACTATTACCGTTAACCTCTACAAGGTTTTATGGAAAGGGAAATCCTGGCAAGGGGCCCAAAACTTTTAAATTGTGTAATTATAAATAAATAATAATTCATTACAAGGTGGATAGAATTGAAATTTTGGGGAGTGTATCACCATACTTTTCGAGCATTTGAAAATGAAAAAAAGTTACTTCAGAATATAATATAGGGTCCTTGTCCTACGTGACAGTAAAATCCTGACTTCAGACCTAATTAACCAAGCCCTTGCCCTCGTTTAGAGCTTATTGGAACAGATAAATTAAACGCCAAAATTTCGATTATTCATAAAAATTTTGGTTAACTGTTTATTTATGGATATTATTCGCGGTTATAAAACGATTTAATATGCAAAAAAATAAGTTTTTATTCGGATAATTTTTGGTTATGGATAAAAATAAATTAAACGAATATTTCCAAGTACCCCTAGACATAAGCCTACTCAAGCTCAGGGCCGGACTTAAAGATCCTGGGCCCATAGGCAGATAAGGAGTCTGGGCCCCCTTTTCACGCGCTGCATTTACCGTTATCCCTGGAACTAGGCTGTGCCTGAATTTCTCTGATTCAGCGTAGAAGTCTGAGCTCTACGGTTATATTACTAAATAAAAGCTCTTAACAATCGTCGACTAAATATGCGATAATTATGCAACATTGCGTTTTAAGGCTGCGTCCGTAAACTGCCAGGCAGAAATTTTGGTAACTTTAGAACCAAATAATAATAAATAATAATAATAATCAGCTAGGCTAATACCCAAGGCACCACCCTAGGCCTAAGTCATCGAGCGACTTTTAAAGCCTTTTAATTCAGGTGGCCGGGCTACAAATGCGTAGGAATTTCTCCAACATAAATTACGATTGATATTATAGATTTATGCCTTCGAATACAGTAATTACGGTCACTGGAGGGCCCCTTCCAAGGATGGGACCCTAGGCCACGGCCAAGGTTGGCCTAGGCGGAAATACGGCACTGCTCAAGCTAATGACTAATCCACCAAAGTTGGCACGAATTTGTGATTGTACCTAGACTACAGTACGTAAAAGTGAAGTTGCAATGTTATTTCGGCAAGCATTTTGTCGGTGGGAGTGGTTTTAATATATTTTTAGCACGATTCTTATTGTTCTTATCCCGAATAGGAAGAGGTGGCGGCGGCGTTATGAATGGGCCTGTCAGAAGCACTTAGCCGCCGATCGAGAGCTGGGTAAGAGCTGCTCGTGGCTCACCTCAATCTTCCGCCAGATCGCGGCGTTATCGACTTCACCCTCAATTCCGCAACGCTTCTAAGCTGTCGAGCGATTCCGGAATCGACTATAGGTCCGGGGTGTATGTCTAAATATCGGACTCGAACCATACCAGCAACCAACCAACACCGAGTATCGCGTGTACCTATCAGTTGAGTCGGCAATATATCAGTAGACCTAAAAGAATGAACTATATGTAGCCGCCAGGGCTAAGAACGGTAGTTAGCATAGGCTAGGGCCGAAAAAGCTTCGGTCCCGGTAAGTAACGGATCCCCCCGCCCTTCTTTTTACTCCCCGCAAGTGCAGTCTAAAAGTGGCCGTTTGGCAGGGGCCATTTAACACTGCCCGCTGATATCAGAGTGATACGAAACAGAGCATCTGCACCCCCACTAAGTTCCCTTTCCTTCGACTATATCTTTTTTTTTTCTCAGTTTCAGGTTTCGTTTTTTATTACTTCCCCGAATTCTCTGAAAATAGAGGTACTTTTACGCGTTTAATTTAACCTAGGAAATTAATAGATAAATATATACACGCTTCAATAAAACCCATTCAGCGATTCACTTGGGAGTATCCTGGACGTGCAAGCTACTCATTATATCGTTCTTATAAAAAGTCAAGAACGACGCGATATCGACGGCGTTGACACGAAATACTTGTGTTAGGTCTAACAGAGATTTTTTTGCGTCGACGAGATAAAAAAATTGGCTTAGGTCTATCTGAGATTTTTTTGCGTCGACGAGAAAAAAAATATGTTAGACCTAACCAAGATTTTGTACTTCGAAACGAAAAAACTACATTAGGTCCAACCGATATTTTATGCGTCGAGTCGGAAATGTTATATTAGATCTAACGAAGATTTTCTATGTCGACGAGAAAAAATTATGCTAGGACTAACCGAAATTTTTGTGTCGACGAGAAAAAGTTATGTTAGGCCTAACATAGGTTTTTTGCGTCAGCGCTTGTCCTTGCATTTCTTAAAAATTAAAATAGCAATAAGAAATAAATTACGTTTATAAAGTGAAGTTTGAACCTATAGTTCACTTGATTTGACTTGATTATGGATTGTAGTTGGCTTCTATGGCTAGCAAGTCTTCTGGTTTAACCGACCAGCCGGAAGTATTCATTCAGCGATCCCCTTTTCGCCATTTCGGAGGGAAAGTAAAAAGAGAGGGTGTTTATTTGAAACGCCTTTTTAAGGCGATCATTTCTCATCATGGTAAAATGACTATTGGAGAATAGATTTGTTATTAGTCCGTACATTTTTTGGTTTATAATTGACTTACTTTCCAATGGGCGCTTCCAGAACCACCTAAAAAACGATAAATATGTGTACCAAGAAAGCCGTTATTACCATTGAGTTGGGAATATTAATCTAGAGGTCCAATCAAAACGTCGGATTTCAGTATTTCGCGAAACAAGTTTTTTAAAAATAAGAATACTGCCGTCTGCTCCCAAATGACGAGAAAACTTTATCATTCTACCCGTGGCGCCGTCTATCTCTCAATGGTTCGTTCAAATAAGACGCGTTTTCCGGCAACAATAATTTTTTTTTCAAAAATAATGGATGGCGCCACGGGTCATATGGTAACGTTTTCTCGTCATTTTAGAGGAGACGGCACATTCGTAATTTTCAAAAACTTGTTTCGTGGGGAGCAGATTTGATTGAATCTCTAGATTAATATTACCAACTCAATGGTTATTACTAAAGAGGACAAAGTTGGGGAAGGTTCGAAACCAGGGCCTCCGGGTTTCACGGGCCCGGAAACTTTTATCAGCTTCCCCCTTCTCTCGTCGGGCTGGCCGCTTCAATAAAATCCACTTCAAAGTTAAATAAAGAGTTTGTGTTCTAACCGTTTTGTCTATGGTTTCTCAAAAGTGCCAAAGCTGGAAATAATTTTCTTCAAAGTTCTATCAGTATGCTCATGTGGCAGGGCAAAGCAGTTGAAGGTGATTTTATTTAAGCGCCTAATACTATCTGGGATATACCAAAAACATCGCTTAATTTGAACGAATTTAATTCTATCAAATATAATGCGTCTATTAAACCACATTAAACTGTTTGAAAATAGTTAAAAAAATTGTTATGTAAATATTATCTTTCGAAATTCCACATTTATTTAAAAAAAACGCAATGCAACTCAATCTGAAATCAGTGGCATACCCCCGAAATGAAGCAACATTTTATTTTGTAAATTGTGTATCCCATTTAAGAAAACCGGTGTATAAGTAGCTACAAGAATGTATTTATTTATACTCAGGGAGAATGAATATGTCGAGGCTATCGACGGACACGTTGAGCCCCTAACCCCGTCACGCTAAGGGGGGGGGGGGGAAAGGAGGGGTCTTATTTTTTGCGTCCTCGCTGCAGCGTTAATCGCGTCGAAAAACGTAATTTTTAAGAACCAATGAGATTACAGTATTATTTGATTTTATTAAAGAGGAGGAGCATACCGAGGTCCCCAACGGGTGGAATTGGAGGTACGCTAAAAATAATCTCGACATATTTATTCTCCCTGAGTATAAATAAATACATTCTTGGTAGCTAAAAATCCAAATAATATTTCTGTAAATCTAGAAATCCACAAGAAATATCGGTAAAATAGGAAATCTATTTGAAATATCGGAAATATAGGAAACCCACAAGAAATATCGGAAATATAGGAAACCCACAAGAAATATCGGAAATATAGGAAACCCACAAGAAATATCGGAAATATAGGAAACCCACAAGAAATATCGGAAATATAGGAAACCCACAAGAAATATAGGAAATATAGGAAATCCACTTGAAACATACGAAATCCACTTGAAACCTAGGAAATCCTGAGAATTATTAGAAATCTAAGGAAATGCCTAGTAATACTGGAAATCTCAGAAAATGCCTAGTAATATTGGAAATCTCAAGAAACGCCTCGTAATATTGGAAATCTCAAGAAATGCCTAATAGTATTGGAAATCTCAGGAAATGCCTAGTAATATTGGAAATCTCAAGAAACGCCTCGTAATATTGGAAATCTCAAGAAATGCCTAATAGTATTGGAAATCTCAGGAAATGCCTAGTAATATTGGAAATCTCAAGAAACGCCTCGTAATATTGGAAATCTCAAGAAATGCCTAATAGTATTGGAAATCTCAGGAAATGCCTAGTAATATTGGAAATCTCAAGAAACGCCTCGTAATATTGGAAATCTCAAGAAATGCCTCGTAATATTGGAAATCTCAAGAAATGCCTCGTAATATTGGAAATCTCAAGAAATGCCAAATAGTATTGGAAACCTCAGGAAATGCCTAGAAATAATAGAAACCTTAGGAATTGTTTTGTAATATTGGAAATCTCAGGAAATGCCTAGAAATAATAGAAACCTTAGGAATTGTTTTGCAATATTGGAAATCTCAGGAAATACGAAGAAATATTTTCAATAAATCGAGAAATACAGTGGAAATATTGGTCAATCAGAATTTCAGACACATGATATACATTTTATTTTCGAAGTAGCTGAAGGCGTTCGCTCCCCCCATAAACAAAAATTCCGACTACACCACTGTCTGATGGCGTTTTTTTTAAATCAAAATCGTCAGCAATAAAAGCGAAATTCCGATAAGACAAAATATTGAAGAAATAATTATTAATATTTGGCTACAATTATTCATTTTTACCCTAACATAGCTAAAATATTTCTTTTTTCGGTTATTCGGGGCACTGCTAGCAGAGAATGGGAACAAGTTTTTAATTTGTAACTGAAAATCAAGCGCAAAGATAACGGATAGAGCCATATAGCAAAACGGCGGCCATAACTAAGATTAATAGTTCTCGTTTTCAAATCGCGTTTTCCATGATGTAGGGGGCGCTCTTTTACTCTCATAATTTCATCCCCCAAACCATCCCCCTTCTTTTACTTCGCTCTATACGGATAAGAGGGGAAAAAAATAACGAGCATAATGTGGCAAATCTCTGTGCTTTTGGGTTTCTGCCGGGATGGGGTGCTTTTAGTGAAAAATGAAGCTGATTGCCTCCAATCATTCAAAATTGAATCACGCGATGGGACTTTTTTTTAATTAACTCTCTCAGAAATGACGCGTAAAAACGTTCGGTAAAAAAATTCCACGCGGTCCTTTATCATAGGTTTTCCCTTCGCTTTTCCCAGAACGAGAATTAAAGTATAAAATAAAATATTCTCGAAGAATTAGGAACCACATTTATTACATTTTTTTCTCTAGTCCTTTTTCCCCGCTCGGATATGAGGCCACCCCTAAAAATTAAAACAGTTTTACGAACTACATTTAATGTCATTAATTTTATCCGCAGTTAAATGTCTTTGTGAGATTTTCCACTGAAGAGGTGCCTTTTTTTGGCTGATGACCCCCTCTCCTTTTTGGCGGGTTATTTATTGGACGAGCGAAGTTTCGCGTGAATGTTTTAATTTAATCATTTCTCTTAGATGATCAGTTTTAGGTCTAAGATTTCAATCGCGGGATTACCGAAATAATTTTACACGTGAAAATATCGATTCAGTTAAAGGGGAACGGCCAAGATTTTCCAAATATGGCCTTATTTCCGTATCAAAAGATTAACAAGACGTTCAATATACTAACGCGTACCTTTTTTTTGTCTTGAAAAAATAGCTTTTGGCCCAAAAAGTTGAAACGAAAAATAACGCCAGGTGTTTGGGTTTGAATTTTCGCCGCCATCTTAGGGGCTGCCGCCAGCGCCCCTAGCCCCGTACGAGCGATTTTCGAACTATCCTAACTTTTGAAATCGCGCAATTTAGGCTTAAGTCTCTTATAACTGGAACGCGCCGCGCGTGCGAAACAATTTTTTTTGCGTCTTCAGCAGCGCGCGCTTTTACGTTGTTTTTCGGTCTCACCGACTTCTCAGCAGGTGTCGCGGCGGACGCCCGATTTTCGATTTCCCGAAATTTCTTTATTTTATTAAAAATTAACCACTCAATATTTTTTGATGCGGTTTTCGCCATAAATTTTAGTTTTTAATGGGCTATAGGGCTATCTAACTGGTTAAAGCTTGACCGTTCCCCTTTAAGTGTTAAACGCTAATTAATAAGACCAAACTTGGCCTAACTAATATATTCATTTGTAAACTCAGAAAGCAAAAGTTCCAATATTGGAATCGCTAAGTTAAATCTCAAGTCAGCTTGGCCACGCAAATTCAATTAAATCCATTAGAATCAATTAAAATATAATTAAATAAATTGATTAAAAGTTAAAATATGTGGGGTGGCGGAGTGGTTAGCATTTTCGCCTCGCCTCCTTCTACGTTGAGTTTGCAAGTTCTCTCCCCACTGGTTTAAGGGGTTTCCCCCCGACTTCTTCAGTTTCCTCTTCCATAAAAACTTGTGGAGGTTAACGGTAATAATTAGTGTAGGGAGCTGTTGGATCAATTTGGGTACATTTGTTCGAATTTCATTCGTCCGAACGGTGGTACAAATGTCCGAATGGTCATTTGTCCGAATGCCGGAAAACAGGATCGTATGCCCGAAAAATTTACTACAACTTTTGTTGGTGATTTAGTCGTTCAATTTATGTTAACTTTACTGGCGAATTTCATTTGTTCGAGTAATCGTTTGTCCGTTTTTTCGAACATTAGGAGTTGGTTGTTTTTTTTTAAAATATTGTTAATGTAAGAAAATAGTAATATTAACGTGAACCTAACCTAACCTAACCTAAAATATCCACAACATTCAACGCAATTCCCACTTACTATATCGACCAAAAAAAACAGCAATAAGAAATATTAATTTAGCAACCGAATTCGGACAAGTGATGCTACCGATTCGGACGAATGAAACAAACAAGTTGTCCAATTCGAACAATTGAAACATTTGTTATTTCGGCAGTTCGGACGAATGAAATTCGAACATTTGTTCCACCGTTCGGACGATTGAAATTCGAACAAATGTACCTACCCCGTTGGATCGTGTGGCATGAAGGGCTTTCCACCACTCTCCTACGCATTGTAACCCGGTCACCTGAATAAATGGCTTTAAAAGTCGCTTGGTGACTTAGGCCTAAGGTGGTGCCTCGGATATTAGATGATTATTATATTGATAAACTTATGTTAATATGTTTAGGTCATAAATTCCAAAATATAATAGTCAATTTTATGTTTAGATTTCGCAGTTCATCATAATTTTACCAAAGTAAACTTTAATTTTACTTTTGAAAACGGTTCAATTTTCAATAATCTTTGGCTGCTTGCATGGTAAGAAAGACCATCCCAAACGACCAGGTACACATTTGCGAACCCCCCCACCCACGGCTGCCCCCATCGCGCAGTTAATATATACCTTGTTTTCAATCAAAACCTAATCAATGGCTGCGTTCAGTAACCCTCAACGAAATATTTGAAAAATTATTTTCGTTGAGACCAAAAGTTTCTAAACGTGACGTAGGACCTTTTTGAACGCTTTTACGCTTGTTGTACATTATGTAAAATATCGTCTGTCGTGGCGTCTGCATCTCGCGTTCCTCCGAGTTGCGACGTCACGTGACCATTGAGCAACGGAAAACCTGCTCTTACAAGGGGGTTTTTTTTTGCTTGTCCGGGGACAAAAGGTGTGAACGTTTTACCCTAAAACGTTTTATTCGCCTGTTCTCGGGGTAAGATTAACCCTGTCCCGAATTTTGTTCGCTTGTTCCAGAGCTCTGAGGTTACACTTTTTACTCCTCCTCGAAAGGAGGTGTAGAGGGAGTAATGTACCTTTGTCGTCTGCTTAAATTTCGTTTCACGAAAACATAACGGGTTATAGTACCTCTTCACACGAGGCAAGCTTTTTATAAATAACCTTTAACCTTTAACTACTCCCTTCTTACTCCCACTCGTTTTTTTCCTCAAGACAGAATTGAAGTAGAATGACGTCATATGGCTACACTTTTTAACCTGCTCAAAAAACCCAGGACAGGTGAAATAAAACCACCTACAGCCGTTGACTTCGTTTCTCAACGGACGGGCAACGTGACGTCTAAACCGGAAACGTGAATCCGGACTCAAAGTCTACTCTACGGTGAGTCCGTTGAGCGTTACTGAACGCAGCCATCATCAGTAATAATAGCTTTAGTACAGTCAAAACACCGATTTCGGGGAGTGATCAGCACCTTGGAGTGAATAGTTTTCATCACAAGTATATAAATATCTCTTATGAAAGAAGTATCCCCCAAGTATTCACAGACTTGATTCCGTTATTCCACCCCCCCCCCTTTCCATTCTGCTGGAGCCTATGAAGACGCGTGTTTCCATCGAATACCATTTTCAGCATTTAAAGACGAATACTCTGAGATATACCGGGTGTTTCAAAAGGTTATGCAAAGCTTTAAAGGAGTTGTAGGGGGTTAGTTGGGAAGTATTCCTGTTTTCCCCCCTTTTCCTACGATGAGTTAAAAGAGCGCCAGAGAGCTTCAAAGTGCGGCCCCTGGAAGTAGGCTGCAACAAGTGCAAAACCAAGCAGCAGGGACTTTAAATACTGTTTAAGTTTATTTTTTTACGCTGGTTACCTCGATTGGTTTACAAAGTCCTTTTTTACCTATCACAAGAACCCTAACCTTAATGTCCGCGTTTCCTTGCTGCTTGGTTTTCGCTTGTTACAGCTTACATCCAGGGGCTAGTAGGCCACACATTGAAGCTCTCTGGCGCTCTTTTAACTCATCGTAGGAAAATGGGGGAAAAACAGGCATACTTCTCAACTCACCCCCTACAACTCCTTCAAATTTTTGCATAAACTTTTGAAACACCTTGTATATTATTCGCACCAGATTTTACGTATTGTCTGGTACGAGTCAGCTAAATTCTTTTCGAAACTTCAGCATTAGTTTAAAATTTATTTGAATGTCGATAATTTCGTATAGAAATGGAAAATTCCTCGATTGAAGTCGTTAACTCAAAGACAATTCGAGTCGCCTTTTCCTTATCTCTTTTCGGGTTTTGTTTTTTCCGCGCCAGAAACCGCGAGCCAAGGCCCGATTTGTAGCGCGTCCTACGAATACGAACGGAACTTATTCTTTTAAATAAAGCCATCCATTCCTTTTCCCGGCTAGTTGTCGCGCGCCAGAGGTAGGTATTCATCTTGGAGCTTCCTATTTAGGAGTTAATCCGGGTTTCGGGATTAACTTGTCACAGATTAGCGAGGGCTGACGGCTTTCCCCACCCCTCATCCTCCGCAAACCCCACCCCTCATCCTCCGCAAACCCCACCCTTTCACCTTTTCCGGTGGTAAAGTGGCGCTCTTAAAAAGAGTAAAAGATTTCCAGAAGCGGAGCCCCGAATCGCGTACTGTCAATCACCGGTGACGTCGAAGGGAGAGAACGACGCTCTCCTAGCGCCATCTCTCGGCGATAATGAGAAGGAGGGAGATTTCGGCGGGGATTTAAAAGAGACGGAATTTTAATGCGCGCTTCTTGATTCAAAAGTCGACTTTAAGAATGGAATTGTCAAGAGGTGTCTCCCGTTTTAGACAAAAGAGTTTATATCGGGGCTAGGCCTAGGCTTTTCCTTCTACCTTGAGGATTTAAGGAGAGATTTGCGTCAGAGTTGGCCCTCTTCCGTTGTTTTTACCATTTGTTTCGCCATCAACGCGTGAACGTCGAAGATCCAGGAGCTTTTGATTCAATTAATGCTGCTTTTAAATTAGCTCAACGCACGCTATTGTTTTCGAGGTCAATGTTAATTATATTGTAAGAAGGCCAAGGCTTTTTCAGAGGGCTGTACCAAAGGCCATTGTTTTTGGCTTAGGCCTAAATCTCCGTGCAGGGTTGCCAAAAACTAGGTTTTTTTAAACCAAAAGAATATATCTATTCCGCCTATGCTTTATCTTATGTACGGCAATGACTAAAGAAAACACTTGACGAAGACGGACTGTTTAGTATGGAGAATAGAATACACGCACTATTTTTTAGCGCTATACAGTCTGTTCAATTGAACACTCCCGCGAGTTGAAGTCACTCAAAACGATTTTAACAAAACTTGTAGATAGATGCTTCCAAACGGTTTTTACAAGCAAAATTTGTAGGTAGATGCTTCCAAACGGTTTTTACAAGCAAAACTTGTAGTTAGATGCTTCCAAACGGTTTTTACAAGCAAAATTTGTAGTTAGATGCTTCCAAACGGTTTTTACAAGCAAAATCTTTAGTTAGATGCTTCCAAACGGTTTTTACAAGCAAAATTTGTAGTTAGATGCTTCCAAACGGTTTTTACAAGCAATATTTGTAGTTAGATGCTTCCAAACGGTTTTTACAAGCAAAATTTGTAGTTAGATGATTCCAAACGGTTTTTGCAAGCAAAACTTCCGCCTCAAGTAAGATTTATTATTAAATTCTAATAATAGTAATTTTAAATTACTAACCAAATTCGAATCGACTCACTGTAATTCCTAATCTTACCCAAAATGTATTAACTAAATAAATATACAGATGGAGACAAAATAATTTCTAAATTTATCAAATATATGAGTGTAATATTTTTCAATTCGGGTCGGCCCCCATTGCAAATCAGGTCGGTAAAAAGTAACGGTAAACCCTCCTGTAATAACAGTGAACAGGATTTACTTTAACGAATAGTAACGGAGAAGGGGGTGTCTTGTCGGGCGGGGGGGGGGTGAAAGGGGTGACGTATGTCAGTCGGTGCATGGTTAATGGCGGGTGGATGACGTACGATTCGAGAGACTACGAAATAAGTCCCAGATCGACTCAAAAGCGCCGGGGATAGAAATAAAATGTTGCGGCTCGCTATCTCTTATATATTAGAAAGACGAGCGCAAAAAAAACAGGCGAGAAGATATGGTCGAAAGGGCCCCTGTCGGCGAGATTTCGAGGCGGGGGGGGGCGAGGTACGCAACGACTCGCGTTTGGAAATCTACGATAAGGAAAAGTATTAGATGGTCGTGTTGTACCCGATGAAAAACGGTGTTTCTTTTCTGGGAGAGATGCGCGACAACCCCTTGATGACCCGAGTACCCCCTCGCCTCTCTCGCTCTTGATTGATGTTTATTATTCGAATGCACACGGATATCCCACCCTCTATTTAATTTCATCCAGTCACTGACTCATCCTTTATATAACACGAAATAATTTGTTTGAGGATTATTACCTGATAGTGGTTTTGAGTTCTAGAAGACTGGTGAAGTTTGTAATGTAGTGTTAAGGGTGTGATTTACCCCTTAATAAAAAATGGGGTGGCTTTCTTGCGGTGCGTACGGGAATGCGGTTAGAACACTTCTACAGGCGTTTTGGTCTATATTTAGTCTATTTTATTTAACTGGGATGTTTTGTTAATATATAAAAAATAAGATAATTAAAAATTTAATTAAAACATAACGTCGAATTTATTGCAAATAATATGGAATACTAACAATTATATTAAATTTTTGATTAATTCTGACACGATTTGCGTTCATTACTAAGTATTTAAGGGGTTCTCCCTCGAGATCTTCGGTTTCCCCTTCCATTAAAATTCGCTTGATGACTTAGGCCTAAGGTGGTGCCTTGGGTCTTACCCTAGCTGATTATTATTATAATGAAGGATTGTTTATTTTAAAATTAATTAAAAAAATTATAGTACCCTTTCAAACAGTAAGATTTATTAATTTCATTATAATTTAAAATTTTGTTCATACAATTTCCAAACAGACTAAACGTTTAAAATATTATTCTACATGAAATTACCGACCAAATCCGTATTGAAATCTTGAATGCATTTCAGCCGCATAATACGCCTAGTCTGATTTGCCTCAACAGCCGGGCATTCAGTGTAAATGACAAGAAATTAAAAGTAAAAAAAAGCAGAGAGGGGGGCCATATTTATCGAATGAGGGGTCGGTAATAGCCCGGGGTCTGTTTCAACTAAGCGATTATCCGAACCCTCTCGTTTCCTCCACCGCTCTGTTTTTTGTTCTCATCCTTACCCTTTTGGTATATTCGAATTTTTGACACTAAATGAATGTACTCTATAACCTTAAAGTAACTACTAGGGACCTTGGTTTCCTTTTTTTTCCGCTGCGGGTCGCGATAAGACACGTCAAAGATGAAAAACTTCTCCCGAATGAAAGTACAAGAAAGGAGAGTCGAAAGTAAAAAACTGTCTCTTTCCGTTTCATTTGCGAAAACGTTTTTGTTCTGTCGTTTTTTCCTCCTCTCTCCTTTCATTTTGGTTGGTGTAAAAGGGCTAAAAGGCATCTCTGAAGTTTTTTTTATCAATCGGGAATTGTACGGAGGTTGGTGTTAATGTGTAGGGAGATGGTCGCTGGCTGACAGCTCTCCGCCGTTTAAAATCGCCTTTCCCGAGCCGAGCGCTGACGACAAAAAATGTTATCTTTCAGGGGCTCCTTTGAGACGCCGCTTTCCGACGAAGAAACAATGCTTCTTCGCAATCAGTTTAAAGACATTTGTGTATGGGGACCCACTCGCCACCTCTTGAATTAACGGGGGAGAAAAATAACGCGCAGATTTTATAAAAAATAAATTCAAACCTTAGTTTGTTTATAGTTTTGTTTTGAAGGATGAAAGGATTTTCTCAGTTGGTCTATTTCTAGACATTTTGTAGTAACGGAATTATAATAGATCTTTTTATAAAGTAACGTGACCTTCTTGTTTAAATGTGGCTCTTACGTCACAGTCTCTTACTTTTAGAGGTCGGTAACGGTTAATCATTATCCATGTTTAAATTGATTTTTTTTCGGGGGAAAAATGTAAACAAAGAAATTTACCGGTTAATATTTCGGAAAATGATTAAAAAACATTTATCAAAAAATTAATCGGATAATACAAAAATTAATATAAATTACTTGATCAAAACGTTTTACGAATAATTTTTAGAGCTTTAACTATTGAATAAACGTGAAGCATCCCCGACCTCTACTTACTTTTACAAGTCTACGAGCGCGCACTACAGTCGCCAGATGAATATTGCCGTGCAAAGCACAAAAGCATTAACGACCAAATTTTCGATTTACAGATTTTGGTTTTATTTCACCTTATTTTATACGTGAAATTCAATTTTGAACTAATTTTCGAATTTAAAATTTTTGTTCTTAGAGATATGACTTGTTGCAAAACGCATTAATGTGTTTATTTTCTTTAAAAGTCAAATCAAGACGCATTTTTTTCGCGTTTTAAGACATAAATAGTCCAACATTTGTGTTAAAAATCATTTTTAATGATATTTCTGAAATATCGTTTGGCCTGTAAATTGTTTAGTACCAGAATATAATTTGAGTTGAGAAATCCAAGTCTACTATATAAACTTGAAAGAAGTAAGTTGGGGTATCTTAAGGCAAAGAAAGTTGGAATTTCGCGGGTTTTCTCCATATTTTGGTTTTGGTCGTTAATGCTTTTGTGCTTTGCTAGCGCGCGTGCAAATCGCTCGTGCTAAGCTGGGTCTTGTGACGTAAGAGTAACATTTTAACAAGTTGGCAAGACCACTTTTTATTTTTTTAAATCAACTATTCCAATGATGATATAAACGCTGCTGTGTTATTTTAATTCAAAGTTTTTCGTAGTCAAATCTAAATATTTTTATATGAAAAATAGGATTATATTTCTAAAAATATATATTATTATTCTTTCAAAAAATATAGGATTTTATAGGACTATATATGCCATTGCATTTACTAACTTTATGCGTTTAAAAACCAAATCTATATTTAGTTAAATAAATCTTTGATTTTCACTTAAAAGTAGAAACTATTTAACCATTTTACCCCAAAAATATACTAGTAGCTAGCCACGTTAACATTAACAAAAGTATAGACTAGAATGACTTTGTATAGGAATTTATCCTATAGATAAATCTACCAATTTCACTGACAATTGTGAGTGGTGGGATTTGAAATGGGCATAATATCTAAATTATAGGATTTTACAGGACCTTTTGGGGATTTGGCTAAAAATAAAGGATGTTATAGGGCATTTTTTTAAGTATAGGATTTTATAGGAATTATAGGACCTCTGGGGGCCTTGCGAAAGGGGTGGAGGTAAACGTCACCGGCGTCTACTTCAATCGTGGTGAACGTAAGTTTTAGGGGACCAATTAACTATGAAGACTTAAATAATACTTTAACTTCTATTATTCTATTCCATAAGTGTGTCATATCCAAAACGACTAGCGCTTCTTACGATAAACATTTTTAAGTTAAAAATAAAGGAATAATAATTCCAATATCGATACAATTGGAGCAGTGTTATTTTATTCCAAAGTTTTCGAAGTCTAAAGCAATATGTCACATGTGTAGAGTGAGGTAAAATTTACCATTTTCGAAGTCTAAAGGGTTCGGTGGCCCTTTAAGGGGAATAGAACTGCAGGTATTTAGTGTGGAACACCAACTCTTCTTGACCTCTACATTATAAGGCTTTAGATATTTCTGGCAATAGCTAGTGAATTGTCACATTGTTAGGGGTCTTCCACAAAGAATGCGTTGAATGTAACATAATAAACATAAGTATGGCACAGAACGAAATCGGTTAATGATAGTCTGTCGTAATGGTTTACGTTACCATTGGCGAAACAGACTATCATTAAAATATTTGCATTGTATGAATAGGAAGTGTCATATTATGTTACTTATGGTTGAAGTTACATTACCTTTAAAGACAAATTACCACGCGACTGTCCTACGCCAAGATAATATAGAACTCCATACCCTAGATTCGAATTCTGAGAGTTTTCTGATTGATAGTTTTGTAACGAAGCGTTTACCCACTTTCGGCACATGACCTCCGAAAAATCGACGTCCATCGGTCGCTGTATTGTTCACCTTTGATCAACGCATCTTCAAAGTTGGCTGTGGTCTTATCTATAGTTGGTGACCATGGTAACTATGGAGCTAAGTGAGTAAGTGCTATTGACTACGCGCGAGCATGGACAAAGAATCTTACGCGACTCACTGTTCAGGTTTTAAAAAGCACACCTTTATACTGCTAATAGGAAAATCACGGATAATTTTAGTTCAATGCTGAAGGCCCTTAACGGGTAAGATTTTGCAATAACTGGTGGCTTTACCGGTGAGTCGGGGTCGGGCGCTTGTAACCCATAAGGGCGGTGGCGCACTGGGAGATGTTAGCTCTGGTCAAATGGTCCTATCTCCACCTCCGACTTCTGTCAGGTAGGGGCTGGAAACTGAGTTTCGGCTCAGGGTAATGGAGAGGGTCCGTGCAAACTGGCCACCTCGGGGGATTGGGTAGCCTGCTGTGGGGCGGCGGGCCTCCGTAAGAGGGCACGGCGGTCCTTTTTACCGGCCTTTTGGAGCCACACCGCGATCTCCGGTGCCAGCTGTGCTGGGTCACTTGGACGGCTGTGTGCTCGTCGTTCCTCTTTAGGAGCTCTGTCCAAAGGGTTTGACCCTTTACCTACGTAGGTAGGTGTCGTCTGGAGTTGCTACAGCATCCACTCTTATTCCCACTGCTGTGTGCGAAGTGAGGGGTTGGTCGTCCCATTGCTGCACCTTCTGCTGGGTTGAGTGGCTTGCGTCAAAGGTGCGACCATCAGTAGTAGGGTACTACTACCCATGCTGGATTTGTCACCTGTCCGGGCTAAAGGACACTGGCGCAGGGTGCTATGATGATAGACCTCCGGTGGTATTATCTCTGTTACTAGGTACACCAGGCTATAAATTTTGACACACTGGCGTCGCTGAAGTCGATTTCAGAGCGTTCACGTTCAATTTTGACAAAATGGCGCAGTTTTTGTCGCTTAAATGATTAGGCGTAGTAAGTTTTAGATCTTCTATTTTTGAAATTGGTTCTTTTAAAGTTTAAGTAATGGTAATTAACCATTGTGTTAATTCACTGGAATCCATTTCATTTCTAAACTTAAAAAATTGATTGAACTAAGCCTAACCTAACTTTATCGCACCCGACTAAGATTCTCGTAGTGATAGTTGAACGGAATTCTTGAGGCGCTTAAAGTAAGCCTTCCGATTTAGGCCAGGCCTAACTTGTCAAAATATCGGGAACAGTGAGTCCCCTTAGATTCTTGGTCCATGACGCGAGGCAGTTATTTTGAATCTAGGGAATGAGGTTTATATTATATTTGGTCAAAAGATCACCAAAATGTGTGGTCTTTATAGAAATAGACTCTCATTAAAAATTTAAAGAAATAAAACACTTCTAATGAAAAATAAAATATTTTAAATTTATATTAACACAGTTTACCGCGTAGTTGCGTTATATTATATAATGTGGCTCAGAAATCGCCAAACAGTCTTTCTTTGGGGAGGATAGGCCATGAAATTGACAGAAGGAATTAATGGTTCGCTGGAGAGTAAAGCGAGATAACTCTTCACTCTACAGTCTTTCCAACCATCATTTCTATTTTCTTTTGTGCTAAAGGCGGAGGACGGGGAAGGGGAGGACATTTCCAGCACTTTTTGTCCTGGATTTGATAGAAAAGATGAGCCTTGAAAAACTAACGACACTTCAGGTCGTCAAAACTTTTCGTCAGCAGCTTCTCTTTGTGTTTGATGCTTCTCTTCGCGGCTTTTCTACAGATGTTCGCCCACCCAAACATTTTTCTTTGAGTCATGGCCGACGATACTTAAGTGTTTAATTTTTAATTATTTATAAGAGTGTTAGAAGTCTTCAAATAAATTATTCCTTATCCATTAAAAGTGATGCGTAAAGAATGCTACAACGTTGAAGTGCGGGCTAGAGATTTTATTTTTTACCCGCTTGCCGGTTAAAATTGTAGAAGACGATTTTTTCTCGCTGCCCGATAAATATGACGTCAAAAACAGACGGGAGCACTTAACAGGGAGCCGACAATTCTCTTCTAAACACTCTTCAAACTTCGTCAACAATTTTTTCTCAGAGCTCTTTATTTCTCGATCTCGTCGTCCCTTTAACCGAGAAAATTGACCAGTTTTCTTTTTTTGATTGCGGTCATCCAAAGTTCAACTAAAGATGGCGCCATCATCGTCCATCTAAATAAAGAAGTTATTAATAGACAGCGTCAGCAAATCGTAAAAATGCATTAAACGCGAAAGTTTTTTTCTTCAAATGTTGAATTTTTACTTTTTAACGTCTGGCGAAGTGAATTACAGCGCCCTCTGTGTTTCAAATAGCATTAATTAAAATTCCAAATACCTTTAAATTTTCCATTTCGTCCAATTTTCTATTATGTATTATCATCACCATATACCTTTTTCATTTGACGTCTACTTTTCGAAATGATGGAATCACGAGCAGTGTTATAGTGTTTTCAATTTGACTGCTCTAGATCGCTCTGATCAACATTTTATGTTCCATTTGTGTGCTAGGATCTGCTCCGATCAAGTTTCACGTGTTCCATTTCCAGTTCTCGGGTGCTCCGAGATTGCCCAAAACCGATCTGCCTATTTCGACAGATCAACGAATCGAGATCGAGATCGGAGCAAATTTTCGCGTGTTCCTTTTAGATTTTTTGTCAAAATGGCAGACCAAGACGCGAAAATTCAAATTACTAGCTGACGAAAACCACAAATCGCGGGAATATGCAAATTACATGTTCCATATGCGGTTTTACTCTAGTCGATTGGGGCGAGATCTATGACGTCAGAGACAGATTCTGAGTGAATCTTGAGCAATCAAATGGAAAACGCTATTAGAAATAAGCTTTTTTAAAGCCTTATTTCTAACACTGATTAGAGACGTTTTTCAAATATAACCATAGAAATAGAAATGAGACTAGAACCACTGCGCTATTCGGTAATCTCAAGGAAAACGGGCAAGCTAGAAGGCTGCCATCAGGGCCATCTTTACCTAATTGGAGGCCCCTGGGCAAAGCTATGGGCGATCCCCTGTAACTCCACCCAAGTTTCTAACCTCCAGTGCGAAGTCCATCGACGCTCTAATCTACAACTATCGGTTCAAATAGTTTCACTTGTCCTACTAAAGGTTACTAAAGAACCAAAAGTCTTTATTCGTTTTAGATTTACCCTGTCTATAGACGCGACTAAATACGAAGTTTAGGACTTTCGAGCAATGTTAAAAACATTTTTTATTATTAAAATTTCTTTTACGTTTCACTATTTGAAAAATGGGGCCCTCCAGAATCTTGGGGATCTAGGGCAGTGCCCTTTTTGCCCAATGGGAAAGACGGCACTGGCTGCCATGAGAGTGGAATCGCTACTAATCGGCACAGGAGTGCGCCATCTATTAAAATAAATTTCAACTTTAATTTTTGAAAATAGATGGCGTGTTTCCACAAATAATACTGGCGATTCCACTCTCATGGCAGCAGTGTGAGAAACAAGGCACTATCACAGGCCAATCGCCAGTTTAAAAATTAGCTGGGCCAGTTTAAATATTAAATGCTTGGGGTGTTAGTGGGCCAGTGGCCCTGGAGAACACTTAATTAATTAAGTTTTTTCCCTTCAAGATTTATAGTTCTTTATTTAACACTCCAAAATTTTAAAATACCCATAATAACTAACCTACTAGAAGCCTATGCCCTATAGCACATATTGTCAAGAATAGATAATTTGACCATAAATTATGAAAGCCTGATTTTTAAGGTTAAAAATGGTAAGTGGCCAGTGGCCAGTTTTTTAATTAAACTACCTAAGCTCTACTGGCCACAGGTCCAGTTTAAAAAAAAATCCTTATTTCTCAGCCTGCATGTCAGCCTGCACTAACTCGTACATCTCACCACAATCTAATCGTGCTTCTAGTCTCATTTCTATTTCTATGGATATAACCTTGACGTTCGGGTTTACTCTTTGAGTTGCTGAAACGGTCTACTAATTTCAACCATCAGGAGGACCAGACCCTAAGAATTCGTACGAAAAAGAGGTATTTATTTTCCAAAATAACTCTTTCAAATACGTTTTAAATTTGTAATTTATTATACTTTATTATTCGAAGCACCCCCAAAAACCCCTTTTCGTCTGAAATAAATAAATTACGAGAAAATAGTTTCGCGTCGTAAATTTCCGTCTGCTAGTCGGCGCGACGAGCGTCCGACCACCTGTGCGCCATTTCTGGGGGGACGCGTTTTTCCGCGCATGCAACCAGACCCGATTACGAGCCTTAAACTACAGTCCCGCGTTCGCTGTAAATCTCTGGAAAAAGTTTGAGCTTTTTAACGAGTCATTGACTTCGCCAGTCGTTTGTTTAAAGCGCAAAAGACAGGCCAAACAATAGTCGTAAGTCAAAGAGGTCTACATAATGAAACGCGTCCGCCGTAAGCCGCCTAGCGGCAGTGTTTCAAATACGTCGATAAACCCGTATGTCTTGTCATTAGAGAGGAAAGCTATTAGTTTGGTTTTCGCGTCCTTTCTTCACCCCCCCCCCCTTTCTCTCTCGCCGTATCGCGCCGTACGACGTTGAAATGTAACATCGTGAAAGAATGGCCCTTTTTGGCGGGTGTATTCGGGGGAGGGGCGAACGGCGGCAGTTGGAATGATACGCGTCGAGAGTAACCGAGAGTAAAGAAGAACCGTAAATCCATCGGTCGCTTCTTGTCAGAGTCGCTTCGTTTCAAACCTTTCGTCCATTGCCAAGACCCGACTTCCGGAAAGAGCGCGAAAAAATCGACATTGAGCAGCCTTCAATCCCATCCCTGAGGGAAGGACATTCTTTGAATCGGTACGTCCTTGTAGTACGCGCCGTTATGGAAATTTACCGAGATATATTTAGGGCTGTGCGAGTAGTGGTTTTAGGCAATTGAGTCGGTTATCGAGTATCAAATATTTTTTCATCGAGTATTCGAGTCGAGTAATATTGAAGTCGAGTTGAGTAATCGAGTAATTGATTAAGGGGAAACTTTCTCTTATTCGAATCGAGTTTACTAAAAAAAACCTCGAGTAATATTTTTAACGAGTCGGGTTATCGAGTACTTGATTAGGCGCTGGTTTTATTCCAGTAATTATGAAATTAAATTTAAAAGGAGTATAAAGTAACTTTCAATGCTAAAAAGTATTCCTTTAATTTAAATGAACCACAGTTTGCACAACTTTGTAGGTACCCTTTATTGCCCCCCCCCCCCCCCAAACGTTGTAAAAACCCCTCTTTGAGCTTTGAAGTAACGAGGATAAAAAAAACCAAATACTCGACGAGTTTAGAGAACAGCTTATTCGAGTAATCGGGTACCCGAATTTGCAATTTTTTGGTACTCGGTAATTGACGAGTATTCTCCAATTACTTATTCGAGGTCCAGTTTGAGTAATCGACCTCAAAAATGGCAAGTAATCGATGATGTTCGAGTACTCGCATAGCCCTAGATATATTTTTAGCGTTGTAAGTCGTAAAATGACCGAGGCCTTTTTTCCGGACATTTTCCGGAAAATTTTCCTTATTTTTCCGAAAGAAATAAAAACGTTTTCATTCTATGATTAGTCTAATCAGGAAACTATAGAGGTATACACTTGGAATGTCTAATAGCGTTTTCCATTTGACTGCTCTCGAACACTCTAGATCGCTCTGATCAACATTTTATGTTCCATTAGCGTGCTCGGATCTGCTCCGATCAAGTTTCGCGTGTTCCATTTCCCACTCTCGGGTGCTCCGAGATCGCCCAAAACCGATCTGCCAATTTCGACAGATCAACGGATCGAGATCGAGATCGGAGCAAATTTTCGCGTGTTCCTTTTAGATTTTTTGGTAAAATGGCAGACCAAGACGCGAAAATTCAAATTACTAGCAGACGAAAAACTTCAAAGCGCGGGAATATGTTCATGGAATGTTCCATTTGCGGTTTTACTCTAGTTGATTGGGGCGAGATCTATGACGTCAGAGACAGATTCAGAGCGAATCTTGAACAATCAAATGGAAAACGCTATAAGGCTCCATTGGGACGGTGATACGAAAGCGCGTCGAGAAAAAGGCGGGGCTTAACTACGTCAAGTGTAAGACGTAACACGACATTTCAAATTCATTGGCTCGAGGTTTGACGCGAAAAGAATGCGTCGTCATGGTAACGAATAGGCGATCTTCCCGCGCAAAATAGGCTTATAAAACAATGGATTTAAAAACCTCAATTTGTTAACGTACTTAATATTTTAAAGTAATTATAATGTTCTTCGCGAAAGAAGTGTGGTAATACCTAATTTCAGGTATTTGTATGGTTATAAAAGAGATAATCAGGTAAGCTAATAATATAATAACCATGACTAGGCTTAATGATGAGTTTCGTCGAATGAGGGTAGCGAGGCGCTAGAGTTTTTCTCGTGAGTTTTCCCGCTTTAAGACACGCCCGTTTCTACGAGCTTCATCAATATAATTCGATTGTGTAATTGTTAAAACTAAAACGTTCAGCTTGAACGAAAAAGAGGTTTTTACTATAGTCTTCCCCCTTAAGTCTTGGCAAAAACACGACGTTTGCAGGTGATAAGTTTCCATTATTTCCACAAGCACTATATAAACAATAACTTGCGGGTCCTGGCTCTTGGAAATATTACTTCTTGGAGATTTCCTGGGATAATGATTTATTTAAGCGCCTATAGAGGGCCATACAAGAGGAATTCGTAGAAATCAAGTTGCTTTGGTGGTGAAATTAGACCACTGAACTCCAAAAAGTTCAAACGTTCTAAATATATCAAAACGTATTTTCATATCCTAAATTGTCCAAACGTACTAAATACGATTAAATAAAGCCAAAACGTATTTTCGTACTAAAAATTTGAAAACGAATTAAAAAAGTACAAATTTACCGGTCGGAACAAGACTGCTCGTAACATTGTAACACGTCCCTATTGAAATTCGTATGTGAAATTAGATTTAGTATGTGGCTAACTTGTTGGTATTCTTTTTCTCGGCAGTTTTCGTCTGGGTCGAAGGGCTCTCCTGTCCTTCTCCGTAATCTATATACAGTTAAAGAAATACACAGAAGAGAGAAAGGCAGAGAAGAGAGCTATCGGACGATTTATTGCGGATTCGACCAATCTGTTTCTCATGGTACGTCGACGATCCGGCCCGCCAGAGAGAACCCCACACACACTCCTCCAGAGTCGTCCTCAAAGGTGGCCGGGGACAAAGATTTATAGATCTCCCTCTTCCAAAAACAGAGAGAGGGACCAAAGTTCTCCGGAATAAGGGGACTAACAACCCTTTCCACTGCACTCGCCCGTTTCTAGCCGAAAGCAACCGACAGAATTTGATTTCTGGTTTTTGGACACGGAATGTTAAAAATCCCCCTCTCCAAGAGGCACACGCATCAGCCTAGCGCGATAATCCGAATTCACTGCTGCAGAAAGAGAAACATTTACCCCCGCTTCGTCTGAAGAACTATTTTAACATACACTCTCCGTACTCAAAAAGGAATAGCAAAAAATAAAGTTTAACCTTCGGCTATTTTCGACCTTAATTTCGAGTTCAGTTTCACGCGGCGTTTTTCTTTCATATTGGCCGTTATGGAGGTATTTGGAGGTATTTGTATTAATTACGGAAAACTCATGAGGCGATTTGGATTTAATTAAAATTTATTTAACAAAATGAAAATTAAAAACAAACATTTTAAAAACGTGATGTTTGAATCAACGTCCGACACTACGTTTCGGGTCCTACAAGATCCTTTGTCAAGTGTGTCATGGAGTTTCAAAGTATTTTTATCGAAGAAGTTGTAAAGGCGATAGCTTCTCAGAGTTAGCTACCGAAAAATTAAAAAAGTCATAAGAACGTTTTTTCTTCAATAAACTTATCAAAATATAAGCAAACGATTCAAAAATTATATTAAAATGCAAGTATCATTATTTTTAAAGTAAAATTTACGAATAACGATGACGAATACCTACCTCTTAATAACGGGTATGTGATAGTCATTATATAAATAAAAAATATAATAATATCATAAGTCTATAACGTTGTTCCATAAGTTTGTCTCTTTGGGTAATATTTTACTGAGAGCTAGTAACGGAGTGACGTCATCACAAGAGGGAAATCTCCCCCTAGCGAGGCGCTGTCAAAGGCTACGTGTGACGCGGGAGCAAGCGGACGCAAAACGGCGACGAAGCTCGTAATGCAGTTTATCTTGTGAGTAGCTCTCACAATTGTCAGTAAGACTTTTGCATGTGAAGAATAGGAAGTGTCACATTCATGTAGCAATATTAAACACTTATGGAAAAACTAATAGCGTCTGCTTTAGTCGCTACCTATCTCGTTTTCATTGGCGAAACAAAGGGGGCGTAGCGATAGTTTTCGGTCGCGAATACATATTTATATTAAAGATAATGCAGGTTGAAACTTTTTAATTTTTTTAATAAAAATCCAAAACAATCGATTTTTAATTTAAATTGATTTTATTTTATTTTATTTTACTTAACTTTATTTATTGATTTTTAAACATTCAATGGCTTTTTTTCAGTCTAATAGCTGAATACTATGCATTTATCAGTTATGCAATCGAAAAATGAAACCTAAATTAAATTTAATTACTATTTAATCTTTATTTTGCTCAAATGTTTTGGTATTGTTTTTCTTTTCGAACCTATTTTTTAAAAATCAAATCAATCGGTTTTTTATTTAAATCTAATTTTAAATTTTATGGTAATTATTTGCAGTTATTGCAGTCTATTGATATTTAAACATTAAACGGCTCTTTTGGAGTTTAATAGCTGGATACCTTTTTTATCGGCTATACAATCTAAAATTAAATGAAATCTAAATTAAATTCCATTATTATTTAATACGTTAGTTTGCTAAAATGTTCTTTGAATTAAAATTTGTCTTAGAACCAAATTTTTATCATATTTAATTCCTCCATTTGAAATACATAATGTCGTTGACTTGGTTTAATAAAGTCGTAACTTGAAAAATTTACTTTTGAGAAATTCAACCTTATACTAAACCAGGTATTTTAGAGAAGTATAAAATATAAACTATTTTAGAGTATAATATATATGAAAAACAAGTTTCAACGAGTTAGAAAACTAAAATCTAATGTTAAAATAGAAAATATCAAGTTACTACTTTTTTCAGTTGTTTAGTTCAATAATATCGTAACTTGAAGTTACTACTTTTTTAAACCCAGTTGCTTAGATCAATAATATCGTAACTTGAAGTTAGTAAATTAATTTTAAACATTTTTCTGGATTAATAATATCGTAACCAAGATACGACATTTTTTAAATTGTAATATCTCCGTAACTATAAATTATATTTAATTTTTAACTGAATTAGGGGAAAGATCGTCCGTTTTTACATAAGAAAATGTCCTCAGTAGAGTTACGACTAAGTTAGAGTTACGACTTTATTAAATCAAGCCAACGATGTGATTTAAATCAACAAATTTATTTTAAAAATTCACTTAATTTTAACAAAATTTATTTAAATTAGCCAACCCTAAAATCAATGAGATTGTAGAATAATTTCAAAAATGCAGTAACCTTTGAAAATTTATTGAAACTTTATAGCTTTATAAATTAACCGAAATTGAAAACTTTAATAACCCCCTATCGGCTAATATTGATACGAAACGTCATCACAGTCCGTAAATTCGGCACGAAACTAAGTTGGGAATTGGCGCGAGTTAGTAAGGACCTTGGTTGGTTACTCTAGCGAGCTTATAATCTGAACTTTAAAATCCCTTTTCGCGGTCCCACATCCATCAGCGTTCGTTATCAATTCATTTTCGTTCGGGACACCCGCGCGACGAGCTCCAAACTAAAAGACCGACGCCAAACGCCACTCCCCAACTCGTCTTCTTCCTGGCGAACGGCGTCGCGTACTTCAACGAACAAATTTACATAAACGTCGCCGTTACGAAGTTTCAACTAGTCGCCGCTATTGCTTTTATACAAGATTCTGAAAATTAATTTGTCGCGAATATCCGCAATTATTCCCAATCGGCCT
The DNA here is from genome assembly GCF_980474605.1 of Leiobunum rupestre. Taxonomy (NCBI): domain Eukaryota; kingdom Metazoa; phylum Arthropoda; class Arachnida; order Opiliones; family Sclerosomatidae; genus Leiobunum; species Leiobunum rupestre. The sequence goes on along the minus strand of NC_143392.1, from coordinate 9,458,307 downwards.
CGCCGAGTCGTTTCCCCAATAAAAGAGGTCTAAACTCATCAACAACTCAAGCGTCATAATGACGTAGGGGCGCTCTGAAGCCCTCTCCCGCCACCCTGAAAAATACCCTAGCAATATTGCGGGCTAATATATATGCCGCGTCAACTCATTTGCCATCCTCCGATGTTAGTAATTTAGGCTTATAAAAGTACACCCTCGGTTGGTTTCGTCGGAGTACTCGGCGGCAATAGCCGGAATATTATTATTCGTTAGAGAGTCGACATTACGAAACTAGTTAATTTATAGGCGCTCATCAATCGACGTTGGAAGGCCCGCGCGGTATACCAGGCAGCCCTCGGACCAATGGGACCCGTCTCTCCTCGCGCGGCCCGCGCGGTATCACCGAGGCTTAATTGGAATACTTTCAACGCGGGAAACGTACCCGTTCCCGTAGCGTCGCGGTACTACCCGCTAAGCCTCGGTTAGCGCGAATTTCGTCTGCTTTAATAGAAGTGTAGGGGGGACGGGGGGGTATAATACCACGCGCTTCTATTTAACCACAATTTCCATGCGTTAACGGCACCTTTGGGAGTCGGGTACGCTATAAGGGGACATTGGGAGAGGTCCGAAAGGGAGAGGAGTACACGCTTTCCTTTCCCTAAAAGTTTGCATTAAGGAATGGCGTCGGTACGAGGAGAGCCGGGCTGGGCTGGGACGGTCGGGGGTGGCACGAAGTCGCAAATGGATCGTCGTAACTTAGGCCGAATCGCGTAAAACCCTTTTTATTTGACACAGCATTAAAGAAGACCCCCCGAAAAACCCAATTGTAATGGGTTTTAGATTTACAAGTTTCGCTCTCCACCATAAAATCGTTTTGACTGGAAGAGGATACCTCTCTCCTGTCCTCTTCAATCCGAGCCTTCGAGGAGGGACTCTCGCTACCTCCCGGCGGAAAAAAACCTCCCCTTCTTTATACGTTGCATCTCTTTATTTTATACTTAAGGCGCGCGCGGGGGAGCGGCTCCTTGCATAGTCATTGCGTCCTATCCAAGTCCTATCTCCTTTTATAATCGCCTATTGGGTCGTCCTTTGGAGAATTATGGTTGTGTAATGTAATGGCGAGGATACCTTTAGATAATGGTTTTACTTGAAGGGAGATTTCCATTTTATTTTTTATTTTATATATATTTTTTGCTCTAACTCCGTTTTTTTAAAAAGTATCGCGAGAATAACCGTAACAAATCGGAATTATGGCTGAGGTGGGATCTTTGGTCGAGTTCGGATCTCTATTGCTTCGGATGAATTTTTTCTCAATTTTATTCGTTCATTGATATTAGCATAAGTGTATAATATTGTTACATAAGTGTGGCACTTGCTATTCTTCACATGCAAAAGTTTTACTGAGAGCTATTCACAAGACAGACTGCATTACGGACTTCGTCGCCGTTGGCGTCCGCCTGCTAACGCATCACGCGTTGCCTTTGACAGCGCCTCGCTAGGGGGATATTTTCTTCTTGAGATGACGTCACTCCGTTACTAGCTCTCAGTTAAATAGTCCTCAAAGTGACAAACTTATGGAACAATATTATAGACTTATGATATTATTATATTTTTTATTTATATAAATGACTTTATTTGAACCATATACTATCACATACCCGTTATTAAGAGGTAGGTATTCAAAATCTGCACCTTCTAGTGGCCACGTCCTCAACTATGAAATTCTGAAATAAATTTCGCGAAATTCATTATGAATGCGCGAACGTTTTTATAATTAGAACCACGCGAGATAAATCTCCGCCGCGAACCCTTAGCACCGTAGCCAAGGCTTATTTGCAATTTTATCGCTTTAAAACTTAAATTTAACACTTATCTTAGCAAAATGATTCGTCAGAACCTAAATAAGAAATAAGAGTTGTGTTCCTGAAGGTATTTATTTTTCAAATTCGAGATTTAGACGCGTTTTGTGTGGCATCTATCAACTCATACGTGGCTGTTCTACCAAGTAAGGTAATATTTTAGATGTAATTTTTTTTTAAAAAGATGTCGCTACTGCCCTATCACCGTACGTTAATTTTCTTATCTCCAGGACAATGCCGTTAACAGGTGCCCCGATGGTATACCTTTACTTATGGGGACCTTATAGTAGATCCAATTATTTGTTTCTCAATGCGCGGAAAGTTAATAGGTCAAAAATAGTCCAAGCGCCTGTAAAAGTGTTCTACTCGGCGCACACTGATGTTCAGGGTAAAGTTTCCTCTCAGGGGTAACGCGTTCTTCGTAAAATTCGTGCCGATTACACTTCGCATGCTCTACATTTAACAGTGATGTCGCCAGCGGGTACCTTGAGTAAAATGGCCGACAGATACGACGAGGGGGGGGGGGGGTCAATAAAACCTTGAACACCTGGCCATCACCGCCAGAAACTTTTCGGAACTTCAAAGAATGATTCCGTACATGACTTGGACAATATAAATTGCATGTCGCACTTCGTATTATAAATTTAATTTTTTAGAGAACTTTCAGGCGGACCCACTTGAGCCGTTATCTTGTTCAATTTCCATCTGCTTAAAGGGAATATAACCTGCAAAGCAATATTTATGGAAGACCCCTTCAATTTTTCGAATTACCCTGTACAGTGGCGCCAAACAGATATAGCTGCAGACGTTGGTGTTCCACACCAAATACCTGAGATTATATTACCTTTAAATGCTAATTATTCTCGTTACGTGGATCTGTTGATGCCCTTAAAGTATATTGATACTTGTTTTCATTAGTGTGCACACACCACCGAGTGCGGTTAAAATTAATTTCGTCTTTAGGCTTAAGTATAATTTTATGTCAGAATTATTTCTTATTTTATATTCCTATTAAATGTTTCATTTCTTGGCAACCCTCTGAAATTGGTTTTCTTAATTATTATCTCTATATTAAAATCCTCTGGACAAGTTTTTATTTTAACTACCGCTAAGTCCGAAAAGTTAAGCGAGTTAACCCGGGCTATTTCTTTTAAATGTGGAGGTAAAATTTCGAAAATAAGCTTATGAGGCCTAGTGTCCTCTTAATTGACATGATACCTCAGTCTGATCTCGGTGACCTAACGCTATTTGGTGTCCTGTATGAAGTAGAATATGGGGCCCCTTAAAAAAATTTAGACCTTACTTTTTGATTTAATATGAAAAAATAATTAAAAAAAAAGCATTTATCCTTTAAAGCCGATAGATGGCGGTACGGTTATTGAAACTCTCTTATTGAAATTTTGAAGATGAAACCATATTTTGCTAACTTAAGGTAATGAAATAGGGCCTAAAAATTCTTCTAAGGGGACCCAACAAATCGCGAGGCCAGGTAATTAACAAAACTTGGTGGTAGTTGAACGGTAATTAAATCTTTCATTAATTATAGCAACCTTTAATATCGGCCTGTAATCGTACTTTTGCAACAAAGTGTAATCGGACTCGACTAGGAATCAAAACCAATCGTTAATGCTTTGATATTGTATCCATAGTCACCCGTTCGTCTATGTCGCGCGAACGCATTAAACGCAGGACGCGAAAATCGTTTTTTATTCGCCACCCTCTCCCCCGCCGTCACCCCCTCTTAAGAGTCCGTAGGAGAAAAACGTTTGGCGCTTCAGCCTATCTCTTATTCCAATTCGAGCAAAAACAGTGCGTTGGGGACTTAGCAATTTCATTGCATCCCCTCCCCCTCAATTGGCAGTAAAAATATAAAGCAGGCGAAGGAAAAGAGAGTTATCGGAAACCAGGCTGGGACGGAAGATACACCCAATGGATTGTAATTCGGAAATAATTCACCATAGCCCGTTAGGACCTCCCTTTTTATTGCTTTTAACTCTCCTCAAATGAGTTTGATTACCCATGAAGAATTTTAATGGCATTTGCTCGCCTCCCTGTCCCATCTTATTTTTGACGATGGGGACGATGGATCCACCAAACCCCCCCTCCTGATTTATGTATAAGTTCGTATTTTTAATATTTGGTAAGATGAAACGACAGTTTGCGGTTTTAACCCAAAGAAATTAAAGCCTTAAATCTGTCAAAAAATCCCATTGAATTTTTACACGCTCTTTATCTTAGAGCCAATGGGGACGTAGTTAAAAGGCTGGAGGGGGGACGGGAAACGCAGGGGGAATGCTAATAAATCCAATGACGTTTTTATTATTATTGCCAAAAAAAAGGAGATTGCAACCCAGAAAAATTTGACTTTTTGGATGGTTCTAATTTAAGATATTTTTATCTTATTTATTTAGCACCCACTTAATGGTTATTAAACAAGATAATATTTATTTTAAAACAATACTTACTTTAAATAAGATGGTAGATAACGCACGCAGTTGATTATATATACAAAGTTGTATATTTATTAATTTACATCCGCAAAAGTGACAAATTTTCATGGCTAATATGGACCTAAATTGGCCAATTATCGTACAAATTTTAATTTTTTCTTCATTAAGGTGACATGACAAAATATGATAAATTATACCCTATAATTAGCTGTACAGACAATTTTGAATATTACATATGTCACATTCAGGCTATTTTTAGCTATAAAAAATTCATTTATTTCATACAGTAGTAGTAAAGTAATTTTAATTATACATGAAAAAAAATCCAACACTCGGGCATTAAATAAATTAATTGGAAATGAAATCAAAAAAATATAATTTAAAGAAATTGCATAGTTAAATGCTCAAAATAAAACAAAAATTATTTGAGAATATATAAAGCAGACAGTTGCGCTAATAAGCCTTTAAAAATATTTTTTATACTTTTGTTTAGAGTACAATTTATACATGCGTAAGCATTTACTGTTTTGCTTCAATAAAACCTGTTTGTTTTTTTTTTCATCAAGTCTCAAACTTTTTCGCGCGGTTTAAACATTTTATGTATTTGTATCACAGCTCTCGGTTTTTATTTAAAAAGTGCTTAGTATTTTTTTAAAACTGCTTTGGAAAAGAAAATTGGAAGGAAAATTATTCATTCGGGCGCACTTCAGCGGAGGGGTTGAATTTTGCCATTCGCTTGTATATTTTTAATCATTCACTAGAGTCAATTTGCAGGCATTCATTTATAGTAGTTGAAAATAGATTTTTAATTTTATACTTTAAATACGATTCCTCAATTAAAAATTATAATTTTCTTCCAGTAATGAATTTGAAAAACCCTGTAAAATCTAGAATCTTGGCAAAATCTATCGAGATGATTCTTACATATATCGTTGCATTATATACACGCAAAAGCTTTCCCAAAAAGGTCAAACTGATTTTTTAAAATTTATCTTATTATTACCAAAAAAAAAGGTTACAAATAATTTCAAATTAAAGGCTGACGACACTCTCATTAGCCAATGATTAAATTGCAAAAATAATTTTCAGTCTTAATATTACATAATTAACACACTTATAGTTTCAAAATTATTATAATTGCACTTTACAAGGCCATTTGTCAATTAAATTAATTACAATCTGTTTTATCGTTTTCAAATCAGAGCCAGCCTTTATGTATTATTATTTTAATATTTTTAGAAAAAGTTGAAAAACTATTGCTTTAAATATTTCAAATACTGGTTCATCATTTTCTAAATAAACGGTTAGCCAAAGCTCCTTATTTACAATGTTTTTGGAAACTAAACGAGTATCAAAACAAAAATTTTAACATGGAAAAAAATTATAAAACAACAGTCGACTAATCGCGTATTTTACACAACTACTCTGTACATTTTAATACAATTTACATTAATGTGGCACAAAGGAGGGTTTTAGGAGGGGTGAGTATGTGAGAAAGGTTATTCCTTGGTGCAATTATATAGATATTAGTGCAGAAAGTCATTATAAATTAATAAAATTACAATAGTGGGGTGTAACTTTGATCAGTCGTGCATTATATATATAAACTATTTAGATAAGCTATTTACGAAGAAAAATTAAGAAATATTTATTAGGCTTGATGATAAAACTGTTTATAAGGAGATAATGTTATATTAGGGTAAAAAATTAATAGTTTTAGAAATAAAAAAAAGCCCGATATTTTACAAAAACACTGAAAAAGTTATTTTAAAATCAAAAAGAAGAAACGCAATCACCCACAGCAAAATCTATAATACAATGTTCAACTCACTAATAAAAATAATCCGTTTTTTAGACAAATACGTCAACAATCTTCCATTATTGACTTCTTATAAATCAACCATATATTCCAAATGGAATGATATTAATGTCCTAATTTTTAGTAGTACAATCTTAATTGTACGAGTTTATGTTAGTTTTCATTTCCTCTTACTCCTTTGAAAGCTGTTTAAGGAGCTGGTCCGATATGAATTTCAATGACTGTATATCAATTTTACAATGACAGTATTACATACAGCGAAGCACTATGGATACCGTATATGTATGTCTTAGTTCATATTCCAAATTTCCTAGTGATTTCAGCATGGACCGTGTTTATTATTTTGATAAAGCGTAACTGAAGCTATATGGTCATTTGGCATTACCTGCAATTTTGTTAAAAATACATTTTTAATGTCTTTATTGAAAAGACGAAAGGGTATATGCAAAATTTACTTCAAAAATCATATCTTGATATCCATAACAAAAGGTTGAGCCAAAAGGATTTGTGGTATTGGTAGATGAAGTACGATTTAAAACTACTGGACGCTCGGATACTCCATCTAATTTGTCTTTAATTGTATCCCACTAAGAATAAAATTCAATTAATGCTGCGTAATTAATAATAAATTAAACCAAACCATGGTCCTAGCTATGCCACTGTTTTTATGGTAATAAACACGGAACTAAAATGCATTTAGATCTCAAAACCCTTTGCTAGTTTATACTATTTAATTTTACGTTCTGATTAAATAATTCATCATTATTTTTTCCTTTCAAAGGGTTTTTGAAATAGCTAAGGGGATTTCTTAGGACTAGTAAGAACTCGCGGCATACTGTTAGTTCTAAGTAACGTTATGATTTATATAGTTTTTAGTTAAAGAAAATTAAGAAAAATTATTGTTGGGTTAATGGGACCCGCCACATTTATTTAAAAGGCTGTGTTCAGTAAATCTAAAAAAGTTCAGCGCTGAGCTCAACAGTCAGCTGTTTTTTACTGAATGAATTTTTGGACTTCCGGTTTTGCCGTCACGTTGCCCATCCGTTGACCAACGAAGTCATCAACAAAAGAGCAGGTTTTTCCATTGCTCAACAGTCATGTGACTTCGCAGTACGGAGTAAAGCTAGCTGCAGATGCCACAACAGACTATATTTTACAACAAGCGTAAAAAGCGTTCAACAAGATCCTACGTCACATTAGCAAGAGTCATCGAAAATAATTTTCAGATACTTCGTTGAGAGTTACTGAACGCAGCCGTAATGTTACTTCAGTTAAAATAATTTAAATAATCGTCTTTTATAATAAATTTGTATTATGACTATCATAACTATAAATGACTTCATCATAATGAAGTAACCCCAATACCTTAGTAGTAGCCGTGATAACTTCCTGGGGAGGACCAACATCAACGAGTGTAGGCGCTTGGTGCTTATTTCTGCGTCCATTATTTCGGTAATTTCCACCCTGGTTAGGTGGCTTTTCCAATATGGTTACAGGGAAGGAAAAGTTGCAACGGAAATACATGTTGAAATTATAGTGTCCCGGATAGTTAGTATGTAATATGAATTTTTTAACGCTGTGTTCACGAGCATCTATTAAAATATCCTGGAATAATAATTTATTTTATTAATACTTCATTATATTTTCCAAAGAAATGCAAAATTTTACCAAGCCCAAAGAAAAATAATTGAAAAAATAATCAGATGAACGCAGTGAAACCAGCTTGTGAGAATTTGGACTGTGAATTTTCATTTTATCTTCAGCTTTGTAAAATATTTTGTTTGGGTTTCCCAGAGAAGATAGTACATCCTAAAATTTACAAAATAATTTTAATTTTAATTATATTCGTATAATTGTTTTATATAATATCTTAAGTAACATAAACATAAGTATGACACAGGATTTGAGTTAATGGTAGTCAAATTCTCAAAATAGGTTTTTGTTTATACTAGTCAATTTAATATTCCAATATAATAATTTATTGTTATTTTGACAAAGTAAAAGTTATTTTTACAATTGGAAGTGTTTCAAATTTCATTAGGCCTTTTAGGATCCGCGGAATAGGCTATCGGAGACAATTTTTCAAGCTCTATTAACTGACATTTCTATAGACTAGCTCACGAAAAATTCCCTGAACCACGTTATTGTTTATATGTTAATTAAAAAATTAGCAACGGGAGAATAGTGTCATACCATAAGTAACATAATAACAATAAGTATGACACTTCCTATTGCTTTAATGCTAATTTTCTAACCGAACCTTTTTTCGGCACTGATACTCTTTTCAAGTTGTGACTTGGACTCGCAACTTACCGTTTTGGATGACTACTTTTTGATAAAAATTTAAGCCTAATATCGGAAGTTGCGAGGGGCTTTGGCTTTGTTTTGTAGCCCGCGTGCGAATCATGCGTGATAAAAAAACATGAGCTTGTGTCGCCGAGGAAAACTTTTTTAATTTTTATCATTTTAGCCTAATATTCCGCCTATCTATCGGAAACCAGATATTTCGGCTTAGCGGTAGTCTCGCATATTTTAGACACTAGACGGCTCTGTGCTGAGAAAACATCTTGATTACGCAATAACTATGAAAATCAGTTTGGTTTGTAAATCTCGTTAATTGTCATACTTATTTCTATTATGTTACTTATGGTCATACTCATTTGTATTTTGTTACTCATGATAATATTAAAAAGTATTGGTTTATTACTTGGGCTGAATCCCCAAATTTAATTTCATGTGTCATAGCTTGTTTTTTCAATTCTAGGAGTTTTCTTGGACCTAAAGCTACGATATTAATTAAAAATATTAATTAAATTTAATTAATGTTGGCAGTTAATTACGTACCTTCAGCCACTATATATAACTTGATGCCTTTTGAGGTATCTTTTTCGCGGATTACTTCTAGCTTTTCTAAATAGCAAGAGTTATAAAAGCATGGCAGCGGTAGAGGGGGTGCCCTGGAATTTATAAAAAAAATTAGGTTTTACTTTTAACTTACTTAATAATTTTATTTTTTCTACAGTGGTGTAACCAGGGGAATCCTGGTTAATTATTCACCACTCTTTTTATTGAAAAATCAAAATATTATTAACTTTGTGTCTTGTAAACTATTTCCACTATAAATGCACATTCGTGAGACAACGGGCGAAGACCCATTCGGGAACTGTAAGCTGCCCAATCCATGAGCAAAACGAGGCTGAGCAAAAAAATGCTAAGAAATTGTTAGTTTTTCGATTAAATTCATTAAAACATTATCATAAAATTTATGGTTACCTGACACCTTATATTATACTAAGCCCCTCCCATAAAATCACTGTCAGGTAACCATTGGACGGACGGACCACATGCGCGTATATGTAAGCTACTCTCAAAGCCACAATTCCAAGTATGACATCATACGTAGCTATTTCCTTTCAAGAGGGCAAGCGCTCCATTTTTAAAAATAAACAAGTAGTTCCTAAACGATAGGTAATGGTGCCGTCCGCCCTTTCATTAACTTTTCAATAACTTACCTGAAATTTTGATTCTATGGGAAATGAAAAGGATAAGCCTCTAAAATTTAAAACGAAAACTTGCTGCGCCGCGTCATAAACTATAATTAAAATTAATTATGGTTAATGTTGGATTATATAATAAAAAAATATATATAATTTTTTATACCTCCAGGATGAGTTGCACCAAATGAATGATCAATTTGCTCTATTGTTGGTGGAACTTCAGGTGAACTAAATGGTATACCACTAAAACAATAATGAATATTTTAGTTATAATTTAAATAATAAAATGAAATGTTTAGTTTTCAATTGTTTATACCAGTATTTTAGTTTAACTTTACTCATATTATAAACTTCTATGATCTGTTAAAGAAGTATTTTAGTTATAAAATATTTACGACATGAAGTTATTTGAATTGTCATTACCTTGAGCCTCTGACAAATTGAGTCAAAAATAAGTCTAATGCCATCTTGGGACAAGTTAATGATAAGATCAGTTCCCAAAGGATTCTATAAAATATATAATTATAGAAGACAAATAAGCTTATTGTTGGCTTATAGTGATGTGGAATATTTTTACTTTTTCACTATAAATAACTTCTACATCTCTTATGGTTCTGTAATGTTGTTGTAAAATTAAAACTGCTTGACTGAAGGTCATGCCTGAAAAATAAATAGGGGTTAAGATTATAATATATATTTTTATTAGGTAAAAGGTACTAACATTCTAGAAAATTAGTAATGCTTATTTATTTATAGGAAAATACCAACACCCTTATTATAATGAACTAGAAAAAATTGTATACACCCATAACTAAATTCAAACAGAACTTAACTAGACTAATAGGTCAAATAATATTGCGTAACTTGTCATGTCAAAAAAGTGGGTGTTAAAGGTCTATTATTTATGATGCATCCTTTTTAGAAATAGGCCAAGCGAATATTATAACTGGGAGAAGGGCCCCCTGGGGATCATCCCCATGCCAACAAGCAGCGATCCCCGCCAGCATCTCTCGTTACTCTTTCGCCCGCAGCTGAGTCGTAGCTGGGCTGGCTGAAGGCCAGTCAGCTGTTTCTACGCGAAAAGCCCCCGCTGTAAGCTGCGTCGCGCCTTTGATCTGGGAATAAAAACTCACCTAAGACTAGGCCTATTTCCCATTGCTCGTTCGAAAGCGAGCGTTCGGGAACCACTTCGAGCTCTAGCATTTTCGGAGTCCTCGAGGAACCCCCGCGAATTCTCAGATCATGAGCGAATTTTCATCTGTAGCTGATGAACGGTTAATTCCGAAACAGTCGCAAAAGTCACTTCGCTACTCTTTGTTTGGCATAGTTATCGCCATTATTACGAAAAACTTTTTTGACGGACTAGTCTTCTGCTCTCGCTGCTGCAGGAAACATAACACACGCATGCGTCGTCGCTCGTAAACATTGGAATCCCAGCCAGCCTTTCACAACGCTCCGCTTCCGGCGGGGGGGGAGGGTCGCTTCTGTGGTCTACCTATACCCCCTCGAAAAGTTTTTTTATTATTATTTCTTTGTTGTCATACGTCGTTTAACAGTACGAACGTTTTCTGGGGAAAATGACTCTACTCCTGGAAACTTCAATTAGTTTATAGGCTCGAATAGATGCGTATCTCGCCTGCAGAGGGTTTGCGCCGTATAAAGTTTGCTATCTCTGCGTTTTGTCATTTACCAATTCGTCTGTATCTCCCCCACAACACTCCCCGCGCCCTCCGTATCTCTCCTTTTTGGGGGCAACGTTCATCAGAAACCACTCTCGTACCATATAGGAGGATCACAACGCGATATACACCTACATCGTTTCCCGCAACAGATTATCGCGTTTAATGCCATTTCAGCTGTTCGTGGAATCGCGATACCAATAAACTTCGCGAAGCGCGCGTGTAGTTGGTCAATAATTAATTGTACATTTTAAATAGGATAATTAGCTCAAAAATAGGCCTTCTCCTGTAAAAGTGTTCGCGCCGCGAAGCAAGGTCGTAAAATAACCACGAAATTATAAAAAATATTTTTATTTGACACTTTTTTTAAAATCAGGGTACATTTAAAATAAAAACAATGATGACCAGAAACAACATTGAAAACATATACAACATATTACCGGTAATAAATGTATTTTAAAAACATTTAAAAAATATTTGTTTAAAATTTGCTATAGAGAGCTCTCTTCCGTATCGTTTTTTTCCGCCCTTTTCGAGTTTTGGAACGTCTTCAAAGTAAATGAAGATTCCAATCAGATGGATTGTATTATGTTCATGGACGGGAGGTAGGAGTTAGTTTTTTGCCGAATCGGAGACCTCTAAATTTATATATTACACAAGTTTTTAAGCGCGATTTTTGAGCAATTGGTCGCTATCACCACATGGGCATTGGCATGGGCCATTCCTGGTGCATGGGGGGCATCGATGGCCAGCCCATTTCTTCTTCTTTCATGCTAGAAACAAGATAAAATGGCGTTGTTAGAATATTATCCATAATTAATTCAGCTAGCTAATACGAGATTGCGGAGATTCTAAACCCCACCCTGGACAATTTTGTAGCGAAAGTTCGTCTGCTTTAGATTTTTCATGACGCTCTTTTACGGTAGGTGGTTTCATTTCGCTTGTCCCGGGATAGGCCTCCGCTGGTGTGGTTTTTTGATTTTACCGGTACAGCGGGCTATAAATTCTGACAACATGTCCCGGGATATCGGAGTAGGGTAAAAAGAGTAACGCTATGACGTCATTTCGAGTCGGAGTAAAAACGTTTTTCCAAAATGGCTGCCTGTGGCATTTTTAGCAGATAAATTTTGGCTAGCAGACGACAAAATCCGATTTATTCTCTTTACACCTACTTTTCAGAAAGAGTAATTATCATCCCCGGAACAGGCGAATGAAACGTTTTAGGGTAAAAAGAGTACACTTTTAGTCCGAGAACAGGCGAAAAGAAACCACCTATGATTACGTTTTTAATATTAACAAGTAGACGAACTTTCACTGGCATGTATGCAGAGCCTAATGGTATTCTTAGAGACATTAATGCATTCTTGGTACACTTGGATAACAATAAATACCGTTGGTATTCATATAAACTGAAAACTCACCTCATGGGTAGTGGGATGGGAATAAGAATCTTGGTCGGGTGTAGAACCTTCTTGAGAAGAAGTAACTTCAGGAGTTTCTTCTTGCCAATTAGCGCTTCCGTTTCTTCGAAAGACGTCATGATGATGACCGCGCAGAGTGCCAAAGCCAAAAGTGTTACCGTTCTCCTGCCGAACATGATTTTGTCTTTGTCGGGTGCTTTTTTTTGAAAAAAGAGAAAATAGTAACGTTGCGAATCGATTTGTATTCAATTTCGTATTATTCTTCAGTTATATCTGATTCATTTTAGGGATGAAACCCATATTGATTATCTAACTACAGCGATGTTATTTATCGTAAAAAAATGTTATTGGGAAAGAAACGTTCTTTTACTCTGGACATTAATTTCGAATTGAGGATGTACATTTTTTTCATAGTTGCGGAAAGGTTATCAATAGAGTACTTTTACTCTCTAAATAAAAATGGGTAGACAGATTGAAAGACATTTTCTTGGGAGTACTTTTACTAAGAAACATCAAAGTTTTCTTTCGACTAACATTTAACTTATCAAACTTTACTTACTAGGAAATTATCCGAGCTACAGTATCCACAAAACCGAAGTTTCTAAATAGTTTCGGATAGAAATCCGAAGAAGTATTTACCGTTACTTTTACTCTAAACTCTTATTGTAAACTGTTCCTAGGAAGCTGTTCTTCAGTGTGATCCTTTCTACCATTTTGATCCTGTATTTAAGCATCTCGTCGAATGCAGGTTCCTTCCTAGATGAGGACCCCCTTTGCCCCCTCCTGGTACACCCCACCCCCGCTCAGGTGTATTTCTTACAATCGCGAATACCATCTTATTATAAATCCCTACCCCCCCTTAAACTGTCATAATCCCCGTTTTCACCCATCGCCGGCTAAGAGGACTGAAATTTCGTTTTCTATACGCCGGAGCGTATCAAACGAGTATCGTCAATATTATGGAGAAATGGGGTGTTTCCTAATTCGGGAAGAAGAAGATTTTTTTAAATTTGTCCTACATTTGTTCTTAGTTTCGCGCCTTGCCACTGCACCCCGGGTGGCGATAGCGGAGTTCCTTGAACTTCAACCGCGGCGAAAACGGAAAAGTGTGCTTTTTATAAATAACGTTTAATTTCACTTCCCAAAATTGTTAGGGGGTCACCAGGTTCGTCGGTAGGCGGTAAAAGTATTTTCCTCGGCGTTGGAAAGAGGTAATTAAGATGCTATATGATGACGCGGGGTCCATCACCCTTTTATTCGTTATAATCATCAAATCACTCGGTGGTAAAAATATCAACAGTTTGTAGGATCGTTCGTACGCTATTTATAATATATTCATTCAGTTCTCTCCACTTTCAACTTGGATTTAGCGTATAATCGTGAACAGCGGGGGGTGTTCGTATCCTGGCGTCAAATTTCCACTTTCGAATTTTTTGGCATCATGTTTATTCATATATTCCGCTGCTTTGAAGCGACACATATTTTAGCACATCCAAAAACTCCTTTTCAATCGTTGTAAGCCTTTAAATTAGGGTCTACATCGCCAGTTATATGTTTGTAGAAAATCGGAATGTGGTGTCAAATGAGTAGTGCTATTTGGTTACGTTCGGTTTTCGGTTATGGGTCAACGTACATACTTTAATGATGGTGTTATTCTTAATTCGCCAGTTTCAATTATGTAAAGATATTTTAAAATACCACAAGTACAGCCAACTACAATAGTTTTGACACGCGCTTTTATTTTATCGCAATTGGCCAAGATGGTAATTTTGGGCGAGACTAATTTGAACAATGCGCCGCCTCTTTTAGTGCTAAATTTTTCAAACCAATAGATGGCGGTAATGTTATTGAAACTGGCAAATTAGACTAAAAGTATATAAAACTCCTCTTAGAGAGAAGTATCCAAGTGTACGTATATTTTTCAGTACTAAATTTTGTAGTAATTAGGGATGCACCGAAATGGGTACAGCCGATATATCGGCCGGCAGATATATCGGCGGTAATTAACAAAGTTATCTATCATAACAGTAGTGTATATGATAAAATCATTGTAAAAGACTTTTCAGTACACTGTCATACCATTTTATTCTAATTTTTCATGAAAAAAAGCTTGCAAGAGCATATCCAAATATTTTTCTTTTCATTTTACTTGATACATATTTTTCATCACAAATCCAATATCGTTGTTTTTACCTCTCCGAGGGGACAAAGTCCCCTAGGAGGGGTTATACAACGACCGTGTCTGTCTGTGGGTGGGTCTGTGGGTGGGTCTGTCTGTGGGTCTGTGGGTCTGTCAGGCCTGCGAACGCGTTCGCATTTTCGGTGCAAAGTGTAATCACTGCGTACGCAGTTTCTCGAAGG
The DNA here is from genome assembly GCF_980474605.1 of Leiobunum rupestre. Taxonomy (NCBI): domain Eukaryota; kingdom Metazoa; phylum Arthropoda; class Arachnida; order Opiliones; family Sclerosomatidae; genus Leiobunum; species Leiobunum rupestre. Next base: position 9,443,242 of record NC_143392.1, on the reverse strand, counting down.
GTTGGCAAAACCACCGTGTGACGGTGAGCGTTAGCGGATTCATTTGCGTTTTGGTTTGGATGGTGTTTTTTCGCTCACCGTCGTGACGGTTTGGTGTCTTACGTTTTTGTAGTGTTTATACGTACGTTGTGAGTGTTGAATTTATTGTATTTGTGTTCTGATGGTTGTGCATGTTGAGTCTGTTGTGTTTATATGGGCGTTTTCTCTCCAACTTCTTCTTAATGACTTTGGGACGGACCGAGTGCTGAGTGTAATGCTACCTCTCAACGTCCAATGGCAGGGTTTCCACCAGTTGTACACGGTATTCGTCTTAGTATCAATTTGCGATCGCATCGGGCGGGATTTGAACCCGAGACCCCCTGATTGACAGGCGGACGTTCTACCACAGAACCACCGACACTTGTTACGCCTTATTGAAAATTAGACCTTCAGCTTTATCGGAAGCGTATTTAATAGAGTACGAAATTTTGGTTTAATTGAAATAGAATTGAAATTGAAATTATTGCATCGAAGAAATTCTAATTTAGCGTTTCTCTATTGATTAAAAACAAATGCGCCACCCAGGTTTCGAACCCAGACCATTTGGCTTGGCAGTCGAGCGCTCTACCACAGAACCACCGATAGCTCCTCAGGTTCACTGAAATTAAGACACGCATCGTAAGCATAATAGGTAATAAAGTTTTTTTTATTAATGAATTTATGAAGGCCTAATCTGGTTTTTTTAAAGGTTAAATCTTGTTTTAGCGCAGTCAGCCGAGATAAGAGGGTTAAAGGGTAGACCCTGTGGGTGGTCCACTTTGTTAGTTTTTTTGTTATTTATTTACGGGTATTTTTACGACCTATATATAGTTGTGTTAATTCAAAGGAGATAATTTAACGTTAATTGCTTTAAGAGCTGGCGGTTAGTCAAGTGGCTCTCTATGCTTTGTTGATGGTAAGGTTTTTGCTTCTTGTAAATATATTTGGTGTGGATATTTGGATATCTACGATTTCTAACGCAGTCAATGATTTCCTGGTGTGCGAGTCATTATATGATATTGGAAATTGGACGGCATTGGTCTTTTTCATGCGGTATGTGTCACAACGTCAACTGGAAGTCTACGAGCGTTGAAATAAAATGAGCGTTAAAGATGCGGCAAGTATTTCGTAAGCGAGAAAAATACAAATACCATCTGTAGATATTTCTTTCATTAAAATTTGCTTAGTATTATATTCAACTGATAAACATGTACTGTAAAAAGGGTTAAATTCAATTGTGCATTGTTTTAGTAAGTCTAACTCGCTGTTGTAACTACTTAATTTATAATATTCTGAATAAATTAAACTCGATTGTTTCGTCCCAATTATTTAAATTAAAATTAAAATTTTATACCGGGCAGGGTTTGAACCGAGAATACGTTTTTCGTAAATAACTCTGAATTGCGGAGATATCTTTGGGGATCGGGTCGAGAAATTAATACCACTAGGGACCATTCTTCCGAGGAGAGGTATATTTTGGCTTGCCAACTTGTTTTAGTTGTTTCAAATCGTAACCCCCTGTCTAAACAAGATATGATCTAGCTTCTGAAGTCAAATATTATCATTAGTTAGTATATCGATAATTTTCTTATTTTTAAATGTTTCTCTGAAAATATTTTTATAATATCAGTATCGGCCAATATCGGCTTCGCTTATGCCGATACCGATATTAGAAAAATAGGCCGATATATCGGTGCATCCCTAGTAGTAGTCCATTGGTTACAGCAAAGTTCTATATTATATTATAATGTAAATTACGTCACTTCCATCTCCGTGACGAATATTAATTTTAGGCTTTGACAATCTATTTGCGAACGAAACGAGTCTAACAAGGAGCCTACCCGAGGTGGTTATCACCGATTTTGTTGATCAATCTTACCCAAAATAGGTCAAATTCATCTTTTTGGGTATGTTTTGAAAATTTAATTTTTTAAAATTTTTTAATCCCATGCTTTTTTAAATGGAGATTTTGTGTTTTGAGAGATCAAAAACGTTTTCGGTTGCCATGGGAAAACTAAACCCCATTGCAACTTTTCCCTTTGGCAATTTTCATACTACCACAGGGTTGCCACACGTCAGGGAAAACAGGGAAATCAGGGAAAAGTCAGGGATTTTAAAAATGGGCCTAAAAAGTCAGGGAAATGTCAGGGAATTTTAAGAATTGGTAAAAATTCAGGGAAAAGTCAGGGAATTCAACTTTATCTTGGCACTTTTTGAAGGTAATTTAACTCTAGATCTATGACAAATTCCACGATTATCATTTATTTCCTTGAATGTTTGGCTAATTTTTTCAACATTGCAATAACCTTTTTACTGAAATATAAGTTCATCTAAATTTATTAACTTCTGATAAAAGTAAAATATAAAAGAAAAATTTTGGCCTTAATAAGTCAGGGAAAATCTGTTAAAATGGTCAGGGAAAACAGGGAATAGTCAGGGAATTTGAATCTGAAAATTTTGTGGCAACCCTGTACCATAAGGTCTACCGAACCCTCGAGTTTCAACAAAATCCGTGATAATCACCTCGGGTAGTCTCCTTGTTAGTTCACACCATGACTTGTAAGGGTGCTAGCGAGGTTTCACCTATGATCTAGCATCTGCTACAGACTAATGAAAAAGTCATAAGAACGTTTTTCTTAAACAAACATCAAAATATTAGCAAACTATACAAAAATAATATTAAAATGCAAGTATCATTATTTATATAGTCAAATTTACGAATAACGATGCTTTTGCCACTACCCAAGTAGGTGTCAATGGTGAACTAAAGATGGCGTAGCGATAGTTTTCGGTCGCGAATAGATTAGCTCGTGCCTCGCGATTAGAAAATTTTGTTTCCATGGAAACCTATTATGTAGTTATTTCCCTAAAACCTTTACATTAGTTTTTACATTTTATACCCTTATTCGGAGTAAGGGTTAAGTCGTGATGCTGTGTAGTCACTGATAATATAAAATCTTTGTACACCTGATTACTGATTTTTTAAAAACTTTTAGTGATTTATCACAATTTATCGATGATTTACAATGATTTTCTTAAGCGATTTCCAATGATTTGTACACCTGATTACTTGGCCCCTGCAAAGGTATATATTACAAAATAATAAAGCCACTAGTTCCACATGTTTATGTTTGTTTTTATATTTTTGTTTGAATTATGTGGTTTGCAAAATCTTTAGCATAGATAATTGGGAAATTTATGTTCAAGTATGAGACGACGGTATTTTTCGAGCTTTTACGTAAATATGGGAAACGTGAACATGAGGAGGTAAAATTCGGTGGAAGCGGTGACTTTTCTGTTATTCCGCTTAATCAAAGTCCGTATTTTGGGAAGTTATTTTCGCGTTTTTCTCCGCGCATCTTTTGTTGTCTGTAGGTCAAGACTATTTACAGAGACTAAAAGAAGTTCCCGGCACTTCAGCGTCCTCATTTACTGAACAAACTTGCGCTTACAATAGGCCCTTTTCGCGCCAAGTTGCGGAGAGTCGTATTTTTAATTGTTGGTTATTCTTAAACCCGCATTTTATTTCGGTTGTCGCGGGTTATCAATTATTCTTTAGCTAGAAATACACTTTTTTTCTCGTCATAGTTAAATCGCGCCTTTATTTTTCATTCAATTTTTTTACCGTGAGAAATATTTTTAGACTTTAATCAAAAGTATAATGAAGAACGAGGAAGCGACATTTGTTTCCGAATGTATTCCCGGGTTTTTGGTATTCTTTAACACTCGAATGACCTTACGGAATGGAAAAATAACACCCTCCCGGCTTCTTTCGTTAAAAAAAGGAAATTGAGAAAGTATCGGAATCTATAATGTACGGATGAATAACGAAATGTATCTAGGCGTAAAAGTTATACGGACCGCTCTAGAAAGTGAACCGTTTGTTTGTACAAAAAACGCGCGACTATTGAAGCGCTAACTCCTCATTGTTTTTCCGAAGATGAAGATTATAATAGTTTTCGCCATCTTCGCGCTCTTGTCGTTATCATTGTTTTGAGCTAGATAAACACTCTGGAAAAGTGGAGGTTCCTGAAGGGTCTTTATATCATCGTGTTATTTTAGTTTTTCGCACTGTTTTATTTTGTATGGCGTGGACATAGTTCGAAAAGCTGCTTTACGTGTTTCGAGGTCTATTACGAATAGGGAATCTATGTAGGGATAAGAGTACATAAGGGAGTTTCCTTCAGAAGTAGCCGACGTGCGCCGCATTTTTGCGACCAAATTGCATGGCTCCCTGAATGTCGGCTTGTCTTTTGATGCCGTTGTAACTTTCGTTTGACGCCGGGAAACAGTGAAAAAAGGGGGTTGGTGGTATTTAGCTCAAGGATTTTTTCGGATGGTTTTGATTTGCGGTTGCGGATAAAGTGCAAAGAGAAGAGAAAATCAGGGGCGTGTGTTGAGTTTCGAATTAAAGTAAATTCGAATGTTTTTAATTTTAATGGAAAATATACCACTGTGATCAAGATTATCTACCACTTCTGCCAAGGCTTATGTGCCAGCAAATTCATTCGGAATCTTTTTAATACTAAATTTTCTTCCTTCATAGAAATAGGGTAATTTATTTTTATCTCATTAAGGAGGGTAGGCCTGATTTTTTTCCCTTTTCTTAGCCAATAACTCGGTTTTATGCTAATTGCATTGTTTATTTATAGAATATAGCATCTAGGAATGTGCAAATTATATTCACTTGTCAAACTGACACATGTCTACTCTTTAATTTAATTTAAAGGGTTATTGATAATAATATATACTATCATCAATCGAAATTGTTAGCCCTTCAACGACAAAATGTCAAAGGAAAGTGTGGTGACGATTCTTCATTTTAACGATTGTTATAATGTGGAACCTCAAGCCCAAGAACCGATTGGTGGGGCTGCTCGATTTTGCACGGCTTTAAAAAGCTTTAGTTCTGTCAATCCATTGATATTCTTTAGCGGGGATATTCTAGCACCATCCATAAGTACGTTTCATATACTATAAACCTATAAGGTTTTTTAAATATATTTCATAACCATGCTATTTGACATTTTTAGTGAGTACTTTCACTAAAGGTGAACAAATGATATCTGTGTTAAATTCATGTGGAGTACATTGTTCCGTATTTGGAAATCATGATTTTGGTAATGTCCCCCCCCCCTTTTATTATTATTATTATTGTATAGATACCATTGTATCTATGTGTTGATAAGATATATTTTTTTTTATTAGATTTTGGAGTAGATAACTTGCTGGATTTTTCCAGACGCACAACGACTCCTTGGTTAATGAGTAATGTTGTTGATAATGAAACCAATAAATCCTTAGCCGATGGATTAGTTACTTTTTGTTTAGAATCAAGAGGAAAGAAAGTAAATAATCAAAATATAATGCAATGTAATTTTTAGCTATATTTAATATAAAAATTATCCGTGATTATGGTAGATTGGAATAGTTGGATTGGTAGAAGAAGAATGGCTGGCCACTTTAGCCACTATAGACCAAGAGGACGTAACTTATTTAGATTTTGTATCCGAGGGAAGAAAATTAGCTAGGCAACTTAAAGAAAAAGTATGTACTTTGTAAATTGTTATTACACCTCAAATTACTTCATATTCTAATACCAATATGTTTATAATCAGGAAAAAGTTGATTATGTAATTGCACTAACGCACATGAGGACACCGAATGATTGTAGGTTAGCTGAAAATGTGGATGAAATAGACTTAATATTAGGTGGACACGACCATGATTATGAAGTTAAAAGGGTAAAGTTTCAATTAAATTTTTTTCGTGGGTTTAAATTGTTAACAAAATGTTTATATAATAAGGTGAATGGAAAATATATTGTTAAAAGTGGCACAGATTTCAGAGAGTTTTCCAAAATTACACTGACTTTCAATCACTCCAATATTGACGTAGCAATAGAAAGAGTCGCTGTAACTTCCAAATTTGCCGAAGACCCGGACTTGGCCCAAGAATTATCTAAATATTCTGGTACAATTTCGTTATCGTAGTGCTAGTAGTTGTATTAGAAGTAATTTAATAATTATAAATACTTACTAATCTGTCCCTTCTTTAGAGGTTGTTGAAGGTAGAATGGATGACGTTTTAGGTCACTTCTCTGTTGATTTAGACGGTAGATTTTCTAGTATAAGAACGCAAGAAACGAATTTAGGTACATTTAATGCATTTTAAATTATAAACAGCAGAATTTGTTTATAACAGTGATATTTTTGTAGGTAATTTCATTTGTGATATAATGCTGGCAGCTACGCACTCTGATCTGGCTATTCTTAACTCTGGGACGTTGAGATCGGACAGATTGCATCCGAAAGGGCCCTTCAAACTGCGCGATTTAGTAACTATTCTTCCAATGCTTGACAACTTAATAGTTATAAATGCAACGGGTAAAGTTCTATATCATCTTATTTAATAAAACTGATGATGGTTATACGCTAATGTGTACTTTAATAAATAGGGGAGCATATATGGAAGGCTTTGGAAAATGGTGTCTCGCAATATCCCAAATTAGAAGGCAGATTTCCCCAAGTTGCTGGGGTTTGCTTTGCGTTTGATCCTTCTAAACCCTCTGGAAGTAGAATAGACCCGAAGTACATTAAAATTGGGGACGAATTTTTAGATTTGGAACAAGTAATGCCATTTTATTCCTTTCGATATAGTTTTCAAAGCTGATTTTTGCGAGTTTTTAGATGTACAGGTTAGTTACGAAGGGTTACCTCCATCAAGGACGAGACGGATATGATGTTTTAAAAGAATGCGAAGCCCTTGTAAGGTTACAAATACTAATTTCTAGGAAATATTTTGATATATAAGGTCAATAGATGACTGAAGAAGATAGTCCACAACTTTGTACGGCAGTCCAAAACCACTTCCAAGCAATTAAAATATTAACTGGGGATACCAATACGAAATCACGGCATAGACAGAGTCTAGTCTGTATGTCTCGTAGGTTCGTAGCCTTGCTGTCTTGGACCAAAAAACAATGTTCAAAACTTAACATCTATTTTAGGCATTCGATAGTTAAAATATACGAAGATAGCTCCCTCCAAAAAGTCCCACTACGTAGAGGAATCAGTTTGGACGCTGGTGGCAGGCGTAATATATTTAGAGCTTTCCACCAGCCTTCCTTAGACGAAGTCGAACACGAGCAATGCAAATTAGAACCAAAAGTTGATGGTAGAATAAACGTTCTTAATGAAAGCGTAAGTATTTTTTGTAATTGGTGGGTGGGATCTTACAGCGGCACAATCTAAGAGCTTCACATTCTAAAATAACCCACTCCTTTCAACTTTCAATCCTTCATTTTTATTTTGGCAATCTAGCCACTCTTCACTCATTTTTTTCTCTTTTTGTTTCAGCATGAACAATCTATGACTGCATGATTGTTTAAACAATGCACAATATATTTACTAAGGGTTCCTTCCGAGTTAAAATTTAATCGGTGCTACTTTAGGGCCTAAGACTGTCTTTCAACTTTCTTCGTCAATTTTTAAATGTCCTTAAATCCATAGATGTATTTTAAACCGGAACTACTTACGAAAAATTTATCTATCGGTACATTTGAGTATTTTCCACTTTTTAAGGGTTCTTTCTTAAACCAAATTTAATCGGTGCTACTTTATTGCCTAAGACTTTGTCTTTCAACTTTCTTCTTAAATTTTTAAATGTCCTTATGTCTATAGACATATTTTGAACCTCCCTAAGAAAGATTTCGCTATTGGTATAAGAATATTTACTCCCCTTATTACCTTCGAGTGGGAAAAACTTGTATAAAGCTTTTTCCTGTGCGTGTAAGGTTATACGCTTTTTAGCTCTTAGGAAAAAACTCAAATTTAAACCGTAATATATTCCTATTTTTGTTTTTATATTTTATTTTGAATTTTAAAAACTACCTCCCAATTTTAATTTTTTTAAAAGTACCGCATAATATATATGGTTTGTTTTGTTGTAATACAGCAGTTTCATTTTAATTGCATCCCTTAGTATTATGAGCTTTTATTATAATAGTAGTTGTATTATACATTGCTGCTTTTTATTTCAAGTTTAAAAAAAAAAGCCCGCTAGTTATCGCATTTTATTATTTTTGGAAATTTTAACAATTTTGGTGTAAAAAGTTCCTCTCATTTTACCTAAAAAATAATAGGTTAAGGCCCGATTAGAGCAAGACCGAGAGCAGAACTTTCATCCTCTTGTTGAAGAAGTCATAGAGGAGGATGAAGAAATATCCGAATGTTTTGACCAAAGTTAATTTTTCACCGGAACTTTCGTTCCCCTTAGATTCAAGTTCACGTAGAGCATTTCCGTAATGCTGTATTTTCATAATGTACAAAATGCCACTTATAACATTATTAATTTCTAAAGTTTGGTAATGAAGAGGTTTTTTTAGGGTTTTCGTGATAGTTTATGGCCTTTGACGGAACTATACTGTAACCTTCGTACGATTGTAGAATTATGGTTCTTCAAAATTTAATATATTAAATAGTGTGATATGCTAGGTATATTTTTATTCCCAAATTATATGATTTATTTGTAGTTTTTTTGTATGCATTTTGTTATAAGCTTAGTTGGCATAAATTTTAGGGAACTGTATTTAGTTATTTTATGCGGTTTAACACATTTTATCATGTTTATTATTAATTTTATTAGTCCCTATTGAAATAGGAAAGTCAGAGTTAATTTAAATAGTTATTAAAGTCATCAAATTACAGACGGTTCCTCGTTTGCGTAGCAAATATTTGGAATATTGGTGTTTGCGGATAAACAACTGAAATGAGGTGGTTTGGGCTCGAGGGGGAATACATTTTTTATACTTTTGGCTCTTGTTTAAGAAAGATAGAATACTCATCCCTAAAGTACCTTGTTTAAGCCAGTAGCCCTAACTGTGCCATAAGATGCTTGTATGTAAATGAAGTACAACTTATATTCCGTCTAATAATTGAAAAAAGTCCATTTATGGGAAAAGAAAATCTGATAAGTAAACTCAAGGATTGTTAGTTATCTTTCAAAGTACATGTACTATTGTAACTATTAATACAAAATGTAGTATTTTCATAAATATACTCTAGGTATATAAAAAATTGCCTAAAATATGAAATAGCTATTACTTTTTGTTAGGGTATTCTGTGATCTATTGTTTTATAATCTGCGGTTAAGGTCACATTGACACTCTAAGAGTGAAATATTTTTGGAAAGGGTCGATGTTGCGCTTTATAATAGGTAAAGGGACATTTGAGATGTTTTTAGTGCCAACCCCGGTAGCTTCCTCTGTACAAACGTTCTTGGAAATTCTTGGCAATTGGAAACTATTTTTGAATTTTTTTTACATTAAGAATAAAAAAATATTTGTACACGTCACAAGCCAAAAAGTACAGGTTCTTGAATGTCCACGTGAGTCGTATCAATATACAACAAGACTTTCATTTTACCCCTAATATAGATGAAAATATTTAAGGCAACATTCCACAATCAACTCTTATTGGTTACAACAGTAATTTAACAGGTCTCAGAACAGGGAAAAGTAGGAGATTCGGTATGCGTGATCTTAGAATATTTTAGATTAATGCTCAACTTTAGAAGTGTGTTGTAAAATTTTTTTTTCTTCGGGTATTTAAGAAATAAAATTGTTTTATTGCTTGTAAACTAAGGAGTTATAAAAAAATCATTGAAATAATGAACTATATTAATAAGTTACTCTGAATATTCAATAATAATCACAGGTCAGATTTAGGTCCTAAACTAAGAGGTATTGCCTTCAGTTCAGTTCGCATACACAGAAATTCTCCACACACGCAAGTAATAGCGACGCATGCTATGTTTAAAAGCCACCACGACAATGTGTTAGGAAATGAGCTGTTATAAGCCCAACATATAATTAAATGAAGTATGTGACACGTAGTACTGAAGTCTAGGCAAAGTCTTGTTCTTTGAACAATGTACCACAACCCAAGTGCGCTGGAATGTAAAAGTATGTTAATCTAGATGTAGATAAATTTATATTATATTATACTTTATACCAAATGAGCGCGTTAACTAGATAAGACCCAATAATGCATCGTCCATGTGAATCCTTAACATGTAAAACTTCGTACAAAAATATGTGATCCAAAGACTTATTTACTCCAGTAGCTAGATCAGAGATAAATATCCAAATTCCCAAAGAAGTGTAAAATATGCACTGAACTGTCACTATTTGAGATATTATTAGCAATGGGTCCCATACAGAGAATCGAAAATGTCCTGAGAAACGAGTCATTCTAGCTTTTAAGTTTTTACTTTAAAAGTTTATTATTTCATTAATTACGTAAAAATCTTTCTAGTCACTTTAAGACAAATTTCGCCATCTAATTTACTGTCATTTTTGTACTAAAGACGAACCAGTGAACCACGGACTTTTAATTCTAAAGGCTGAACGTCATGGTAACTTGCCATGTTTCAACCACAAACGTGGCGCCATCAGTAGATTCACTGGTAAACTATCAATTTCCAAGGCAAGATCATTGAGTTGGGAATAAATAGAGGTACAACTAAATCTGGCTGGCGCGGGACCAATTTCGTTGAATAAGGAGACTTTATCAACTTTATCGTTCTACCGTGGCGGCATCTGTCTCTAGTGTGGCAACTATATTGCAATTGAATTTTTTTCTGATGCGAAATTGAAATGTATGATTACTCGTAACAAACAAACCTTTGAAGTTGTTTAAAAATAATTTTATTATGTCAATACGATCCTTTTTAACTCAAGTTACGGTGAGTTAGCTAATAATTATTTATTTTTAGCCGTATAACTTTACAAAATATAGATGGCGCTACCGCCTAATTATAAAGATGAATTTCGTACAGTCTTATCAGAACAGTTCCCACGTAACCATGGCAACTGAAATCGTAATTGTAATTCTAGCAGTATTATTCCCAATTCAATGGGTAACTAGACATGTTTCAACCACAAACGTGGCGCCATCAGTAGATTCACTGGTAAACTATCAATTTCCAAGGCTAGATTCTAGAAACTGTCGTCTACTAAATAGTAGTTTAACATACGCTCGAGCAAAAAGAGATTTATTACGTTTTCCATTTGACTGCTCTCAGCGCTTTAGATCGCTCTGATCAACATTTTTTGTTCCATTTGCGTGCTCGGATCTGCTCCGATCAAGTTTCGCGTGTTCCATTTCCAGCTCTTGGGTGCTCCGAGATCGCCCAAGTCCGATCTGTTGATTTCGACCATAGTGTTTCGACAGATCAACGGATCGAGATCGAGATCGGAGCAAATTTTTGCGTGATAATTTAATAGCGTTTTCCATTTGATTGCTCGAGATTCGCTCCGAGTCTGTCTCTGATGTCATAGATCTCGCCCCAATTGACTAGAGTAAAACCGCAAATGGACCATTCGTCTGCTAGTAATTTGAATTTTCGAGTCTTGGTCTGCCTATTTGGCAAAAAAAATCTAAACGGAACACGCAAAAATTTGCTCCGATCTCGATCTCGATCCGTTGAACTGTCGAAATCAGCAGATCGGTTTTGGGCGATCTCGGAGCACCCGAGAGCAGGAAATGGAACACGAGAAACTTGATCGGAGCAGATTCGAGCACGCAAATGGAACATAAAATGTTGATCAGAGCATAGAAATCTTATAGGTAACTAGAATGCTGCCGCCTACGGCCGAGCTTGTCGCCAGTTCGTTTTTAACCTACAGCCAATGAGAGCCCGTAGAGGGGTTCCGCAAAGGAGGATAATAATCCTCTTTGGTTCCACTACTATCGCGGGATTCGCGGGAGCTAGGTGACGTCATTATCTGGTGACATTAAATTCCTGGCAGAACCACTCTTTGAGCTCTGATTGGCTGAGATCTGGCTATCGTCTGCCACGGAGTTTGGTCCATTTGCCAGTTACACGCCAGCATTCTAGGAGGATTCAAGTGTACCTGGAGAAGAATTCGGGGGGGGGGGGGGGCACGGGAGAGGCTGCTCAAAGCCTCAAACCCTTGGACATAAAACTACAGCGGAGCCATCTAGTGGGGAAAATGTGAACTATGACCACGTGTTTGGGTTAGGAACTGGATAAAAAATTATATTTTTATGCCACCTAGAATCGCTACGACAGTTGTCAAAACAACAATATTTCCCCATAATTAAATTTAAAATTTAACATTCATTGCAACTTTCTTTGAAATTATATAGTTTTCGGTCAAATTTCTTCGACGTGGCCTAAGCTAAAAACCGTTAAAGTTCGAAATACTGTCTAGCAGATAAATGTTTTGGTAGCTCCTAGGTTACTTTGAAACATTGTAGGTGGTGCTAAAAACTTTATGTCCAAGTATTTGACACACCAGGCGACAGCTGTAGCCGAGCCGCGAGGCATTGGTCGGGGGAATACAAAATTCTTCTCCAGGTACACTTGAATCCTCCTAGATTCTAGTTACCTATGAGATTTCTATGGATCAGAGCGATATGGAGCGCTTGAGAGCAGTCAAATAGAAAACGCTATTAGATTTTTTGGCAAAATGGCAGACCAAGACGCGAAAATTAAAATTACTAGCAGACGAAAAACAACAAAGCGCGGGAATATGTTCATGCATATGTAACCATTCATTTCAACCATGGAGCACTAAAAACCTTGTTTACTATTATTAATAAGCAAAAAAGCCAGAGTTATCTAAAAATACGAGGAAAAACATAAATTACAAAGAAAACTAAAACAGATGGCACTACCGGTGTCGTATATTTTTCGACCACGTTTTTTAAATTTTCCTTTAATTTACTAAAATTTTACATAGGAATAAAATATAATTTTATTGGAATTAACGTCAATGATACTACAATATGTGTTTAATTAAATGAATAGGAAAAGTGATGGAAATTCATATAATTTTAATATTATAAGGGTAATGATCAATTAATTGGGGTGGAAGGACCTCCTATACGAGATGAAATATTAAAGATTAAACATAACTAGATTATTCCGCGACAATGGCGTCTTAGACGTTTCGTGTGTGATATTTAAACCCGATTTAATTAAATAATCAAGTTTAATCTATATTAATATTAAGATAATTGACGTTGTATCTCATCTAGTAAATGATATTATCGCCTTGGTTGATAGCAAGTCGGTTTTAGATAGTGTTACCCCAGCTCAAAATACATCTGTTGAGGTCAACGAAACTCTAGGTAATATAGCTGTTCAGAAACGAGTAGTTAAGAACGAATTTGGTACCAGGAAAACTAGGCGCGTGGCGAGACGCAATATAGGCCCTAAGTTTCAATATCCTCCCTTGGTCAAATCAAAGCAGTTATATTGCATTTGCAAGAAACCAAATGATGGAACGCACTATTTCCAGTGTAGTAATTGTAAAGGTTGGTTTCATTTTAGATGTTTAGGTCTTAATGAAAGTCCAAATACCATCTCTCGAGTAAAAGGCGATAAAATTCTAAAATGCCCCTATTGTCTTAAACACATCATCAAAATTGTTGGTTTTCTTCCCTTTTACAATGCTTGTTAGAAACGGAAGCATTCTACAACCGCAAAAGTATCGATAATAAATGAGACAGATGCGTAAACTTACATCATTAAAAGTAATTCCGTCTCTAGTTCTGATGTTCGGGAATTCCAAGATCATATTCAAGGTCTGTCAGAAAATATACTCGAGACTGGAAAAACTCAACATCCTGTAGAGTTTTTCGATTTATAGCGTTTTCCATTTGATTGCTCAAGATTCGCTCTGAATCTGTCTCTGACGTCGTAGATCTCGCCCCAATCGACTAGAGTAAAAAAGCAAATGGAACATTCCATGAACATATTCCTGTGTTTTGTTGTTTTTCGTCTGCTTGTAATTTGAATTTTCGCGTCTTGGTCTGCCATTTGGCCAAAAATCTAAAAGGAACACGCGAAAATTGGCTCCGATCTCGATCTCGATCCGTTGATCTGTCGAAATAGGCAGATCGGTTTTGGGCGATCTCGGAGCACCCGAGAGCGTGAAATGGAATACGCGAAACTTGATCGGAGCAGATCCGAGCACGCTAATGGAACATAAACTGTTGATCAGAGCGATCTAGAGTGCTCGAGAGCAGTCAAATGGAAAACGCTATTAATTATCGCTAATTATTGGACCATGTTTGGTCGTGAAGATCTTATGGCTATTCACGCCTGTTCCGTTTGTAACAATAAACCATTTTTACTTTTTTAGGCAAATGACAAAATTAACCCGAAATGAAACAATATTGTCGGTTACTCTGATCGGTTGGAAATTACATGCAAGTCAGATCGCGCGTGTCCTAAGTAACGAAGCATTACGTTTCTACTCCTCCTATTAATCCAGTTTTAACATTTAGTTTCCAGAGACTTAACGATAGGGGGCGGGAAATAAATAATATTTGCCAATTACGGGACATTTTGCATTTTACGGCCTAAAACATAATTTAAAAAGTTGTTTAGTCCACCTAGGAGATATGTCTTTGGGTAGCCATTACATGGCTTACGTTAGAGCAACGGGGTCTCGATCGAGAAACGGTTTGAAAGAATTTTTGGATTGCCTCCAAAATTCGTCTGTTGCTGACGTCACCCAGATGAGATTCCATTGATTTTCAATAGGATCCCATCTCAGTGACGTCACGATGTTCGTTAGCAACGAAGTTACCAACCTTAGCCCTTAGCAACCACAGCGTATCGAGGCAACCTTTTATAGCCTAAAATTGACTCACCTTGACGTTAGAGTAGATTCTTCTAGTTGGGGACGTAACAACGACGCCGTGGTCGATACTGTAATCAACCCTCCTATCTCGGAAAACTGGGTGATGGCGTTTTCAGGTGACAAATCCAGCATGGGTAGTAGTACCCTACTACTGATGTTCGCACCTTAGACGCGAGCCACTCATCCCAGCAGAAGGTGCAGCCAGGGCCGGATTAACCAATAGGCCGAATAGGCCTGGGCCTAAGGCACCAAGCCTACAAGGGGCACCAAGAGGGTTCGAAAAAAATAAAAGTACAAAACTTTAATAATTTGCTTTTCACAAAATATTTTCCGGAGTATTTTTAGTAAATGCGTCCACCCCTATGAACCAAAAACGTTTGATTGTCACATTCTCTGACGGACTGCCGTCTAGCCCCTGACGACATACTAAATCTGGCAGCAAAATGAATTTTCCTTCCATTTCTCAATTATAAATTGAGGGAGCGCCTAGCTCTCTTCGCTCGCTATTGAAAGGGGGCACCAAAATTAACTTGGGCCTAGGGCCCCATAAGGTCTTAATCCGGCCCTGGGCGCAGCAATGGGCAGACCATTTCCCACTTCGCACACAGCAGTGGGATTAAGAGTGGATGCTATAGCAACACCAGCCGCCACCCTACCTACGTAGAAGAGTTAGCTAATATTCTAGAAATTCATAGTCCTAAATGCCTATGGTACGTTCGGTACAAATACTACCCCCATGCAGAATTCCGTTCGCGATATAGTTTTCACTCGCGAAATGTTTATTTTGAAAGATTTAAGCGGTCTAATTCCTAATTATGGAAAGGCCGGTCCTCAATCTCGCGGGCTCAGAAGGCAAAACCTTAAGGGCAAATATGTAAAATACTTAGGATTATCACCCAAATAAGATTTATTTGATTTAAATAGTAAGAGTTTGGTTCAAGATTTTGAAATAGAAAATTTAAGGAAAACTGTAGTCAATCCCAAAGTACTAAAGCAAGTTAGGTCATATTTAATTAAATCGAGTTTAAATATCGCCATTGACGCGGAATAATCTGGTTAGGTTTAATCTTTAATATTTCATCTTGTATAGGAGGTCCAAATGTAATTTTTATATCAATGCAATGACGTATATAAGGGGGGGGGGGTTAGGGGGTTCAACCCCCCCTTAGGACTCGATTCCTTTCTTGCGAAATTAAATTTTTCAAAACAATATCAATTTTGTTCTTTGTTTGATTATCATTTTCTCGCAAATGTATTAAAAAACTTCGTTTGATACACGTGCGGAAAGGTCATTGTCACTCGTCCCGAGTCTAGCTAGTACTTTAAATATGCGTTATTGCTAACGGAAAATTTCGCGCTCGCGATTTCATCTGGTTGTGTTATAACCAGTCCCCCTCCCCTTAGACTTTCTATATCTACGTGCTTGTATCAATGGATAGCCGGCTTTCAGCATTATAAATGGTGGTAGTATGAATATAATTCACCGTGTCATATTTAATTAAATCGGGTTAAAATATCACACCCGAAACGTCTTAGACGCCATTGACGCCGAATAATCTGGTTATGTTTAATCTTTAATATTTCATCTAGTTCAAAAGGTCCGTCCACCCAAATTAATTGGTCATTATCCTTATAATATTAAAATTATATTAATTTCAATCACTTTTCCTATTCATTTAATTAAACACATATTGTAGTATCATTGACGTTAATTCCAATAAAATTATATTTATTTCCTATGTAAAATTTTAGTAAATTAAAGGAAAAGTTAAAAAACGCGGTCGAAAAATATAAGTCACAGGTAGTGCCATCTGTTTTAGTTTTATTTGTAACTTATCTTTTTCCTCGTAATTTTAGATAACTCTGGCTTTTTTGCTTATTAATAATAGTAAACAAGGTTTTTAGTGCGTTAGATACATAGATATAGGAAACGTATATAAAGGTCTATATAAAATATTTCTAAGGGAGTGAATACGGAGGTGACAGCTAGCAGAAACGCGTAAATTTCTGCAGGCTATCCTTATAAGGCGCCATCTATCGGTAAGAAAGCTCGTGCTATCGTCGCGAGAGCCATTGTCTCCTGCTTAAAAATTATACTAAAAGTCACCAACAGATGGTGTCTAAAGACTACGGCCTACGGAAAGGTCAAGCACTTTGTACTAAAATGCTAAGAGAGCTCGTGCTCTTGATCACGTGCCTTCCTCGGTGTCTGCTAGGTGTCAATTCCGTATTTTATGTTAGGCTTAGACGCCCCGAAATTTATCTAGACCTTTATATACATTTCTTATATCTATGGTTAGATAATGGAAACACCCTGACCTCTCTCCTCTCGTTCTCCGCTCTTCCGGAAGGTAGCTCCCGTCCGGGATACTTCCGCCTGCTGTCGGGATTCTTGCGATCCCTTCAGCGCTTCTAACGTTGGTGCCGCTATAATGGACGCTTCAATAAAAGATACTCGGTTTCTACTCCCCTCTCCAAATTCATCTGGGAAGGAATATTTCCGGTCGGTCGGTTAAACGGTTAGAATGGCCAACCAAAAAGTCATATTGAAGCCAATTGGAGACTCGGTTTTTCCCTGATGATAATTTTGCGTCAGATAAGAAATGCGTCGGCTCACGTGTATAAGGAACCTACTAATGTTAATTTTCAATATTATATTTTAAAGTAAAATATATAATGTTACTAAAACTAAGTATAAGAAGATAATATTACTATTATTATCATCCTCTTATGTTATAAATAATTAAAATTATACGGAATATTTTTATATTACCGGGCAATTTCTAGGCTTCTCATGGAGGCAGAGTTAATTCATTTCGTATAAAATTATCTTTAGGAAAAAGATGAAATCGAATTCCTTTAGAACAAAACGTATTACTTTTGCAGTACGGTAATGCAACAAGTGTTTCCTTTTAACCATGTAACGTTTTTTGGCATGTTAAGGCTTAGCAAAAAACCGATGTTATGTTCGAGAAACGTTTCCAGCTTTCTAATATCTCAACAAGCACTATATAAATAGTATCTTATGAGTCCTGGCTGTCAGAAATATTACTTCTTGGCAATTTCTGGGAAGATGTTTTATTTAAGCGCCTATTGTCTGTGAGACTGTGACGTTTCTTTGTTGTGTTGGTGTCTAAGGCTCTAGCCGACACCATACCGTGTGACTCTCAAAAAAAAAGTGCGTTAGATAATTTTTTCCGTAATGATATTAATGTTTAAAAGCAGTTTCTAATGTTTTACACCATAGTTACGACCATAACTTAATTCTGTTTCGTCGGGTACTCCACCGCACCGTAAATCCTCGGTAATAGCAGAGAGTGTAAAGTCGCTTCGCTACAGAGAGGCGCCTCTCTTTAAAAAATCCGTGGTACGATTTTATTCGCCGAGAATGTCCACAATTCCCGGGCGTTTGATGGCGCTAGTAGTATCTCCGGCGCGCGCTAGATTAGAGTTTGAGAAGACGCAAAAAAGGAAGTGTTTTAGGTATTTTTGCAAGTTTAATTTATTTTGAAATGTCTTGTTCGGCTAAAAATTGTAAATCGAATAAAAAGGTAACCACGCGTCTGCCTTTTTTTTTTTCAAGTTTCCAAGGGATAAAGACCGGTGAATACGCGTTTTAATTTAATAAGCATTAACATTTCTTAAAACTTAATAGTTCTGCAGTGGCTGCAAAATGTAAACAGTGAAAAGCTCCAAAATAAAACTACAAATTACTTGCACTTTAACCACGTATTTTGCGGTCTTCATTTCACTGACGATTGTTTTATGAATATCAAAACCAAAAACCGGCTTACACCATTAGCTACACCTACTATTTTTTTTGGAAAATTTCAATGAAACCACGGTTTTCCCTAGGTAAACTGAAGGCAAAAACATATCCCGCCATGGTCTCTTACTGCCTTATGTTCATTTATAATTAATTCAAATAGTAGCAAATATAAATGCACCTGAAGATCATATTACAACTACAATCTTGTGTAAGGTAAACGCAGCACTACAAATGCCAAATTATGCCCTCCAAAATAAATTCAACGAAGAAAATGATAATTTATATAAAATATTCACAATGATGAACACTAGCTTTAAATGAATTTTTTTTTACTGGATGAAGTCAATTCCTATGAATTTAAACCCAGAACTATATATTGAATTCTATTCCATTTAAATATATTTGTACTTAACATAATTATAGCCATTCAACTAAACATTTTGACAATAATGAAAACGATAACATTGAAGGTTTCGTCGAGGGGGTAGGCACTTGGAAAAAAATTGTACACCAGATTTCCAAATATTTCTTGTGGATTTCTAGGAATGTTTATTTTTATTTCTCGCTATTTGTACACCATATTTCTTAAGTGGCTACCCCCTCGGGTTTCGTAGACTTCGGTCCATATGGAAGGTCAAAATAGTACGCAAATCAGGCCCTAGTGTTCATGGTGAATGACATAAAACTGAAATTCAAACCACCAATTGGTTACTTCCTCACAAAAGATGCTTGTCACGAACAGACTTTGAAGATATTGCTTCATGATTGCGTAACTCACCTAAAACGTATTGGCCTTATTGTCAAAGCTGTAGTCTGTGACCAAGGAACAGGCAATCAAAATTTGTTCAAAAGTATGGGGATATCAGTGGAAAAGCCATTCATTGAAATTGATCCTCCACATCTCTTGAAAAGTGTGAGGAACAATTTCAAACGGTATCCCATAATAGTGGAAGGCAATCTAGTTTCTTGGGCAGTCCTAGAACATTTTTTCAAAATAGATCAAGAAATTGGTAAGTTTCAAAGCACACATATGCTGAAACGTAAACATATCAAGTTACCAGCATTTTCTAACATGAAAGTCAGTTTAGCTGCCCAAATTTGCAGTCAAAGTGTTTCTAATTCAAATGGCCTGTTCAATGGGATTAGGAGAGTTTTAACAATTGAAAGCACATACACAGCAGAGTTCCTCTTACACATAAACGGCCTTTTTGATTGCTGCAATAGCTGGACATTAAATAATGAAACACACTGTAAGAGAGCAATGACTGATCAATCCATCCACATACCAATGCTGAAAGAAAAATTTGAAAGGTTTAATACATGGTAGCTTCAGAACTGTAGGTATAAAACCTTACCTTGTATTGAAGGGTGGAAACTATCAATTCAGTCTTTGCTACTCCTATGGAATGATATAAAGGATAATTTTGGTTTTAAGTTCTTAGTAACTGGAAGAATTAGTCAAGATTTTTAGAAAACTACTTTGGTTCCATTTTCCAATAAGGAGACAATTGAGATCTTCCAAATCCTCAACAATACCAGGCAGCGTACAGAGCTGCATCAGTCAATAGCCTCTTAAAACCATCAGATTCATATTGAATTGACAATTTGGATGACTTTATTTTAAACAGACTCGTTTAAAGTACCAGCTCCTGGACCATGATGAAGAATTGTCCAAATATGATAACCATTGGGTTTTGCAAGGTAAAGGACAATTCACTGACAAAGATTATATTTAATTAAGATTTGGCCAGCCCATAAAATATTCCACTTTAGATTCCACGAATTTCTTTTGATATATTAAAAAAGTACAGTTGATAATAATGAAATGAAATAGGGAGGGATTTTTCTTGTACTTACTTTTATATTTCTTACGAAATCAACTGTTTTACTTAAATAGTTAAAATAATTCAACATCACAGCTGACTGAGCTGAATTCAACTTTAACCTACTGAGAGCAAATTTTATTTTTCTTTGATAAGCAATTTTACAGTGCCATCGTGTGTCCGGGAATTGCAAACACCGTCGTCTGCTTCTTCAACGCTCTCATGGGGAAAAAACGTACCACGAAATTTTAACATTACGGGGATAGGAAGAGGCGCCTCTCTGTAGCGAAGCGACTTAGCGACTTTACACTCTCTGGTAATAGAGATATTTTTTAGTGACCACGTGACTAACGTCACTAAATCTCGCTACCTGAGAGCAACAGTCAAGTAAGTCGAGATACGTGACTATTGAAAGAAATTCAAAATAAGAATCCTCTCGTGTGTTTAAATTAAGATGACTCAGTAAAAATTTTCAATATATATTTTCACTCTATTTTTATCAATTTTCATTATTAGATTATCATTCTTATTATGCTAGATTTCAAACTTGAAACTGGTTTTTCTCATATAGGGGTTTTCAGACTTGCTTGACTCTTGCTCTAAGGTAGCGTAATGCTTTTCAGCAAAGAGAAGATTTAAGATTTAAGATTTATTTACTGACAATCCTTTTGGAACAGGGCGGCTCACTCACAACATGGCGACCGTTTCCACTGGTAAAGCTACTAGGGAGAGCAGACGACGTGATACATCTCGGCTTATCATCTTATGCGGGTAAGGTAAAAGTAATGAGTAGTTAGAAAAAGAAAAGGTTATGGAAAAAAACCAATACGGTTCAGTAATCGGTTTCCGAAAATGGAACAAATCGTCGAAGTGGGATATTCCACCAGCGTTTTTAAAACCTATACCAAGCCTAGAAGAGTTAGGCCTACGCTCAAAAGAACCTGCAAAGACTCCAACGTTGATAGTAGTTGCCTCAACATGCCCATCAAACATTCAAACACAATCTCCCATTCAGGTATTAGAGATAAGGTTTTTTGGTGTTTTAATCTTTATTATAAATATTTTAATTACATTTTTGAAACTAGATAAATTTCACTGAGCAAAAAAGTATTTCAGAACAAAACGTAGTGGTGGATGATCATTTGTCAAACAATGCTAAAGATGTAATCAGATTTATTTTTTATTCGATAAAATTTCATGTTTTTCAAGTAAGTTTGGTTTCTCTAAAATAATTTCTTTGTAGACACTGATTAAAAAAGAAAGTGTTGAGGAAAATGATCAATACGGCTCTGTAATCAGTTTCCAAAAATGGAACAAGTCCTCAAAGTGGTATATTCCACCTGCATTTTCAGAACCCATACCAGGCCTAGAAGAGACATCTACTTTAGTTGCCTCAACATGCCCATCAAACATTCAAATGCAATATCCCATTCAGGTAAAAGAATGATTAATTTTTTTAGTTTTTAATCTCTTTTCTACCCTAAAAAGCGCAAAAGCAATAAGTGCCAACTGCCAATTTTTCAATTTGGTTATTCGAACTGTACCTGGATAATTTTAGGGCAAAGAATTCAATTGCGAAATGGGTTTACTCTTAGCCCTTGTCATTCATGAGATATATATATATATATATATTAATGTTTGCAAAAGACATTATTTATACCTTTAAAAAAATGCAAAAAAGCATTTAACGTCAATAATTTTAGGTTTTTCATTGCATAAAAGCATTTTCTTCAAAATGGCCAATAGACAAATTTTCCGGGACTCTGGGCTCGAATAAAGCGTTTTATTATTATTATTATTACTCGCACACCCTTATAAATTACACTGAACAAATGGCTTATGTTTGGTGGACCCGTAACTGTAGGAATTATCAGTGGGGGAGGTGTGCAAATCAGTAAGACTTGAAAACGTTCCAAAGTACTTATGAAAATCTTCCCAAGGCTCTAGGGGGGGGGAGGGGTTTGTAAGCTTTGCTTGACCCTGATTATATATATTGTTTTCCAAGACGTTTTTGGGTACCAGTAGTCTAAAGTGATTTCTTTGTAGGAATCAAAGGTAGTTGGACAAAGTGTGAAATTTGAAGAGAATGAAATTTGGGATGAGCTTAGCCATGTGAAGTCACTTGGAAACCAAAATAGAAAGATTATGGAGCAAGATCTTCAGGTATCTCAGTCTATTTAAGAAATAATTTTTTAAATAACTACAGATTTGGTCATTCATGACAAATTAGGACTCGGTTCTCGGAGATATGGCAACTGAAAAATTCCCCGAGTATCTTGGGCATTGTATAAAAAAAATATGTAATGATTTTAGATCATTGGAACTCACCCAAAAACAAACTCCAAAGAATGAGGTTTCTATATTAATTCAATTGAACAAATTTTATGATATCCTAATTACAGCTTGTTATAGTTCGTTTTGGAAGTAACTAGAAAAGGATCGTATGAAATTTCTTGCGGAAGTGAATCTTTTAAATATATTATAAAAAGTAAAGGCACAATGGCATTATTCGTCTTATTTAAAGGAATAGTTTCAGAAACACCTATATTTAAAAATAATGTGTTCTTGGAGAAGGATGTAAGGGAAAAACTTTCTAAATTAGCAAATCCAAACTTTGTGTTCTGTAATGGGCTTAATGAGGATTCCAGAAATATATCGTTAAGTCTCCCTACTTTCCCCAAAAGACTAAAGAAATTCGACTTTCCTTGCCAACATCTTGCATCTATTAAATGCGATGGGTGGTTTCTGAAATCTGTAAAAGAGATAATGGCTGTAGATAGCAATATCTGCAAAGAATGTCGATATGTCCAACGATACTTGAGAGTTTGTAAGAGAAGAACAAGTGAACGTATGTCATCATCAGCTCTTACAAAAAGGATCCAGCCTTCAGACAGCTGCCCAACAAAGTATTTATCCCCAGAAAGTGTGGAAAAGAAGAGAAAATTAACTATCTACAGATATCACAATTTAAAATTGAAAGCGGCTAAGCTTGAAGTTAAAGTGAAAGAATTGCAACTAACCCTTAATGGAAAACAACATAATGAGATGAAAAATGTTACAACTTTGATAAACACTAAGTTTGGCTCGGAAGTGGATCAACTCCTTAGCTATCCGGAGGATGAAGTATCTGAAAATGACAGAAATCCCAAAGAGACTGAGAGATGTTGGGAATTAATATTGTGATGCCTATCTCGAAAACGAAAAGCTAAATTTTATGAGAGATCAGAGCAACAATGGTAAAAAAAATTAAATTTGCAACCTTGTATAAATCCTTAATATTATTTTTATAGTTTTAGTCAATGGATCTCAATTGAAATAAATGGAGTGCTATTTACAAATGGAGATTTTTTTATTTCTTAGACTAGAAATTTCATACTAGACTTGGATTCTAAATTTTTTATACTTGCATACCTCTCTACGAAATTTACTACAATTTGTCAAACACTATTCTATCATATTTCCGTAAGCTTTAGCTGTAGCGTGTAGAAGCAGAGCGGTCTATGAAGCACTCCTAAGCTTTAAAATTCTTAATTTGCCATCTTGGAGATCCATTCAGCGGCAGACATCCAAAAACCTTGATGAACCTGGTATTAATCACAAGTATATAAGGGAACAAAAAGAAACATACGACATGTTTTTAGAACTTAGAAGAACAAGAGTCTCTGGGTCTTCCTAAACTGCAGGGTGATGGAGTGCACATTTTTGATGAGGTTATAGTTGCAGGAAAGCTTGTTTGGAATAGAAAAAATCATAAACTCATTGTATTGGCCATGGCTCCTGAAGACTATGCTTATATAGATGATTTGTATAAGGAAATTTACATGTTTTAGTTTCTTTTTATCGTGATCTCACATCAATTAAATTACGATATAATTGGACGATATTTCGCATTGCCTTCAACTGCTGATGCGCACACAACGTTTGGGTGTTTGTTTCAAGTTATAAAAACTTTTCAAATACATAGCTTTACATATCAAGTGTGGTGTGTGATGGAGCTGCAGCTAACCTTGTGGTTTTTTAAACAGTGTGTTGGCCTACAAGGAACATTTTGTTTCAAAGAAACTGATGAACAATTGGACATAAAAGTTGATCCCAGTTTTCCAAATCCATTTAAAATAGTCAATTCATTTTATCATTTGTCCATCACATCAGGTATAACATTGCCATTGAAGTATTTGACTTCCATATAGATAGACAGATATATTTATACAAGGTGTCCATTCAAAAATGAACCAGGGCGAATATCTCAATCTGTCTTGGGTATTAATTTCAAATTTTCAGGTCGCATAGTGCGTAGGGGGAACACCTCACCTGTAGCACAAAGAGTCGATTTTGGGTTCTGGTCCAAATACCGACTGTAAAAGTCCTAAACCTTTTTGAGATAATTCCTCGTAAGTACGGTTTCATTCGCTATTAAAGTCGGTATGGTGACCTTTCATTTTGGACCACTTGCCGACTCTAAAAGTCTTAAACATTTTTTAGATAATTACGCGTAAGTACGTTTTTGGTCGCTTTTAAAGTCTGTATGGCGACCTAACATTTTGGATTACTTATCGAGTCAATAAGTCTTATCATTGGAACTATTTAGCATCCGAACGCCGACCTAACATTGTAATAGTTGTCGTGACTTGTAAAAGACATGACACATTTATAGCCCGACCAAGGACCAACTTGCCCTGTAGCACAAAGAGTCGCTTTTGGGTCCTGGTCCAAATACCGACCAATTAGACGGTTTCCTACGAGACCATTCCAAACGTTTAAGCGCTCAAATTGAAATTGGTGACGGTGTTCAAAACCCCAGTGCGAGTTTATCTTGCCAAAAGTGATTGTTATGGTGATTGTAACGGCCGTCTCTTGAAAAGGAAGATTCATCCGAGAACAGCACGTTGCGGATAAATTGAGTGTCCTCAGCCACCGAATTCAGTAGCCAGTTGCAAGAGTCCAGCCGTCTCCATTTACTAAACCTTGGAAGTGTAGCTCTAGTACGGGTAAAAGAGGGTAGCTCAGCGGCAAAATTCGAACCCAACTTGCAATGTGGCCTAAAAATTCCATTGAGGATCCGATGCGATACGGGGTTTTCCCCAGTAGCGGCGCTAAGGTTTTTTCACAGGTGGGCTAATTATTTTGTGGCCCTTACAACCATGGAGTGTAGCTACACTCCATTTTACAAATTTAGTGACCCCTTATAAATTTTCCAGGAAGCGAAAAGAGCAAGGTCGTTTTCTTGGTGCGGCTCTCGTCGCGTTAACTGGACCCCCTAGGACCTTGTATCCGACCTGGAAGGGACAAGTGCACGCCCGGGGTATTTTCCTAAATTCCCTTTCTTTTCTTTCTATTATCCATTCAACTTTCTCTCAATTTCCGCTCCCTTCCTCCCGAATCTATCTGTTTATGGTCTACTATCTTATTGAGTAAACAAATGGATTTTGAAAGTTTTATAGAAAAAGTTTTCTTGGCATTAAAACCAATTTCTAGAGATAAAGAAAATTCATAAATTCAAATATGTGGCCTCTTAATTATAAATATGTGGCCCTTTTAATATAAATATGTGGCCCCTCTCAGAAATGCAGGGGGGCTAAAGCCCACTTCAGCCCACCCTTAGCGCCGCTACTGGTTTTCCCCCGAAATTTGCGTTGAACCACGGACTGTAAATTTTAGAGGACCGGTATTCCCGAGTTATTTTACGCCCCGTTCACCGATCAGGCTGACGGAAGTCGCTCAAGGTCATAAACTAAAGCGCTTGTATTTCGGTCGGCCAGATTTCCAGATAACATGCGTGAGGGGGGGGGGGGGGACTAGCTCTATGCCTGGTACAAATGACCTTGACGGACTCTCTCTCTCTATTTCGAAGTGATTGATGCACGGGGAAACCAAAATTCTACAGGGGAAGGCAACGCTTTACTCGTCCTCTAAAATTTACAGTCCGTGGTTGAACGAATTGGTGTTTGTTGTTGGTCCCGATGGTAGTTTTCACGCCGAGGCGAATGAGACCAATCACAGGTCCGTATGATGAACCGTTTCTGAGTTATGTCTGAATTTGTACTGATTTACGGTTTTTTTGGTTTTTTTTTACTAATAGGAACTTGGCCTACCAAGCCGAAACGGCTTTTGCGCAGGCACTTTCAGAGAAGAATCATTCGCATGAAACGAATATACAAAGTACAAAAATAAATAATATTAATAATAATACAAAAAAAACATTGACATACTGTACAAAAGGCAAGAATATTTAAGGAGAAAGAACAGCCCAGTTTAATATGCAAAAAAAAACCAAAAATGTTTAATTTAGAAATCAGGTCGCGTTGGATATCGTGTCTGTAGTATTGTTTAACGCAGAGTCGAATGTGACCCACCGTGGGTCGCTAGGACTAATAGTTTCGAAGGTATGGCCAAAAGTACACTCAAAAACGTGGTTTTTTCAAAATTTCGCTAAATATTGAAAGGTTATATCAGTGTGTCAGAATTTATAGCCCGGTGTACCTAGTAACAAAGACCATACCACCAGTAAACCCGTTCTTCGTCTATGGTATTGTTGAGTGCCGAATCGAAGTTCCAAAATTGGCTTTTACACCTCTTACGTTGACTAAACATTGCTCTCCGGACCATCACAATGTACCACTAACAAGTAAGTACTGAATCGAATGAGAGCAACCGCAAGTCCGTAGGATGAATTGTTTCCGAGCTATAATAGAATTTACATTTCGACAAGGAAGTAATCATTGACGACGGCGTGGTTTCCAAGACCGAAGATGATTTATAATAAAATTTAAGATATATTATTTAGTGAGATATTCATTCATTCTGTTTAGTTGTATTGTCAGTATTAATGTTTCACTCAATAAAAATGTATAAAACTTTTGCACGTGTCAAAGTTAGTGTTGCATTTTGGCGCGTGCTAGTGAAAACAGGATTTAAAGGGTTCCATCAGCCTCGTAAGGGGATGACAAGGGGGGGGGGTGAAATAGCACTATTTTGGTAATACGAAACTTTACAAAACACGTGGTCGTTTCGCGGAAATTCGGATTTCGATATCAGTCCCAAGTATTCGTAGCTAAAATGTTTCTAACAAAGGCTAAGTGAAGATACTACGTTATTAAACATTTAAAAATAACTATTTGCCTTTTGCTAAATTCAGGCCCGATGGGAATGGTCTTATTATGCTGTATGTGTTTTGGAACAATTTTTCATTTGGTACCATGGTTATCCAGTTTTACGGTCTTCAATGGTGGTCCCGTTCCGTCGCCCGAGGGTCCGTTTGACCACCAGTCGCCCCATTAAAATACCATAAAGGGGTACAACAAGAGCGCAATTTAAAAAAGGCTAGCTACTTGTTTGGATGAACAAATCGCTTTAACAAGTGCTTGCTCAGCTAATGGCAGCTAACACGTTAAAACACTAAAGCAAATAGTGTAAGACGAGACAACTAACCTTAAAAGTTGTACTCTGTACTAAGCTTATGAAAGTAGAACAAATATTTATTCCAGTGTGTCGTTCATAAAATGGTACAAATCCTAATAGCGTGTAGGAAAGGGTCCAGTTAACGTCTATCCAGTGAGCTGTGACGCCAAGAAATGGTAGTCGATTACGTGAAGTCCAAGCATCAAGGGTATACGAAACCTCACCAGGATCATCCTAAAGATTTCAGATTAAATATATTTAGTTATATCCTTGACGCGATATATTTAAGAACAGCAAATGATACATATATGTGATACCGACTCCCAACGGACGGAGTTTTTGTTACCTTTGCCTAGTTCCTTTTATTGGAATTTAATTATAATTAATATGGAAAGTTGTTCTTGTTCAACGAATTGTCTTAGTGGTAAAATACGTAACGTATGCCCTTGTCAAAAACGCAATGTTACTTCTTCCTCAACTTGCTCGTGTGGAAAAAGGGACTAGTGCACTCGCGGATTAATACTACTCAGTCATAGTACATTCGTTTAGAGCGACGCGTGCTTTCTAGTGGCGGTAATCGAAATTAAAATCTGGACTGGCTAGAGGGGGGCTCAACACATACTTTGCATCAGCTTTGCCACAATACGTCGTTTGGCTAAACCATAAGTCTATAATATTATTCTATAAGTGTGTCACTTTCAGTGACGGCGATCCCGTGGGGGCTCTGGGGCTCGAGCCCCCACAGGGAAAAACAAACGAGGGCAGAGCCCCCACAGAAATTAAATTGAGGAAAAATAGCAACCAGGGTAAAATTTATAATCTCACTGCCTTTATTTGGGTCCGAATTCAGTTTTTTTGATAGAAGTTATTTTGAGATTGCAGATGCGAGTAGCATTAAGATGATATAACCGTAAAATTGATTTCGATAGATTTGTCCAAACAGAAAATCGCCCTGTCGTGTACCCTATGTTACCTAAAATAGCTTCGTTAAGTATGTGGCCAAGAAGGGCTTAATTATCTAGCCATGTACACAGATATTTTTCTAAAGATATCGACTTAACTTTTATGCCGGATGAGATATTAGAAAGAACACTTTTAAAAATATATAGAAATTTAGAGCTGTACATTTTCTTGCTTCAGTTTTAAGTATATGCATTTTTGGATGAAAAAATAATGGCCGGGCCCCCACAGAAATATTTTATGATCGCCGCCGCTGGTCACTTTGCGGAATATTTTACTGAGAGCTAGTAACGGAGTGACGTCATCACAAGAAGAAAATCTCCCCCTAGTGAGGCGCTGTCAATGGCTACGTGTGACGCGTTAGCAAGCGGACGCAAAACGGCGACGAAGCCCGAAATGCAGTCTGTCTTGTGAATAGCTCTCAGTAAAACTTTTGCATTTGAAGAATAGGAAGTGTCACACTTATGTAACAATATTATACACTTATGGCTAAACTGACCGCTTCGCTGTTTTGAAGCCGTGAAATACCCCTAATTTAGATTTGAATACGTTGTCTCAGATAACGTGCATTTCACGAATTTGTATGGTAATCGATGGTCGGACAATTGAGACAGAGTTGCAAATTTGGATAAACGTTTAGGAAATGAAAAAAATATCTTTAAACAATTTAAACATTTATGCTTTTTAAAACAAAAAAATTGGCAATTGAGAAAACCTTTTTTTAGCTTGCTCAACTTGTCACTTTTTCAAGTCGTGTTTTTCGGTGAAAAATTCCTCTTTGTTTTCGCTCCAACGATATTTCTACGTTTTCGATGACGCTCTACAAGTTTCTATTAGACAATTTTCATGTAACACCTAGCGGTGAAAAATTAAATTTTCAAAAAACGTAAAAACGTTTTACGATTTCGATTAAATTTCGCTAACGAGTGTCCCCAGTATGGCTAACGTACACTACAATTTTCAACATTCTAGAGAACACCCTGTATAAATAATTAAAAAAATATTGTGAAGGTGAATTTTTGAATATCTTTCTATGGCTACATTTAAAATTTCATAATCAAGTTACGGTCATGGTTGCTTTGATCCTACGCTGCAATTTCCATTTGAACCAAGGTTCGTAAAAATGCTTGCATTTGAACCAAAGAGTATGGAGGAAATAGAGATAAAACAACCGGGAGAAGTCCGCAACGAAACGTTCACCACCGAGGGGGATGACAATGGGGAAAAAGCTCTAGAAACCGGCTTCAAAATAGCTACCGCAATACTAGCTGCCGTAGCCGGTTTCTAGAGCTTTTTCCCCATTGTCATACCCCTCGGTGGTGAACGTTTCGTTGCGGACTTCTCCCGATTGTTTTATCTCTATTTATTCCATACTCTTTGTTTGAACTATCTTAGCTGAAAATCGAATAAAATGATTGAGGGCCGCCATTTTTTTATCTGGTGCAATTTTAGTACAGTAATATTAATTTTAAGCCCCTGAATTTAATTTTTAATGCACGAAATTAACAAAATGATTAAATAAAACCCTAAAAAGATACCATCTTATTTCAAGTTTATCCAACCTAGGAGCAACAAACACAGCACCCTACACGAGGAGAACGCAACCCGTCAAAAGTCGTGCATTTTCTTGCGTACATTTTTCATTGGTTAGACGGCTTAGAGCCTGCTGCCGTCGGAAGGGGAAAATTGAGAAATTGTCTTCCCACCGCGCTTTAAACGTTCAGCGTAAAGGTTTGTCCAATGAAATTTGTACACAACACTGCGTTAGCGTGTTTAAAGGCTAGCTGCGCTCTCCTTGTGTTTGTTGCTCCTAGATAATTATAATAATTATTATTATTATTCGCCCTTCCAAAATAATTTACCTTTTTCCCATAGCCTGAAGCCCATGTTAATTCCCATATATATTAGAAAATAGATGAGTTTTCAAATAGCAAATATATCTATATTATAAGGAGCGCTTGGTACGTCGGTCGTCGTCGTACGTCCGAGTTTTCTGGAATGTTTGCTTAGTCTGTCATGAAGAGAAGCTGCAGCCTTTCGTTTCGTTAGTGGCTCAACTATAGCCTTTTTTGGGTTTTTGCTTAGTCAGTAAGGGTACCAAAGGCGGGGGGGCGAACCGGGCGAAGACACAGGCAGCACGGGACAGAGAGAAACCGGGACTGCCTTTCGCTTTGTTACTGGTGGTGGTTCGACTAGCCTGTAGGCAGAGATAGCGGTGCGCCGGATACAGGGGTCTACAGGGGTACAGGGGTTTTGGAAGAGAGAGAAAGGCGGGTTTTTGAGTAATTTCCATGCGGAAAAGTTTTTAAGTTATTTTTGCAAGGAAAAAAGGGGGTGGTTCGACTATGGGGAAAAGGGTACCACGGAAATTATCGCATGGGTAAAAGGGGCGGGGCACCTCAATGGGGTGGGGGGGGGGGGGGGGTTGGGACGAGAGAGAAAGACCAGTTTTTATGTTATTTTTGCGGGGGTAAAGGGTACCCTGGTCATTCTGGCATGGGGAAAAGGGGCAGGGGGGCCTTACAGGGGTAGAGTGCCTCGAAACACACAACTAGCTGAGGCTCCGCCCGTAGGGTGGTCTTCTCGGCTAGTAATAAATAAAGGGCAGATACTATAGCGAAATGCTCAGCTACTTTAAGGAAAAGGTGTCATTCACTGCTGCAAAGAAGGGGCAGGTATTTGAGATGGTAGTAAAAATCGTTTTAATAAGAAACAAATGTTAATTTGCGTTTTTTCTTAACACCAATATATTTACTTAAATTAAATAAGTTTAATCAAAATTACAACAACATAAACCAAAATTCGTTTTATTTGTATTACAGTATGTTATTGACAACGAGTTAGATTATATACGGAATTAAGTTTTTTTTAATTAAATTTCCGTCAAAAGTAGTTAGTTAGTTGACCTGAATTCAAATGATAAACTCATATTACATTGTTTTTCTCCCGTTTTTGTTTCTTGGATTTTCTGAGAACATCCCGGGCCCATATATCCATCTTTACAACTAAGCATTTTCGATAAACGGGTTGATTAAAACGATGCTAAGAGCACGAACTTTATATTATTTACCGGCAGTAATGGCCATTTCCAACGGGTTTGCATTCTTGATTTAATCCTTTACAATAATCGGGTTGGCAGCTTTCTGTTTTGAGAAGAGTAACAATCAGAAGTTGAGGTACTTAGATGAGTAGATGGAGGTTCATTGTTGAAACTGGGAATACTCACCGACGCATTGCTTATCATCTGTTTGACCATCCTTCTGCGGATTCATGAAGAGGTCATTGCATTTGCAGGTGTACATGCCTTTGTCCGGTTGCAAATTCAAGCATTCACCGTTCGGACACCTCGTGTTATCCTCCGCGCACTCGTCTTTATCTGGTGGTAACAGTGTGGTTAAGGCAACTTGAATTCCGAAGAAATATTCAAAATTTGACGACGATTGGCGCTTACCCTGGCAGACTTCGGATGGAAACGCGAAGTTTTTATAAGAAGCTCCCGGAACCGCTTCGTATCCCTCAGCTGTGCACAAACATTGGTAAGGCATGGCTTGGGTTTTCTTTTCGTTACTACACTGTTGTCCTTTTCTGACGCAGGGGCTGTCTCCGAAAGCACACATATCTTCCGTCTTTTTGGCGCTCTTTATTGTAGATTTGAAAGCGTCTTTTTGGTCTACGAGCAACTCTAAATCCCCGATTTTACACTTCTTAGGGTTGTCTGGTATTGGTTCGCATTGCAACCCGTCAAAGATTTCTGGTTTGATGGGCGCGTTGAAAACCGCTTCTACCCCCACTAGTGGAGCTTTCCTGTAAGTCACCGAAACGCCGTTACGAAACGAACAGCGATATAATAAAATGGGCAACGACACTTACTCGTTTCCTAGTATCTTGACGTCCGCCAACTTCTCTTTAGCTACAGTTTTTAGCTATTTCCGAAATGGGGGATGCTGGTATAGTATCTATTTTCCGAGAGTAGAGTTGAAGTCGACTTACCGAGCTGAATATTTTTTCGGCTAATTCTGTACGGACTGGTGTCTTAGCAAATGATTTAGCAGCTTCTCGATTTAGTTTATCTTTATCTGACGTTCCGTGAGTGTTCGATATAACTTCATTAATTCCTGGCAACTCATAGATGTAAATTTGCGCACCTATAAATCGATACAAATAAACTACAAAGTTAGAAATCCAGGTTTATTTGGCAAATATGGACCTTCCGTCTATGATCGAAACTATTTTGTAAGTCACAGCGATACGGTAAAGTTATTTATTTATCAGGGTTACCACGGTACCTGGAAAACCTGTAATTCCTGGAAAATCAGGGAATTTGAATATGGTTATAAAAATTAGGTAAAAGTCACGGAATTTGACTGGGGCAACCCTGTTTATGGTGTTCTATTGTATTGCACTTTTTATAAATTTGGCATTGTTATACTTTTCTGCACTATTTGGTGAGCATTAATTGTTTAAGTTTGAAATCCCTTTTTGGATAATTATAAATAAAATAAATAGTAAATGACCCCAAAATATAAACTTCCCTATCGGAATTAAATACACGCGATCACTTACCGACGGTACACTTCTCCGGTCCCATGTAGTATCCATTGGGACAAATGCAGACCGGTGTTTCACCATTCAAAGCGCACTTGTTCGCTAACCGCTTGGGACAGTCATCCTTCAAGGCCAGTTGGCAACGTCCTGATTTCAAAAATAGATTGTAACAAAGTTTATTTGATCTTCCATTTGGTTCTTTGTAGCGCGTAAATTGATCATTTACCAACGCATTTCCCGTCCTTGTCTTCGACTAAGTCCTCTTTGCATCCTACGCATTTGTATGCGCAACTGTCCGTGGGTAAACAATGTTTCTTTTCCTTATCGCATACGGCGTCCCCAACTTCGGTTTCGCGTCCGATTTTGTCCTTGCAAGGATTCTTCGCCGCTAAATTAAAATGTTTGTTTTCAAAAAAGTTGAGTATAACTTATATTTGGAAGGGCTTTGTAAATTATTCGTCAATATTCGATTCCACCAAATTATTTGGTAAAAGTCACTAACGCACTGATGAATCGAATTTTAGTTCTAAGAAAGCTAATAAAATATTTTGAAGAAACGGAAATACGTTTAAAAAATTCCATTCTGAGAGAATACGCTCTGATTTTTAGACCCCATCACAGTCGCTTTGCAAGAGTGCGTATCGATGCTAGGGCCCCAACTGAATAAAGACGGCTGTACTTAAACAAGTCGGCCCAGGCCGTAATATTAGTTCCACATCGGCGCATTCTTGTGTGCAAGCCCATACACCCTTAGTAGACACATGTTGTCAAACTAATACAAAAGCTGTAGAGGCCATGTGATTTCCTATCGTTTGATATATAAATTGCCATCCTAAGATAAAGAGTGGATGCCGCTCACCCAATACAAAAGCTGTTGAGGCCATGTGATTACGTATCGTTAGATATATAAAATACCATCCTAAGTTGAAGGATTAAAACTTGGGCGCCACCCACTATCAGGGTACGCGGGCGGGCAAAGCAATACAAAAGCTGTTGAGGCCATGTGATTTCCTATCGTTTGATATTTAATTTACCATCCTATGTTAAAGAGTGGCCCACCGCCCACCTTAGGATACCCAGGTGGGCAAACCAATACAAAAGCTGTTGGGGCCATGTGATTTCCTATCGTTAGATAGACGGAAAGTATCGAAGGTTAAATAGGTAAGCAAAACACGACGAACATAATTCTTTTAAATTATTGAAATTAGTGGAAATATGATTTTAAAAAAATTCTTAAACTGGGATTCAAATGTGTTTATTTTAGGAAATTTATATCAAACATTTGGGTAGTTAAGTCACAAAAAGTCATGTAAATTCGCAAATTCATAAAAAAAATACCCATGAATTTATTTTGCGGAAAATGGGAAATCAGTTGAAGACGCGTCAGTGCGATGATTTCATCGCAATTTTTAGGGCTTATTACAATTTTCGTGGCGCATGAAATTCGAAGAGGACGGCGTGGCTCACTTTACAAAGGCGTCGGTTTTGGAGATTACGCGGCCAGAAATCTGTGTTCGAATAATGTAAATTATATAAATTATTTTTCGCAGCTCCATCTACCGTGTCGTCGCTTTCCACGACAAACAAACAAACAAAAACACTTAACGACATTCCGTCCATAGCAATAGTCTCACTTCGATATATATATATCGATGTGGAACTAAAAACGGGAGTGTTCCCCCTTATTTCAATAACAGAGCGTCAGTGAGACAAACAGCGACGTTAATGCAGTGGAAGCGTTTTCTCGTCCCCTTAGGGATATATACTGTCTATGGATATACCAAATTATTTGGTTTTCCCACAAACTTTCCTCCCCGAAAATGTTAATAGGCGCCACAGTTAAATCCCCATCAAACCAAAAAAGTAGAGGTGTGCAAATACCATTTTTTGGGGATCGAATCGAATATCAAATATTTTTTCAAAGCACGGCAAATACCAAATCGAATATTTATAACGTCAAATAATTTGGTCGAATATTTTTAGGGCAAAAATTTAGACCAGTTAACTGATCAAATACCAAATAGTATTTCGAATATCAAATTATTCGACGTATTTGGTTTTCAAATAGCCAAATAGTTTGCATATTTGTCAAAAAAAAGTAATTGAAATCACTGTTCGTTTTACTTGAAAATAGTAAAATATTACCCAAATACAGTATAGCCTAGAACAAAGTTCCCTGGGTAAACTTGGTAAATTAGTGGTATAATGACGGGCCCGTCCTAAAAGATGGTATTTTAAATTTTTAATTTTACTATTTGCTAGAGGTGTGCAAATACCATTTTTTGGGGATCGAATCGAATATCAAATATTTTTTCAAAGCACGGCAAATACCAAATCAAATATTTATAACGTCAAATAATTTGGTCGAATATTTTTAGGGCAAAAATTTAGACCAGTTAACTGATCAAATACCAAATAGTATTTCGAATATCAAATTATTCGACGTATTTGGTTTTCAAATAGCCAAATAGTTTGCATATTTGTCAAAAAAAAGTAATTGAAATCACTGTTCGTTTTACTTGAAAATAGTAAAATATTAAACCAAATACAGTATAGCCTAGAACAAAGTTCCCTGGGTAAACTTGGTAAATTAGTGGTATAATGACGGGCCCGTCCTAAAAGATGGTCTTTTAAATTTTTAATTTTACTATCGGAATGTCTCTTTAAAGTAGGTAGAAAAAAAAAGTGTTTGGGGTAAGATTGCTACTTAATTCTAACAGGCCAGGGCGTAGGACCGTTGTATTACTGGTTTTTCGTAAAAGCTTCTTGAAAATATGTTAGATTTCATAACATTCGAGTATAATCGAAGAAAAACAAACAATTTACTAAACTAATCGTCATTGTTAGTGCAAAATAGTTTTCGCAATCTGTTTCAGTAAACACCAATTTTAGTTATATAAAAGTAGAATAATTCTATTGAATTGTTATTTGACACAAATTTTCTAACCTTCCAGTAGTTCTTCAAATTATTCGGTAATATTTTTAAATTCTGTTTTACAGATAAACAAGGTATTTAGTATTCTTAAATTAATCTAACAATACTATATCCACAGCTCAAAATTTTTGATATTTTGAACCAGAAAATTGAAATAATGATCGAGATAACAATCAGTTAATTGGTTTGCGTTTAGGAAGGTAGTTGCAAAGTTAGATTTATAGGCCAGAGGGTATATTTGAAATTTGGTTAGTTTAAGTCTGATAACTGATCATTTACCAACGCAGGTTCCGTCTTCGCCTGGAATAAAGTTGTCTTTGCATCCCTCGCATTTGTGTTTGCCACTGTCCGCAGGATCAACTACGCATTTTTTGTTATCCTTGTCGCACTTGACGTCCCCAATTTCAGACGCGTCTCCTATTAGCTCCTTGCATGGGTCTTTCACTGCAAAAAAAGCTATTCTAGAGATTGATCAGATAAATAATTTTCGCGTTTAAGAAAGTTATTGGAAAGAAAGATTTAGAGGTGAAAGAGTACATCTGAAATTAGGTTATTCATAGTTCTGAAATTTATCATTTACCAACGCAGGTTTCCCCTACGCCTGGTTTGAAATTGTCTTTGCATTCGTCACATTTGTGTTTGGATTTGTCCGCAGGATCAACTATGCATTTTTTGTTTTTATTGTCGCATGCGGTGTCCCCAATTTCAGTAGCGGCTCCTACTAGCTCCTTGCATGGGTCTTTCTCTGCAAAATAAAAAGCAATTCTAGAGATTGATCAGCTAAAAGATTTTCGCGTTTAGGAAAGAGCACATCTGAAATTAGGTTATTCATAGTTCTGAAATTTATCATTTACCAACGCAGGTTTCCCCTACGCCTGGTTTGAAATTGTATTTGCATCCATCGCATTTGTGTTTGGATTTGTCCGCAGGATCAACTAAGCATTTTTTGTTTTCATTGTCGCATGCGGTGTCCCCAATTTCAGTAGCGGCTCCTACTAGCTCCTTGCATGGGTCTTTCTCTGCAAAATAAAAAGCAATTCTAGAGATTGATCAGCTAAAAGATTTTCGCGTTTAGGAAAGAGCACATCTGAAATTAGGTTATTCATAGTTCTGAAATTTATCATTTACCAACGCAGGTTTCCCCTACGCCTGGTTTGAAATTGTATTTGCATCCATCGCATTTGTGTTTGGATTTGTCCGCAGGATCAACTAAGCATTTTTTGTTTTCATTGTCGCATGCGGTGTCCCCAATTTCAGTAGCGGCTCCTACTAGCTCCTTGCATGGGTCTTTCTCTGCAAAATAAAAAGCAATTCTAGAGATTGATCAGCTAAAAGATTTTCGCGTTTAGGAAAGAGCACATCTGAAATTAGGTTATTCATAGTTCTGAAATTTATCATTTACCAACGCAGGTTTCCCCTACGCCTGGTTTGAAATTGTATTTGCATCCATCGCATTTGTGTTTGGATTTGTCCGCAGGATCAACTAAGCATTTTTTGTTTTCATTGTCGCATGCGGTGTCCCCAATTTCAGTAGCGGCTCCTACTAGCTCCTTGCATGGGTCTTTCTCTGCAAAATAAAAAGCAATTCTAGAGATTGATCAGCTAAAAGATTTTCGCGTTTAGGAAAGAGCACATCTGAAATTAGGTTATTCATAGTTCTGAAATTTATCATTTACCAACGCAGGTTTCCCCTACGCCTGGTTTGAAATTGTATTTGCATCCATCGCATTTGTGTTTGGATTTGTACGCAGGATCAACTAAGCATTTTTTGTTTTCATTGTCGCATGCGGTGTCCCCAATTTCAGTAGCGGCTCCTACTAGCTCCTTGCATGGGTCTTTCTCTGCAAAATAAAAAGCAATTCTAGAGATTGATCAGCTAAAAGATTTTCGCGTTTAGGAAAGAGCACATCTGAAATTAGGTTATTCATAGTTCTGAAATTTATCATTTACCAACGCAGGTTTCCCCTACGCCTGGTTTGAAATTGTATTTGCATCCATCGCATTTGTGTTTGGATTTGTCCGCAGGATCAACTAAGCATTTTTTGTTTTCATTGTCGCATGCGGTGTCCCCAATTTCAGTAGCGGCTCCTACTAGCTCCTTGCATGGGTCTTTCTCTGCAAAATAAAAAGCAATTCTAGAGATTGATCAGCTAAAAGATTTTCGCGTTTAGGAAAGAGCACATCTGAAATTAGGTTATTCATAGTTCTGAAATTTATCATTTACCAACGCAGGTTTCCCCTACGCCTGGTTTGAAATTGTCTTTGCATTCGTCACATTTGTGTTTGGATTTGTCCGCAGGATCAACTATGCATTTTTTGTTTTTATTGTCGCATGCGGTGTCCCCAATTTCAGTAGCGGCTCCTACTAGCTCCTTGCATGGGTCTTTCTCTGCAAAATAAAAAGCAATTCTAGAGATTGATCAGCTAAAAGATTTTCGCGTTTAGGAAAGAGCACATCTGAAATTAGGTTATTCATAGTTCTGAAATTTATCATTTACCAACGCAGGTTTCCCCTACGCCTGGTTTGAAATTGTATTTGCATCCATCGCATTTGTGTTTGGATTTGTCCGCAGGATCAACTAAGCATTTTTTGTTTTCATTGTCGCATGCGGTGTCCCCAATTTCAGTAGCGGCTCCTACTAGCTCCTTGCATGGGTCTTTCTCTGCAAAATAAAAAGCAATTCTAGAGATTGATCAGCTAAAAGATTTTCGCGTTTAGGAAAGAGCACATCTGAAATTAGGTTATTCATAGTTCTGAAATTTATCATTTACCAACGCAGGTTTCCCCTACGCCTGGTTTGAAATTGTATTTGCATCCATCGCATTTGTGTTTGGATTTGTCCGCAGGATCAACTAAGCATTTTTTGTTTTCATTGTCGCATGCGGTGTCCCCAATTTCAGTAGCGGCTCCTACTAGCTCCTTGCATGGGTCTTTCTCTGCAAAATAAAAAGCAATTCTAGAGATTGATCAGCTAAAAGATTTTCGCGTTTAGGAAAGAGCACATCTGAAATTAGGTTATTCATAGTTCTGAAATTTATCATTTACCAACGCAGGTTTCCCCTACGCCTGGTTTGAAATTGTATTTGCATCCATCGCATTTGTGTTTGGATTTGTCCGCAGGATCAACTAAGCATTTTTTGTTTTC
Organism: Leiobunum rupestre; assembly: GCF_980474605.1. Classification (NCBI taxonomy): domain Eukaryota; kingdom Metazoa; phylum Arthropoda; class Arachnida; order Opiliones; family Sclerosomatidae; genus Leiobunum; species Leiobunum rupestre. The sequence continues at coordinate 9,403,968 of NC_143392.1, read as the reverse complement.
ATTGTCGCATGCGGTGTCCCCAATTTCAGTAGCGGCTCCTACTAGCTCCTTGCATGGGTCTTTCTCTGCAAAATAAAAAGCAATTCTAGAGATTGATCAGCTAAAAGATTTTCGCGTTTAGGAAAGAGCACATCTGAAATTAGGTTATTCATAGTTCTGAAATTTATCATTTACCAACGCAGGTTTCCCCTACGCCTGGTTTGAAATTGTATTTGCATCCATCGCATTTGTGTTTGGATTTGTCCGCAGGATCAACTAAGCATTTTTTGTTTTCATTGTCGCATGCGGTGTCCCCAATTTCAGTAGCGGCTCCTACTAGCTCCTTGCATGGGTCTTTCTCTGCAAAATAAAAAGCAATTCTAGAGATTGATCAGCTAAAAGATTTTCGCGTTTAGGAAAGAGCACATCTGAAATTAGGTTATTCATAGTTCTGAAATTTATCATTTACCAACGCAGGTTTCCCCTACGCCTGGTTTGAAATTGTATTTGCATCCATCGCATTTGTGTTTGGATTTGTCCGCAGGATCAACTAAGCATTTTTTGTTTTCATTGTCGCATGCGGTGTCCCCAATTTCAGTAGCGGCTCCTACTAGCTCCTTGCATGGGTCTTTCTCTGCAAAATAAAAAGCAATTCTAGAGATTGATCAGCTAAAAGATTTTCGCGTTTAGGAAAGAGCACATCTGAAATTAGGTTATTCATAGTTCTGAAATTTATCATTTACCAACGCAGGTTTCCCCTACGCCTGGTTTGAAATTGTCTTTGCATTCGTCACATTTGTGTTTGGATTTGTCCGCAGGATCACCTATGCATTTTTTGTTTTCCTTGTCGCACGCGGTGTCCCCAATATCAGACACGCCTCCTACTAGCTCCTTGCATGGGTTCTTCACAAAAAATAAACCAATTGAGAGACTTTCAGATAATTGTGTGTTTTTCTTTTTTTTTTGCGTGTAAGAATGTTGTTGGAAGGTTATATTTATCGGTAAGAGTGTAAATCTTAAATGTTGTCATTTTTAAAGTTTATTTTTATCCATTTACTAACGTTGGTTCCGTGGTGGTCGTTAAAGTCATCTTTGCATCTGTGGCATTTTTATTTGACATAATCCACAGGATCAACTGCGCATTTTCTATTTTCCTTGTCGCATGCCTTGTCCGCTGTTTCGGTTGCGCATTGTACATAACTTAAATACCGATAGACCAAAAACTAACTATGTGGACCCCCCAGGGGTTTTACCCTTTAATCCTCTTGTCTCTGCTGACTGCGCCAAAACAAGATTTGACCTTAATAATTTCATACGTTAAAAAATGTAAGAGTTTATAAAAACATGTGGTAGAACGCTCACGTGTCATGCAGAAGGGTTCGGGCTCGAGTCCCACCCGGTACTATTGCAAATTGAAAATAAGACGTATACTGTGAATGGACTTTGGTGGAAACCCTACCATATGGATGTTGAGACGTTTACCGTAACACTCAGCACTCAGTGGCGTAGCCAGGGGGGGGCACAGGGGGCACGTGCCACCCCGAAACGTATGGTCGTACATACAAATATTTTTATTTTTTTACTTTTTTTTCAATGGTGTGCCCCCCCCCCCCCCGAAACAAAATCCTGGCTACGCTACTGTCAGTACTCGGTCCCTCATAAAAGCTGGAGTGTAGTTACCCAGTACATACAAAACACACATATCGTTCAAGAATACGACGCCACACAACGACGCACGAGCAAAACACGGGACACAATGTCATTCTCAATGATAAAAACACTTCCGTATTTCCAAAACCACGTTACCGCATAACTATATGTACGCAAACCACAATAAAGGCGTTTTAGCAAACGTTTTACCAAATTTAAAAAATTGCGAACGCGGTGATTGCACTTTGCCCCGGAAGTGCGAACATGTTTCCGCAGCGAACAACAGACAAACTCCCCCCCCCCCCACACCCTCCCCCATACACACACAGAGACACGGTGATTGTAAAACCCTTTTACTATGTTCCCTCGGAGATGTAAAAATCGTGAATTCCAATGTATCGTGAAAACCTACTACAACCTTTTAAAACATCCCCACGGTTTATATATTTACACAGGTTAGACTACTTCGTCTCAGAGATGGACGCTTATGAGCTACTCCCGCGTTTAGAGAATTTGAAAAATTCTACTTCCCGCCTACAGCGCCGGCTTGGGTAAAGTTTCTGAACTATAATCAACTATAAAATAATATTTATATTTAAAAATGGAGCGCCACCTATATTTTAAATTTAAATGTATCGTAGATAATTAATAAATTTTAAAATACATGTTATCGAATTATAAATACGGTAGCTCATTAGTGTATTTATAATTAAAATTCATAAAAATTTAATTTATAATAAATTAATTAGTACTGTTTATATACATTAGAGGGCGTACCAGTAGCATAGTATAAAACAGGGTTGCCCGTCAGAAGAACTTAAGAGGCTCAAAACGCTAGCACGTATGAAGGTACAAGCAAGGAAGATTAATTAATTAATCTTCCTTGCCTTGAAGAAGCTGGCTGCAAAATTCCGCCAGACTGGCGTTCCATTCTTTAATCTTCCTTGGTACAAGTAGTCTAACCTGTGTAAATATATAAACCGTGCCCAAGGACGTATATAAGGGGGGTTTAGGGGGTTCAACCCCCCCTTAGGACTCGATTCCTTACGAAAGGAGCGCAACATTAAGAAATAAACAGTAAGACGTAAAAATGAATTGAAATATCCGCAACGCAGCACAGTGTGTCAGAATTTATAGCCCGGTGTACCTAGTAACAGAGACCATACCACCGGAGGCCTATCATCATAGTGCCCTACGCCAGCGTCCCCCTAGCCCGGACAGGTGACAAATCCAGCATGGGTAGTAGAACCCTACTACTGATGGTCACACCTTTGACGCAAGCCACTCAACCCAGCAGAAGGTGCAGCAATGGGTGGACCAATCCCCACTTCGCACACAGCAGTGGGATTAAGAATGGATTAGTCATATTAAAAGCGGATGGCGCCACGGGTCGAATTATAAAGTTTTCTGACTTTTATAGTTATTTTGTTTATAATATTCATTTGTAAATATTTATTGGTATTTGACGGCTAACTGCCAAGTCGTCTACTTACATTCTTAGACTGCCTTGAATAAAGCAGGATACACGACGATACCGAATACGTGTTTGGTCAATACTACATAATCTACATTATTGCATATTGTAGAGTGTAGGTAGTTACGGCGTATAACCCTGAACTTGTAAAATGTCATCGAAACGAAAACAAGGTGATTTTCGTTAATTTTTCGTGTGTAAAAAGAAGAATGAAGGTATTGGTGAAGTGTAACAGTTTTCTGAAAATTCAAATCCATCGGAAACTTCATCAGGTAAGTGCGGAAATGTCATTGTCACTCGTCCCGAGTCTAGCCAATACTTTAAATATGCGTTATTGCTAACGAAAAATTTCGAGCTCGCGATTCCATCTGGTTGTGTTATAACCCATCCCCCCCCCTTAGACTTTCTATATCTACGTGCTTGACCGTGCCTACGCAAATAATATTGAATACGTTCCAGTTCTTAATTTCTCAGAAAGGCAGTAGCGGATGAATCAAGGGGCTGACTCGGCGGAGTATGCTTAAGCACAGGGGCCCGGAAACTGGCCAAAATGTCGGGCAGACCGAGACGAGGCTCGAGAGTGCAAGGTGAGATGGGAGCCAATACGGGCCTGGGCCGTAGTTAATCCACCACTGTAAAATGACACCAACGCTATTTTCTTTAATGATAGTCGTTTTCACAAAGGACTGCCAACTCTCCGTTACCATTCTTAGGAACTGTCAGGTAACGCCGCCGCCAGCCTTTTTTAGTGAAAATTGAAACGCTTTTAAAAATTAAAATAGCGCTTACTTTTAAAATAAAGTTACATTCTTATTTTGGAGAAAATTATGAAGTTTTAAAAACTGAACATTGAATTGGCTATTATTAACACTCGCTTAGTTGAGAATTTGATACCGTAACGCGTTTTCGCTCCTATTCATAGCCATCAAACTAGCCTAGCTGTAAATTTGGCAACGGAGGGAGCAGAAATCAATAAATCAATACCGATCAGATAATTTAAGTCTGCATAATGATTGGCACTCTCCTCTCATTGGAAGATCAGCGAGAACAATTGAGAGGACTTGAGATTGAGGAGGAAATTACTTTTTTATTATAAAATCCTAAAAAAAACGGTTATCCTCCAAAAAAATAGTAATCCAAGGTATATTCGATAATCTTTCAATATTGGCGTAAATATTTCGTGAATCTCTTAAACACCTAGATAATCCGTAAATGTTGTTGAAGTCTTAAGCAAATACTGTAATCCCTTTAGTAATCGTGAATAATATCAATTAAATAGTGTAATCGCGAATTTTTTGAAAAATCTTACTCTGGGAGTCAAATGTAAAATAATTTAGGGCAAAAGTTAGAAAGCGCTATAGATTCTTCCATGCACCAAGCGAATAAGTCGGTACATTTCATACCTCGATAATTTGTTCCTGGGCTGTGCGGCTTCTTTTGTTGAGAATCGAGCAATTTCGTGAAATCCACTTGGTTCAAGTCTTTATCTTTCTTCGCGATAGCCTCATTTTCCTCGAATGCAGTACGGGGCCAAATTGTTTTGGCGCTCAGTTCCGGGGTCAGTAAGCCAATCACCAGCAGCAGGGCCGAAACCAGGCCCGCAAGTTTATTCGCACCCATACTCGATATAACTTTATCTTCTCTTAAATCCTTTATGGTAGGAAACAATAAGCACCTCCGTTGAAAAGTGATTGAAAACTGCAAACCACGAATCTTATATATATGCTTGATAAATGACATGTCAGTGACGTCACTCCTAGTTTTCTCGGGGTTGGTAATTTGTACTGGCTTCCCCCTCTTTCCCCTGATTGGTTTCTTCGTACCTATGAAACTTCGATAAGCAATATCAGGTGCTTCAAACAACCCACGAATTCAGTCTTAGGTCCGGGATTCAATTACGATCTCAGTGTTGAAACTTACCCCAAAACTATGACATCACAAACTAGAATTTATTTAGTTGAGTTTGCAGTTCAAATAAAAGACAAAAATATTGAAGAGAGCGTTTTATTTAGTAAAATCGATGTTTTTCATTCAAATCTTCCACTATAAAGATACTATTTTAAAAACTCAACTAGCCTTTGAATTTGAAATATATAATATTAATACATCTGCCCAAAGATTATATGAAATTGTATCCCAAAAATACAGCAATATTTGCACCGATTAACAAATTGACAACAAAATTTAATCAACGTCAGCTACTTTGACTATGTTTAAAGTTTGAAACCATTTAGGCAAAACCTTTAGACTCTGTTAGTAATGAAGTTCATTTGCAAATATCATAAATGACCATTTTTAGTCAAGTGTCTTTATACATTTGAAATGTTCTTGGCACGTTATACAGTGGAGTGATGGCTTGAATTGCTTAGTTGTTATGAAACGGTTTGTGTACCGTTGTCTAATTTATTTTTATCCTAAGATTTTTGGTTAGCAGGCTTTTAATTCATCTGTCAAATATTTCATTTGGTGTAATACTTTGTAGTGTTTTATGTTGATTATTTATTGAAGCTTAAATTAATCTTCTTAATTTGAATTATTTTTAATTTGCGCCACAGGGCGAAGCTAAATCAGGTTCATATAGATATGAAGACAAAAACTTTATAATTTAATTTTTTTTGGGATTTTTAAAACAGTGGTTTTTTTGCGATAAATACAAATTTATAGTGAAAGGATTATTATTTCTTGGCAAATACTTAACGCAAACATTTTGAAATTGGTTTTGTGAAAATTTTATCCCAAACCACGCTAGGGACGAAGTGAGCCTAACTTCAGTTGCTTTTACATTTATTTGAATCACGAGGAAGTAGTGGGTAAAATATTACTAAGGGAAAATAGCAAATGTTAGATAAAATATTTCATCCAAATGAAAGCTTTCTAATGAATAGGGCCGTGTATTATTGCAACGTGTTTTTTAATCCCTTTTCAAGACGCATTTAACTTCACAAGATAATATTCTACGATAATAATTGATTGTACTGAATAGCAATACTAGGGCTATCTTTAATGTATCTTTTAAACAAACGACACGAGGTTGGAGTAATTAAAGTAATTTGAGGAACGTGATCTTTTTCTTGATTGCCAGTGAATTCCGGTTATTTCTTCGTGATAATTTACAAGTATTGGAGGTTATTATTGAATATTTATAATTTTTAACAGATTATTTTCTAGGATTTCAGTTTTTCTTTAAATTAGGATTTATCCATTGTATAAATGGATGATTTCTGATGATTACGCAAGAATTCCAATAAATAACGTGTACAGAAATCAAGTAATCAATTTCCGTGGACATGTACACATATTTACTCTAGTGAACATCAGTGACTGAAATCACTGAATGGGCTTTAACGTTAATCCAGTTTGGATAGTTCTCGTTCATTTAATTTTTCTTGAAAAACATTGGTTTTTATTACGTCATATATTAAGTAACAGTTTTAATTCGGCATTCGGAATACTAAATTATTTAAAGTGATATTATAATTCATAAAAAGATTTCGTACATAGTACATGATACGTAATGGCGTTTGGCGTTAGACGTGGACTTGCTGCGTTGTCGTATCTTCTGAGAAAATTATTATTTTTTTATCAAAAAATGCATATACTTAAAACTTAGGCAAGAAAATGTACAGCTCTAAATTTTTATTACAATATATATTTTTTCGAGTTACTTTAATTTTAATAATTTCACAAAGCAGAATTAAGGTAAAAAACACTTCGTCCCAACTAGAGGTGGGCATTATCTGACCGTTATTCACTTTTTTTTCTAATTTTTCGAATTCGTTTAAGCTAGGAGCCACAAACACAAGGAGAACGCAGCTAGCCTTTAATCACGCTAACGCAGCGTTGTGTACAAATTTCATTGGACGGACTTTTACGCTGAACGTTTACGGAAAGGGGTAAGACAATTTTCAAATTTCCCCCTTCCGGCGGCAGCAGGCGCTAAAGCGTCTAACCAATGAAAATGTATGCAAGAAAATACATGACTTTTGACGGGTTGCGTTCTCCTTGTGTGGGGTGCTGCGTTTGTTGCTCCTAGGTTTAAGTAATAATTATTTAAACAATTCAAAACCCCAACCAAATCAATAAAAATTAATAAAAGGCGACGTTTTTGATAAATTTTTCCTATGGACCAAATAATTCAACCAGAATTAATCGGATTAAATCCAATTAAATGTATTAAATCGAGTTAATCGCGAAAGAGACTCGAAGCACGCGTGAGAAATTGGAAGCGCGCAAACGAAATTCGATTTTGTCCGATTTGGCGTTCCATATAACCTTCCGAAATAAATGAGACACAATGAATTGGACAACGCCACTACTTTGAGCTAGATATTTGTAGGGTACCTACTTACAGGGCCGTGCACAGTCATTTCGGCCCCGGGGCAAATTATGTCAACTTGGGCCCTTCTAACTGAATTTTACAGAGGGAGATGCTAGTTAAAAAGAAGCCGATGGGGCCCTAAACAAGCATGCTTCCGGACCCAAATCTCGTCGAATCCTGCCTAATTGAACGCGAAACAATGTTTCAAAAATAATTTAATCAAATTAACTGCTTTTGAAGCCAATTTCGCGGAGTCGAAACTGCATCGAAATTTCGGATAGGGGTCCAGTTCATGTCGCGCTAAATCGCAGCTAATTAGTTTTAACTAAAGAAACTGGGTTAGGTAGGTAGAGAAAAGCATTTAAACAGTTTGGAAAAAGAGCGGTATTTATGGGTCGTCCGGACAAGATATTCTCAGAGGTGTTGCAAATGATGACGACGACTACAAACCATTACCATACATACAAGTATCGTGTTTTGTATATATCTATAGGTTAATTGCCCTCAGAGAGTGCCCTTGGATCTACCGGCTCACATTCTCTTACAAATTTGGACGGATCTGTCACTACTTATTCTTGGAATCGTCCCTTTCATGCCTTGACGTTTCCCACGATGTCGCACAGTGACGGCGTTGGATCCATAAAAACAACAGGAGTTCATTTCCCAATTTCAACATCAGCAATTACGTACTTGGAACACGCGCGCTATACCATACTTGGCATTCACTTTACTCGCACACAATCTCACGTTTTGTGGTATAATTTTCGCGTGAGTTGAGACGCACACTATCATTCTCAAAAGATATAACTTTACCTGGTCAAGTTAAAGGGAATATACATGTAACCTGCAAAGCAATATTTATGAAAGACCCCTTCAATTTTTCAAATTTCCCTGCACAGTGGCGGAAAACATTTCTAAAGCCAAAGGCAAGAGCGGCCAGAGCTGCAAACATTGGTGTTCCACACCAAATACCTGTGGTTATATTCCCTTTAATTGATTATTCTTCTCAATTTTACATTTATGGATACTATGTTACTTCTGATTGAATAACATGCAATGCTAAATTAGCCTAGCTAATTATTATTATTATAATTGTGATTTCGACGTTTTTCTACTGAACTCTTCAGCCATTTGTGTTAGAAAAGTAAATGATGAATCAATTTATTTTCAACCTTGGTAACAAATGGTCATGCGATTTTTTCGGTCTCCACCTCTAACGCGATAAGAAACTAAAACATTTTTATTTTATTAAACTGTCATTAATTATGGCATAGTGCTTTACATATGACTTTATTACTCCACGACTAGTGTAAAAGTTAGTTCTAGTAATTATTTAGAAATAATAACGATTTTTCGTACACTATAAAACTCTTTTTATTTTCCCTTAAAGAGGTGAGTAACATGTTTCGGCAATGGCGATTACACCGCCGTTGTCAAACGCGTATAACAAATTATTTGTTATTTCTAAATAATTACTAGAACGTGCTTTACATGTTTGAAGCTTTTTATAAACCCTAAAGATGCTCTAGTTGTACCGAATGTGACCACCCTCTCCGTGGTGCCATCAAAACGGATGAAGCGTTCACAAAGCAACATGGAAGTGCGATCCACGCAAAGCAAAAAGCTACACGTGATACCTCTAAAATGCTGCCCGATGACGAATCCGTATCTTCAGAAAGTTAAAAGAGTTAAATTTTTCAGTTACTTCAACGTGTCAAAGACATTAGCTTCAAGGTAAACAAGCTAGTGGACATTGAAGTTAAAGTTAGTAAGATTGCTTACATTGAAACAAAAGTACATAGAATAGATGATATTGAAAAATCAGTTATATTTTTTTTTCAATAAAATAGACGATTTTTCTAGAGATTTAAATAACATTTCGAAAATGATAGACCAAGTTAAATTAGATAACAAAGAGCTAAAAATGTCAATAAATCTTTAATGACCAAGGTCAAAAAACAAGACATTGCTATTACGAGGTTAGGCAACAAAATTTATCCAATAACCTTGAAATCATAGGAATAGGAATAATGAAGATTTACAAATATTAGCTAAAGACTTAGCAACAGCAGTCGGCTTAAAATTTGACTTGAAAGAGATTATCGCTGTATACAGATAACCTAGGGGCGTCAACCAAATTCCAATTATGCGGTAAACCAGAATACACGGTATTGTATTCGACTAATGTTTATTACCAGAAGCATGCTAAAAGCATGGGTGTTTGATTGTAGCCTATTTTTTAAACATCTCTTCATCAATTCTTGTAGCAAACATTTAACAATACTGTTAAAAACAAATAAAAAAAATAAGAAAACACATTTTCAGACACTGTTGGAGGATTAAATGTCAATTTCCTAATGTGAATTCCGTTATAGCTCGGAAACGAATCATCCTACGGACTTGCGGCTGGTCTCATTAGATTCAGCACTTACTCGTTAGTGGTACGTAAGACGGGCACATTGTGGTGGCTTAGACAACGTTTGAGGTGTAAATGCCTATTTTAGAACTCTTTGAAATCTTGTTTTAGCGCGTTCGGCAGAGATAAGAGGGTGGTCTACATAGTTAGTTTTTTGTATATCGGTATTTACTTTTGAATTGTAATGGGTCATTTATTAATAGAATTTGAAGTTGTGTACAACAGTAAAACGTGCCTTTTCGTTTTGCTTACCTCGTAACTTCGTATTTTATTTTACGTGTTTTCTAATCTGCTTTAAATGTGTGATACATTTTCATTAATCTGGTTACGTTGGTTTTATTTATATTGAGATACGCACTGTTGTTTAACCTTAACTATTCTATAAGGGTTTTTGTGTGCGTTATAAGCCGGGAATTGTTAACGATAAGGTGTTTTTGGTTTTTCTATTACAATTTTTATTGACTTTTTCGGGATTTCTAAGTATTTGAATTACCTTGTTGTACGATTGGGTTATTATTATATATTTTTTTATTGCTTACTTATGCTATTACTATTTTTGTTGCTGTGGGTATTTGGATTGGCTTTTCCTTGATTCCTAATTAACTTGTTGCTTGGTTGGGTTATTATTATATATTTTTCTATTGGTTATTTTTCTGGTTTTATTTCTTTTATCGAAAGTGTTGACAATTTGCATTGATTTTTACCGTTCTCGTTGGGTTGTCATGGTGAGCCCAGGCAGTTTCTATTAGTGCTTTCATTTATATTATTGGTTTTCACTTTAACTTTTGTTTTCCGTATACAGGGTGTTTTTAATTGCTCTGACTGGGCATTTTTGGCAGAAACTGTAAGAGATAGAGTTGCGAAATTTTAAGGGTATTATTTCTAGTGTGGGATCGCTTTAAATCCTAAATTTCAGGAAAATCGGAAATAATTTCGGGTTTTGTAAAAAATATTTTTCAACGTTTCAATGAGAAAGTTGTAGAGTGCATGCTGTCGACAATGTTCAAAGAAATAGGTTTCATTGGAAAAGAATACTTTTTCACGAAGATATGAGCTGATGAAAAAAACAAGCTGTCCATAGGGGCCAATAGCCTTCGCATTTTTGTACGTAAATAAAATAAATCACGTTAAAAGATTAAATTCCTTAAAAACGTACATGTAATTTACCAAAACGCCAATTTAGGCCTACAGTAGGCCTAAAAAGGTTACATTTTTAATTAGTATTTAATGTGAAATCTTTTTGTTTTCAACCACTCTCTAACGTTTGTTGAGTCTAATCAATATGCCACTAATTAGTTATTCTCGTGATCAGCGTGATTTATGGTCGAGTTATTTTATGGTGCAGCCAATCGCAACGCGCATAGGGTTAGTGAATTGTTCACCGTTCGATATCCAGATAAAAGACCAAGCCACAACACCGTTCTTGGTGGCGGAAATTTGTTGACCAGTACAAAGTTGTCTTCGATGCTTTGGTGAGCGCCTTTGGAAACTTAGCAGTTCCTAGTTTATTAAACTAAGAAAGGTTTCAAAATGATAAGAACGTTTTAAGAAAACTTCACGAATTATTTAACTTGGAAAGTAGGAAAATTGGTTAGAATACGTTAAAGACAATCTTACAAACAATTTTTTTACGCAAAATATTTTTATACCTATACATGTATTTTCAATCGCTTAAAGAAATACTCACTTTTGTCATACATCTGTAAAATAACAATGAATTATTTCTGACGGCTACAAAATAATTAAATTGATTTAATCTTAAATAAAATTAAATGTTGCTATTGTGTTTTGATGGTGGTCAGAAGAATTTGTTTCGTTTGTGACATTTTGTTACTTTCAAAACCTTTTTTAGGGATTATGCGATTTGTGAATGACAATTTTCTCTTTTAACAGAATAAAGCAGCGCGAAGCAATGTCAAATATAATTAATATGGGTGCTCTTGAAGTAGGTTTTATAAATTTTATAAATTTCAGAGCCTTTAGACCTCATACATTGATTCTTTTGCCACCTTTTCAAGTGAGGTACAGTTTGTTTGGAAGAAGATCCGATACTTTTCGTAATCGAAACATATTAATAGAGCAAAAAACTGGAGACACCGTTGCTCTAGGAAATAAAAGCAAGGATCCTATATGTTAGATAGGATCCTTGATAAAATTTAGGGGGGGGGGAAGTAATTTTCTTCAAATTGTCAAATTGTTGGTATTTTTCTTAGCGTTCGTATTTTTCTCATCAAGTTTTTGAAGACACTCGCACTTGGCACTACCTCATTTGAAAAGTGGTTTTAGAAATAATGTATTTGTGTATTAATTTAATTTGTGTTGTTTTTTGTAACTTTTGTAGGAAGGTTTGGAATTTCCAAGTACCGCTCTCGCGTACGAATACGCGAAGGAACTCTATCTTCGAAGAGCGAATATCAGGTATAGCGTAAAAATATGTTTTATCAATAACAGAGCAATGGAACAATGAACTTATAAAAGCTACCATGTGTTATAAATCTGTATTCTGTATTCTTGAAAGATTTCTCAATTCGTGAGTATTTGCCATTTCCGTGTTAAAATTTTAAGGCTTCGAAATATCTTTATTAATGTAGGTTTTATAGAATTGTCTATAAATTACAAGTAAATCATCATAGCTTGCACAAAGATTATAGAGGTATTTTTGTAAGACTGGCAACATTATGCATCTTTTTTTTTATATATCTGCGAAACGTCGGATCAATCGTCCGTTACCATGCTTCTTAACAAAAATGTGAAATGTGGTAAGAGCACGCGAAAGACCTTGACGACTCTTGAGGGACTTAAATATGGCCTTATTAACAAAACGTTCAATATACTAACACGTACTTTTTTTTGTCTTCAAAAAAATAGCTTTTGGCCCAAAAAGTTGAAACGAAAAATAACGCCAGCTGTTTGGGTTTGAATTTTCGCCGCCATCTTAGGGGCTGCCGCCAGCGCCCCTAACCCCGTATGAGCGATTTGCGAACTATCCTAACTTTTAAAATCGCGCAATTTAGGCTTAAGTCTCTTATAACTGGAACGCGCCGCGCGTGTGAAACAAATTTTTCGCGTCTTCAGCAGAGCGCGCTTTTACGTTGTTTTTCTGTCTCACCGACTTTTCACCAGGTGTCACGGCAGACGCGGGCTTTTCGATTTCCCGAAATTTCTTTATTTTATTAAAAATTAACCACTCAATATTTTTTGATGCGGTTTTCGACATAAATTTTAGTTTTTAATGGGCTATAGGGCTATCTAACTGGTTAACGCTTGACCGTTCCCCTTTAAGAGAGTATAAAGTGTTTAAATAAATTAAGGGGTAGAAATAATTGGTTAAAAAATTGATTAGGCTGAAATTGTGGGTCACTGATTGTGAGAAATAATTGTGGTGCGGTAATTGCGGGGCAGTAATTGTGGAAAAAAAATAGTGGGTTATTAGTTGTGGGACAATATTTATGGTGCAGTAATTGTGGAACAAAAATTGTGGGGCAGAAATTGTTGCGCAATAATTGTGGGTCAGTAGGTAACTCTTAATATGTTTCATCTGTATTAAATTCATTACATTTACCTCTTGTGAAATAATGTTTTTTTTTTATTATTTTTAAATAGGAAAAAAGCCTATTTTATTAATTATTTACGAATATTTCAAAAGCATAATTTAGGTAGTACCAACTTGTTATTTTTCGGGACCCATTATCTAGGTTCAACCAGCCCAAAATTCACAGAACAAAATCTATTCTTAGGGTTCAGAGTATTCTCTTCAACTTTGTCATTGAACATTTTCGTCTACCACCTTCCGGTGAAAAAATACTTTTTCCAAATCCGAGAAACATTATCCGATTCTTCTGAAATTTACGGATTAAAGAGGTCCATTACTAGAGAACATATCCTGAAAATTTCAGATTTTTAGTATGAGTGGTCTTCGAGAAAAATGTCCATGCCGAATATTTTCAGACACCCTGTATAGCTGTTTTATTATAGGCATTTTTAAATTAAAAGCGGCTCAGTTATTATATTTAGATTCAACTATAGGGTTGATCTGATCCGGTAAGAGTAAGGGTTACCATAGAGCTGTTTTGTTAATGGATTTTTAAATTAAAAGACAAATAAGTTAAGCTTAATATAATCAGATAGTCTGAAGATTTGATCTGATCGGGTAAGAGTAAGAGATAAAAGATAGCTGTTTGATAAACCGATTGATAAATTAAAAAGCAGATTAGTTAATGTATTCAGGTTAATAAATTATATCTGATCAGGCTTCTATCAAATCAGATGATGAAAAAAATATTGAGAAAGTAACCACTAAAATGTATAACTGAAAGTCATTCAACACAGCTCCTAGCAGCCTAAACATGAAACTCATATCGTCGCCAGCCTTGGAAATAAGGTTTTTTTTAACTGGTCGTTATGACCAGTGACGGTCATAACGACCAGTTAAAAAAAACCTTATTTCTTAGATTATGAATTATTAAACTGGTCATTATGAACAGTGACCCCTAGCTTATGAATTATTAAACTAGTTTCATATAAAAGGTTCTAATGTCATTTTATAAGCCTATAAAAACCTATACTACATGGTAACATTAATTTTACACGTATTCAAAATCGTTAACTTTATTTTATGAGTATCACAAGAATCTATATTATAAGGAACGCTTGGTACGTTGGTCGTCGTCGGTCGTACGTCCCAGCTTTCAGGAATGTGTGCTTAGTCTGTCATGAAGCCAAAGGTGGGGCGGCGAGGAAAAAGCGACTCGCGGAACAGAGGGAAACCGAGACTGCCTTTTGCTTCGTTAGTGAGGTGGTTCGACTATCTATTTTCTAAAAATCTGTCGCCCCTGAGAATTGGGCCGTGTTTGTCCCAACACGCAATACACCCGAAATTTTATCTCTGTTTCCGCCGCGAATTTCGGAGGGGGGGGGGGGATCGTATGAGGTAGTTTCAGAAGGCCTGGAAACGGGGAGGGGCGGGGGGTTTCGGGGTCATTTCGATTTGAAATTCCCGGGCCCTAATGCATCAGTCATTGGATACAGGGGGTTTGGTACGACTGCGAGTTTGTGTTATTCTTGCGGGGAAAAGGGTACCACGGAAATTCTCGCATTGGAAAGGGGGAGGGGAGTACTACGGAAATTCTCGCATGGAAAAAAGGGGGAGAGTGTACCACCGTAATTATCACATGGGGAAAGCGAAGAGGGGGTACCACGGTAATTATCACATGGGCAAAAGGGGGAGGGGTACCCCGGTAATTATCATACGGGAAAAAAGGCGAGGAAGGGTCTAACTGGGGTGGTTCTACTATGGGGAAAAGGGTACCACGGTAATTATCACATGGGAAAGAGGGGAAGGAAGGGCCTTACGGGGGGTGCCCCGATAATTATCACATGGCTAAAATGGGGAGGAGGTACCCCGGTAATTATCACATGGGGGAAAGGGGGAGGAAGGGCCTTACTGGGGGTACTCCGGTAATTATCACATGGAAAAAAGCGAGGGGGCCTTACTGCGGTGGTTCGACTATGAGAAAAAGGGTGGCACGGAAATTATCCCCTGGGAAAAGGGGGTTTGGGGGGGGGGCGTACTCGGGTGGAGTGTCTCGCAACACACCACTAGCTGAGGGCCCGCCTGTAAGGCGGGCTTCTCGGCTAGTAGTACAATATAGTACTATCTCATCTAAGACTACTGCCATAGCCTAGAAGACCCTCGTAATTTACCGTATTCTCTCTCTCTACTCTAGGCCCCGTAGCTCCCGAGTCCCCGGTCGGTTACCGCGTATGAATGAATGAATGTTTTAATTACCTTCCAAAAAATACAAAGGTCCCTTTTAAAACAGGGAGGAGTTCATATGACTCGCAGGTACAAAGTATATTAAATTTAACCGTCATCCGGGGAAAGCGAGACAGAGGATTGAGGGTTTGAGGTTTTGAGGCCAGAGGGGGTTCGACAGTTCGACTCGTTCGTGGGATGCGGAGTCGCGGTACATAGAAATCCGGTAATAGGGAAATCAAAATTGATCGAAACCTTGTAATAAACTGGTCATCTCCTATTACTTGATATTATTTCGAATTATTAAACTGGTCACCTTCTATTTTTTTGTAATTATTTCGAATTAATAAACTGGACACGGTGACCAGTGACCCCCCAAATTTTGAATAAATAAACTGGTCTGAGCAATTCATAAACTGACCACCGTTATTTCCAAGGCTGATCGTCGCGTGTGTTAGCAAACGATATTTCTATTTAAAGGGGAACGGTCAAGCTTTAACCAGTTAGATACTACCCTATAGCTAATTAAAAACTAAAATTTATGGCGAAAACCGCATCAAAAAATATTGAGTGGTTAATTTTTAATAAAATAAAGAAATTTCGGGAAATCGAAAAGCGCGCGTCCGCCGCGACACCTGGTGAGAAATCGGTGAGACAGAAAAACAACGTAAAAGCACGCGCTGCTGAAGACGCAAAAAAATTGTTTTGCACGCGCGGCGCGTTCCAGTTATAAGCCTAAATTGCGCGATTTTAAAAGTTAGGATAGTTCGCAAATCGCTCATACGGGGTTAGGGGCGCTGGCGGCAGCCCCTAAGATGGCGGCGTAAATTCAAACCCAAACACCTGGCGTTATTTTTCGTTTCAACTTTTTGGGCCAAAAGCTATTTTTCAAGACAAAAAAGGTACGTGTTAGTATATTGAACGTCTTGTTAATATTTTGATATGCAAATAAGGCGATATTTGGAAAAGCTTGGCCGTTCCCCTTTAAATTATATCCCCTTTAAAGAAAAGAGTGAGAACTGGAAATATAATAGCTTGGAGGAATAAAACAAGTATACAGGAGTTGCGGAGAGCTGCGAAATCGGTTTCGTCAGTGACCGTGAACTCGTGCGAGACGGAGGGGTTCAAACGCGACTAGCGCCAACTGCATACGGAATTTTGCAACTATTATCGTTTTATATCATTGTTTTCGCGTCGATCCACAGGTATATGAAACAATCTGAAAATGTTACGCAGAATACGTCTACACAAATCCAATAAACAAGTCAGATAAATTAGGGTTTAATACACTAGGGTTTAAGGCACTAGGAAACAAACTGCCTATCATTATTATTAGTAGCTGTTGGGTCAAGCCCAACCTATCACGTCGACCAGAGGTCCATTGTGCAGCCCCAGCCAATTTAACATGGAAAAGCCCAGTCTCCGAAACGAAGCGCAAGATTTGCTTCGCCGAGATATTAGATAGATCGCTCGTTTCCAGCGTGTGCATACCAAGATGCTCACACCTTTGAGCCCCAAAAATCACAGACACAAAGGACATGAGAGGAAGTTTCCCCCTGCACATAGGACTCTCACTGTTATCAATCAGATGCAGATGTCTATTAAGCTGGCAGTGACCTAGAAGTAGGCCCGTAACCACCCTGATACTATTCTTAGAGAGCGAGAGCTCTTTTCTTAAAAGGCCCAGGGATAAACTCCTTGGCCTGCCTCTGACCATCCGTTTCAAGACAAAGCTATAGTGCCATGCACATGGCTGCGAGCCAGGCCGTTGGGTATTGGAATAGCACGTTCAGCACCCAAGAACCTAGCCTCCCCACCCTGCATGGCCAGAGTGTCGGTCCTTTCAATACGATGTTGCCCCCTATGACCAGGCACCCAGTAGAGTGGAAACCTAATATGGGTGCTTAGTTCTAAAAGGAGATCCAAACAGCTAAGAACGAGCTAAGAAGTGATATTAAACTGATTAAGAGCCTTTAGCACAACCTGTCTGTCCGAGAAAATCTCAACAGTTTTGCCCCTATACTTCTTCTTAAGACAGAAATCTCCACAGAAGCAGATGCCTGAAATCTAAGCCTGAATAACCGTAGCAAAAACGCCAAGGCTCTCAGAGAAGCCAAACTTCTCAGTCTGACAATAAACTCCAGCACCCACCTCTGAGTGAGTCTTGGAGCCATCCGTGAACCAAACAATTTCACCCTTGGTTCCAAAAACTGTGTTACCAGTGCAGTCTAACAATTGTAAGTGACTTGGAAAGTAAAAACTAAACAGAAGTGTAACTTCGCAACTATGTTGTCAGAACCCATCAATAAGATCATTAAATGACCAGAATATTGTCTCTACCAACCATTATGCTTCGAGATAATACTAGCTCGGTCTCGAAAAGCTAGTCACTTTCCCGGACCTTGCTGTGCGCACTACCGTCCCCTCTGCCTTAAATCAATAACAAATTGACAAATTGGGAATTTTATTTCTTTAAACCATTTGGTATGATTGGTAAATGATACATGAATTGATGGGAAATATAGCAAACCCAAAGACGCATAATCCATTTCAGCAATCAGGTGTCCATGAAATTGAGCATTCGATTTGTCTGATGTATGAATCGAAGTCGAATTTAATGACGATGAGTAACCCAAATGAGCGATCTTTAGTGAATTGTCTATCTCGACCTTCAAAATGATGTTTACGATCTTTAAACAACTAATATCGAAAAGCTACTTAAATAGTATAATAAAGAATAACTTCAATAAACAATCTCTTTCTTCACTATGATGATCTTTTAAATTGTAAATTTGGCTATAGGTGTCCTAAGTTGTGCCATTGACCGGGAAACCAGGTCCTATCGAAACTATATTGGTTGATTCCATGTTAGGTTGGTTCATACAGTGGAAGAGGGTTGCTTGTTGGTTCGAAGATGTATCACAATATATACTTAACGTTTTTAAGAAATACGGATACGGATATAAGCTGTACCATAAGTGGATCATTCTCTCTAAGTATACAAATTCCGGGTCTCGGTTGGGTATCTTAGTCTGGGTTTCGTGACGACAGAGCTTGTATAGAGAGAAAACGCCAGAGAGAAAATTTTTGAAAATATTTCGGCGGAGGCACCACCGAGTGGTCAAGACGGCTAAAGGGGCGTTTATTGAACAAAACTCAACCCTTGGTCTAGGTATTTGGGGGGGGGGAATTCGAGCAGCCAACTCCCAAAATTTCTCTCTCTCTCGGGCTCTTGGGCTCTCGGAACACGTTTCAGACGTGAAACGTACCATAAGAGATGTAAGAAACGTTAGATTCGGCAGTATAAATTCAGAGTGAAGTTGAGTTGATACACAGTATAGGGCGGCTGTAAAGGGCTGCCAGACCGACCCCGACAAAGACTCTAGTCATAGATAGTGTAGCGTTTTTTCTACTTAGAGAGAATGATCCACTTATGGCTGTACCGAAGTGTAAAATCTCCACACAGTCAAGTCAAATCAATTTTACCCGTTTTTCTTCGACAGCTGTGCAATCTATTCCTTCGTCTCTTCCCTTTCGAATTCTGGCTTCAACATGGCTGATTACCGTGTTGGTCATCAACTTCGAAATGATGAGTAAAATTAGGGGAGAGTTTACTGAAACATCGTTCGATGACATTCAGAACATCGGAGATTTAGCGAGAAAACCCAACAAAAAAATTCTTATTATCGGAGATTCCTTGGAGGATAGATTCGTTATGAAAATGGTAAATATAGTTCGTTAATAAAACATTTGCTAGATCGTATTTTTTCTACGTTTATTTCAAAACCTCCTTTTTTATATCGGGAGAGTCTGCAATTATCCAAATTAATAATCGAAAACCGTTTTTGGAAAGTCTACTTAAAATTTGTCCAGTAAAACCTGCGATTTTTTAATACTGAATTTTCTTTACCGCTCACAGAAAGCTCCGAGGTTGATCTGGGAAAAGTCGCGGATCGATCTCGTTATAAAACATTAATTTTAAATGAAAAAGGCTAATTCCACGTGAAATAGACCAGTGCCACCAGTCATGTCATCTTTAAAATTGGATTTTGACGAAAAGGCGTGTTAATGTGGCTTCAAATCGGTGTTAGGCTAACATTAAGTTCTCAAAATGTTTTCTTTGGCAAAAGTTGAGTTCCAGCCAGGCCTCATTGGAGCATTTAAATTAACTCTTGTCTTTACACTAAAATTAAAAAACAACTGACAATATCAAAATTATTTTTCATAAATTAACATTATAAAAGCAAAAGAAATGTGCAAATTGAAATTTCAGTTTTGTTATCTATTTTAGGCCAAAATAAACAAAGACTATGAAACTGTCAACAACATTTTGCGCTCGAACAAAGAGTCACAGCTCGAATTGAGCAAATTCTTTTTGGGTGATCAACTGACCGAAATGGCGCTACAAGAAAAATCCGAATACGCGTTAATTGTTTCAATGCTAAACTACCAAATATTTCTGCTAGAACGATTAAGGGACTCGGAAGACAAGTGGTCGTACTTTCACAAGTATCATCATTCATCTCCGATAGACAACAGCTATACTGTCTTTCCTGTCTCGTCTAATTTCTCAGAAACCAGTCTCAATGAAATCGTCAATCAGCTGTAAGTATATTTATGGCAAACAAATGGCTGGCCCGTTTATTGACGATATAAAGATAAAGAACTTCGTGAAGCGAAACGTGGTGCTTTTGCAGCGTTGCCAGTTCCTGAAACTCAAATTATCGTAACACAGCCAAACAATTATCGATCTCAGAAAAAATTATCGTATGCCTGAAAACTGGCGGTAGATTTAAATTGTGTGAAATAGTGACGTTAAACTTGTGAAATCAAAATTTTTAATTACACTTGAAGTTCGACCAATTGGCAATTGGCACACGCGCTACAAAAATATTCCTCTGGTGACTGTAGCGCGCGCTCGTAGACTTTTAGAAGTAAGAGACTGTGATGTAAGAGCAAAGACTATGAAAGGTTTCATAGCCTTTGGTAAGAGCAACAATTAAACCAGAAGGGCACGTTACTTCATAAAAAGAACTATTTTTCTTTAATTTCAGAACATTGTGGGAAGCAGAGACGTATTTCGCGTACAAACTTCTAAAGGAATAGAGCTCTGACACTGGGCGCGGTCTAGCCAAATTACGTAGGTGTGACGTCATATTCTCAATTTGAAAACGAGCCTTGGAGGGCAAACAGGGTTTTGGCGGCATATAGAGCTTACAATAAAATTACTTATTTTCTTATTAATTTCGTGAAATTATCTATTTAACATGTTAAAAATAAATAATTTTTGCGCTTTTTACGATACGCGGAAATCGAGACGGCAATAAGGTATATTTTTATCGCTTTCCATCATTAAACGAAAATAATAAGAACCAAGGCATAGTAAAACTCAAAAATAAGGAGGCAAAGGTGGATTCAAGCTTTATAAAGGAAAGAACCAAGTAAAGACAAAATTAAAAGTGCAATAATATGTTCTCTTCATTTCATCACAGGTGAGTTTATATGTTTCTTTTAAAATTTAAGTCAATAATGGTAAATTAACAAATATTTGTTTCAGGAGCCCCTGCCAAATTGTTAAACCAAGATAAGAGATTGGATCCAAAGTTTGAATTTGGGTTACAAATCTCAAAATTCCATTTAACATTTAAAGATTATGGATAGAAGAGAAAGATTACTGCGAAGATTAGAAATTACTAAATCAAAGACAAACACCCATGATACGCCTAAAGAGCCAAAAGACACCCGTATGGTTTCGGAAGAAGAGGTGGTTCTTGAAGATATCGTTTCTTTACCTGAACACGAAGAGTCTTCGTCTATTGGTGCATTCAAGTTTGTTCTAACATTCAAGATGCTTCAACTCAATCGGATTTGTGTGAAAAAGATATAGTCAAAATTGAATAAGAAATCTTAGAAACCAAAACTTAATTCCAAAAGCTACAGCAATTACGGAAGAAAACTTTCTAGATTAATTGAAATTGAAATATTATTACTGGCTTATCAAGTTGTGAAACTCTGATGATTGTATTCAACATTGTTAAACCAAATAAATCTGCTCTAGCAAAATTTGAACAAGTTATTATTTTTATAATGAAGTTGAGATTAAATCTGGACTTTTTAGATATAGCGTACAGGTTTAATGTTTCCAATCACACAACATCAAGAATATTTCATTCAATTTTGGATGTATTTTCCCTTTCAACTTGGGCATCTTGTTATTTGCCCATCTAGAGATCAACTCTACAAAACTATGCCACGTTCATTTTTTAATGTGTTCGGGAATAAAGGAGCTGTTAAAATTGACTGTTTCCGGATTTTCATGGAAAAACCGTCTAATTTGTTAGCTAAAGGGCAGTTCTTAATTGGAGTAACCAATTTATGCCCTGTTTCATTTTTGTCCAAAGCATTTGGTGGAAGAGTGTCTCATAAACACTTGACTGAAAATTGTGGTATATTAAAAAAATTGGGGCCTGGACATTTAATACTTGCTGGTAAAACATAAATATTATCCTTCAAAATATCTGTTAAAACATTATATTTAATTATTCATAAATACGAGGATTCAGTAGGTTTCCATTGTGCTGAGGTGAAATTGCTTGCATTTAAAAATGGGGAAAAAACAGTTGTCAAAATAAAAATTGTACGCTTCTAAACTTTTATAAGCTTTCAATTCATCAAGCGTGTATGCACTTTTACGTAAAATTAAGTATGTAAATAAATCTAAATATGTAATTGGAAGCCACAGTCTGATATCAGTTATGTTGTCATTGGGCCTAACCCCAACTAAATATGTATCTTCACCATCTATTAAAGTAATTTTATTAGCATACCGCTTCCCCGCTGCTACGTCCGTAATACACGGACTTTTAAAATATTCACTTATTAGTAACTTTTGACTTATAACCAATTTTAAAACTGAAATAAATTAAAAATGACTAGCTATCTTCCATAGTTTTTCCCGCTGTAAAACCGTGCTTGTCCTCCAAGAGTTTGAAAAGTCGTCTGCTACAGTGGTTGTCATGGAAACGGAGGCGGAGCTTATGGCCAGTGTCAGAGCTCTATTGGCGCACATGACTCGCGTCACCAAGTGCACGGCCCCCTGCACGCGCTCACGCTGCTCGCGACGATAGCGGCCCCAGCGATCGACTGAAAATTGCGAAAGTGAAATTAGTTAACTTTTTTCCTACATCGACCTTTGGCGCTGACGTAACAACTAAGAAATGGCTGGAGTATATGGCGAACACGTTCCAATTTTTAGAGTTTCATTAATTATTACTAATTGTGTAATTTTAGGGTTATAATTTCTTTCCGTAATCTTTAAATTACTTATTAATAAATAAGTAAAATACATTTGGATATTTTTTAAATCAAAATACGCGCCGAGAAAACCAGACAAAGAAGACGCTGTCGACGTTAATAATGTCAAAAATATATATAAAAACCATAAAGTGGACCTCTAAGGCCCTTACCGACAACATGAAAAATGAGGAACCCCCTCAATCACCCCAGAGCTGCGTCCCCCATTCGGGGAGAAGAGGAGGGGATGGTAGTTCGCCGCGGCGGAGGGTTAAATTTGCGCATTTTTACACAAGGTACATGCGTTAGTTGGCAGAATTTAAATAGTTCCAAAACATTTCAAACGTTTTCGGTGTGGAATTTCCAAAATGAAAGATTACCATTCAGATTGATTTTGAAACATGAGTGAAAATATGAACGGAAAACCATTAGATCTAGTTGCGACTGTTGCGTTATTAGGAGATTACAAAGATGACGACTTTTTTATCATTGATAAATCCGGAAACCTAAAAAAGACTCTGGAATGTTTGAAAAACAAACTTTTGTTATCAAAATACCAAGATGAAACCGGTGGATACTCTTCTTTCCTATTTTCATGGCAGTTCCATAGTTGTTTGTAAGCCCAGAGAATGGTTTTCTTTAATGTAGAAGTTAATTTGGGTGCTCTTATTTTTAAGTTTTAGAGTCAAAAGAGCCAACTGATCTTCTGTTTTTTTCCGTGGCATTTCAAATGCAAAAAAAATATCCCTAAATTGAAATAAAGTGGATGATTACATTGATGAAATTTGATTTATAACCTAATTCAAAATTAAATAAATAAAATTCAAAACCAACCTAGAAAACGAAGTAGCTTATCGGTCCTTTGCATCAGAGGAAAATAAAATAGTTCCAAAGCAGACGCTGCAGACCATTTTTTGAGATTTGTTCCCAGCAGAGCTGCTAGTATCGCGATTCTCGTGAAACTATTTTCCGACGTCGTGTGACGTGGAACGATGACGTGTAGTAGCTTTAAGGCGATTGGTTTTGGAATAAAGGGGGAGAACGACACCCCCACTGGTTTCTCATTTTACAAGGCTATTGTAGTGGAAGGTAGCGAAGGGCCTTAGAGGTCCACTTTATGGTTTTTATATATATTTTTGATAATGTAAACAAAAGAACTAGTCATGTGTCCTCTTATAAGCTGTTGTTTTTCGATTTTATTCTTAGAGTTCTTTGATAGTAAGTTGTTTTAATATTTACAAAGTTAACTTCAATTTAAGTAAATAAGTAGTAAATGTAATGCAGATTATAAAACTAGAATATTATTTTTACAGTTAACAAAGTGAGACAATGTTGAAGATTGCTGAAAATCTATGTATGAGACATGTAAGCATTCTAAATCACAGACTCACTAGTCTCACTCACAGTTCACAAATCACAATATGGGTTAGGCCTAAATGTAGAGATTCCCATTTTTTTTTACCATAATTTAAGTTAAAATTGGTTTTGGTTAATTGCTTTTAATCCATTCCTGACTAAGAATCTCGATAACTTAGTAGTCCAACGCTCACATTAAAGTAATCAGCTTTTTTTAAGTAAAATTCATCAAGATTCAATTAAAGTTACTGGATGATGTAGGAACATGCTGAAGGATGTACGAACATGCTGAAGGATGTAGGAACATGCTGGATGATGTAGGAACATGCTGGATGATGTAGGAACATGCTGGATAATGTTGAAATATGCTGGATGATGTGGATAAACATTCTTTTCGTTTCTGATGGTAGTTATATTCGAATTTGAGACCTTATCGTATATTGGCTCATATGTAATGCCACCAATTAAGTAATAGGTAGTGACGTACATCTGGTTCCAAATCCTACGATTACGCATAAGCCTCACAACAGACTATCATTAACTGAAGTTCCTTAAAATGCAAACCACAAACCAATCTTCCATGTGAAGTGTATGCTTCGTTGACTACAAAATCATTCCTAGAGATGCTCTTAATCCACAGTTTGTATAAATTTTCATCAGCGGGTAACTGATGAAATGACACTTTGGCCTTCTTAAAAGTAGATGAACACAATGGAACAGAACAATGCTGGTATTTTTTAATTGGGTAATTTGAAGGGGCAGGTCACTTCCTTGATTAACGACGCATCTCTTAAAAGATTAAATCGTGATTATTTTGATTAAATTCAATTTAATCACGATTATGTTGATTAAATCATGTTTAATTAATTAATATAATCTTTAAATCTGATTTAATCATGACTAAATGATTAAATCTGATTGAAATGATTAAATCGTGATTAGTATGATTAAATCGCGATTAGAAATTAGAACGAGAATCAGAATGATTATATTGCCGATTGGAATGATTATAATTGTGCGTGATTTTATCGAGCTTATTAGAATAATTTACTAAATGATTAGAATTATTATTTCGTATTTACCGCGATCGATAAAATCTCGATTCGCCCGATTATATTGATTAAAATGTTTAAATCATGATTAAGTTTAAATCGTGATTAAAATGATTAAATCTAATTAAAATGTTTAAATCTGATTAAAATGATTAAATCCTGATTAAAAAAATTAGATCCTGATTAGAATGATTAAATCTCGTTTAAAGCGTGGTTAGATTTTCTAATCTTGATTTATTTTTGTTAAAGTCATTCAACAGTACTAGTCTTTTCTTACTAGTCAGTTTTCTGTTGTACTACCATCGTTTCATTAATTGTAATGTATCTTAACCAAGTCGAAAATAAACCGTTCATTACTTGTAGCTGATGTCACTTTATTTCGGTATCTGCGCTCTGCTCCGTGTTGCTGTTGAAAACTTCCAACAATTTGTTTAATTTTAATTACCCTGATTTAATCACGATTACCTTGATTTAATAATTTTACTATGATTAAGACGCACCCAAAATGGAAGTGGCCTGCCCCTCCCGGTAATTTTCACTTATTAAAAAAACAGGATGTAACGCAGCCAGGGTAATAGCATTTGAGCAAAGTATTAATGTTTTATCTTATGCAAATTATAAAGAACAAAGTTTGGTGAATATGACAAAAATTATGAGCAGTTATCATAATTATAGTCTTAAATAACTACAAAATACAGTTTTTAATAACTTGAAAACTCATTGCCAATACAAAACTTAAACCATTTATGGTTAGGCTTAGCAATAAAATGTTACCACTCAAAATATTGAGATATTTATTAAAAAAAAATTTTTGAAATGAAAACTTACATACTTAAAAAGTGTAATTACTAATTGTTTGTTACAAACTTCTCCAAATTCAATAAAACAGTTGGAAAAAAACTTCACTAATGCAAATTCATCGCCTTTGAAACGTATGTTAAACTTCCCGCCTCTTTGATAGATTCCGGTTGTTACACCAGCGTTCCAAGCGACGGAAAATCGCTGTCGCGAAAATACATGGGGAGGAAATTCTTTGCCGGGGCCGCTATCGTCGCGAGCGCGTGCAGGGGGCCGTGCCAAGTGGAAAAAGCCGAAACACATATTGTCGAATATCTCGTTTACCGACATCAAAGCGCCGATCTTGTTGTTTCTTTTTGGAATGGCGGTCTCCGGAATAATATTGTGCTTGGAAATGACCCAAATATTGTCGTTTCTCTTATTTCAACGATCGAAAGAAACTTCTGTAACTCATTTTAAAATATCAAGAAAGGAAAAACTCTGCTCGCGTGAACAATATCAATCTCAACTCTTCGTCAAAATGTTTCTATTGCTAAAGCCAAAGCATTCTTCTTAAATAGATTAATGAACTTAACGTGATGTAGCTGCCTTCAACGGGGAAGAGTTTCTACGGAAATTTGAGAAGAGTTAACTCATGTTTTCATTAATACATTTGTCGTCTATCACTTAAAACACTTTTGACATTTGTAAGTTCCGTAGTTTATAAATTTTATCTTAAAACAAACCCATTTGAGCTAATTTGACTCTTGGAACATCGAATTCAGTGGTCCTCAAATGGGTGATCTTTAGTAAATGGTGGTCTCTACCTTGACCTTCACAATGGTGATCTTGACCTTAAAAAAAAGGATATCCAAAAAATACTAAAATCTTATAATTAAAAAACTTACTATAATCAAGAAAGTATATATGTATAAGAACGTTGAACGATCAAATTGGCACCTGGTGCCATGATTTAATCGGTTACAGAATAACTCCACCCAATTATGAATTCTGATACCATAATTCCTTAGCTAGGATATTAATAATTTATGACCAAAAAGTAAATCTTAAAAATTGCGAAATAATGTTTTCATTTCAATGAGCAGTGTTTTTCATGGGCGTCATGAAACAATTATGGGAAAGAAACTAAAAATTGTAAATACACTAATACATTATGTGCAATAAAAATTTTAATTAATACTTTGAACGAATAATTAATTGTTTGTGAAATAACTAATATAGAAGTAGGCATATTTGAAAATTATACTTTTATTCAATTTTCATAAGACCGATTAGATAAAACTTAAATAAATCAAATATATTTGTTAATTTTTTACTTCAAATATTATATTAAATATTCAAATGGAATTCCATTATTCTGTAGCAATGATAAACCCTATTTGAAATATCTAGTCTTTCCGCTGTTATTTGTTCTGGTGTGATTTTTCAGCAGCAATCTACAATAGGTGTTTCTATAAAATACGTTAGGTCACGTGTAAATGTTTTTTCTACGTCACTAACTAAAGTTATTGAAGATAGAGAGCGCGCGCTCGTGTCGATAAAGATTTTGGTATTTGAAGTCGACGTGCGAAACGCGCATGCCAATAAGGGAGCGTCCATTAATTACGTGAGGCAATTTTGGCCTTTTTTTACCCCCCCCCTCCCCCTTGGTGAGATGTCCTGAGATCTGACTCGACTCCCTCCCTCCCCCCTAATATCACGTGAGATTTTTCAAAATGCGTATTTTTAGTGTAAATACGTTAATCTGTGTTTGATTGCGTTGGATTTATTTAAAAAAAAACATAATTTGCTTAATTATTTATATTTAAGACTAGTTAAGATGCGCAAAGGTGTTATTGTGAAGGATTTAGCAGTATTTTATTGGATAAACATGTTTTACTTAATTTAACCCAGTTTTATCGCAATTTTACACTGTTTCTTGCGGGGGAAAAAATTACGTGATATTTGCTGAAACCCCCCTCTCCTCCACGTGAGATTGGATGAGATTCAGCTTGACCCCCTCCCTCCCCTAAACGCCTCACGTCATTTATGGACGCTCCCTAAAGCACTAAAAAGCTTAAGCTCGTGACGCGGGAAAAAAACAT
This sequence comes from Leiobunum rupestre, assembly GCF_980474605.1. NCBI lineage: Eukaryota > Metazoa > Arthropoda > Arachnida > Opiliones > Sclerosomatidae > Leiobunum > Leiobunum rupestre. The sequence continues at coordinate 9,375,793 of NC_143392.1, read as the reverse complement.
TTTATACATTTAATTTTTTTATTGATTTATTTTATAGAAACACCTATTCTCCTTCCCAGATCTTCAATTTTGGAGACGGATGAAGAGAAATAACTGTTTTAATGTGACCCCGAGAAAAAGTAACATTACTTAAAATGTGTATGTTTGACAAGTCCTTGCCGCACAATCTATCTTCCGGGATATTATCGATTAAAGCATAGATCCAACTAACGCTAGGAACGGGTCACAGAAATACCTTTTACCTCGGCTCTCGTGAAGAGCGTTCTTTAACAAAACCCGCCCACATTTTAACCCCCGAACAAAATTTGTTGATTCAATTCGGAAACCATTAGGATCTTGACGCCACCCATCGGTAGTTTTAGAAACTAAACAAACGATTTTCGTGAACTTGCGCGCCAAAGGTTCGTCTGCTAACGCACTTTTTTCTTAGAAGTTACGTGTACCTAATTATCGTTAACTAAATGAGCAAATATGGTAAGACCCAAGATATGCGTACAAAATCTCCATCACTGTCATCTGTTAAAAATATTCATTTAGTTGTTTAATTTAACTACACAAAATTTCCAAGTCATAAACATGTCTAGTATTTACAAAACAAACGCACCTGATACTCTATTATTTTCTTAAAAGGGCGGCCTTTTTTTCGTTTTCTCGTTTCCAGAAATTCCTATCATTTCATATGGATTTGAAATAAACATTATCACAGCTTAAACGATTAATTAAATTGTTGGTTCCACGAAAAATCAATGAATGCGGGCTTGTTTTGAAGCCCAGGACGTTCTCATTGTCGAAACAAATTTCCAAGCCTCAGTGTATTAACTTTGAGTCCGAAACTGACCTTTTTCGTTCCCCAAAATCATGAAATTTTCGGCGAATTTCTCTTCTTCGTAGCACGAGCAATTTGGGGCAAATCAAAGCTGTAGTTTTATTCCTAAAATAGAAGGAACTGAAGTGGAGGGATTCTGTTTACTTGTATAAGTTTTCAAACCAGAGGTTTTTAATCATAATATTAGGCTTATTATCGAAATAAAAAATATTTTTTTTACGCGCGCGCTACGCGGCGTTTAAAAAAGAATTTACAAGAAACCTTCGGTTTCATATCGTTTTTCTACTACGTAGGCTTGTGTATGCCTATTTCAATTACTACTGCGTAGGACTCTTTCCTGGGTGTTAAATCAACCTGCTTTTAATCCCAGATGTAAAGAGATGTATTACAAACAATTAGCCAATGATACACTTCACATTTTCTGACGTCATGGGTGCCGAGAAGAATTTTAGAAGTCTGGAAATTCGCCGAAAAACTCGATTTCCACCATTTCGACTTCTTTTTATAATAATTCAAAGACCACTTAACCGATTTTGATGACATTTTCTGTACTTGCTATAAAATGTTTGCTCTTTCTAATGAATCATTAATTAGCCATAGCTAAAATTTCGGGCAACCAACACTTTAACAAATTTTAAGCCTGGTTCATAACCCGCGTGGCAGACCGCCATCTTCCTCAAAAGTGTTTCGCTCCGATTGTCGTCCCTCCCTTCCATCGAAAAATGGATCACCTATCCGGAAATGCGCGAAAGCGGCGAAATTATCGCTAGGTTTTCTTATTTGTGACTCGTCCCTAGCGTTAGTTGGTTCCATCTGTCAAAATACGGAGCTCCATCTTGTTAGAAAATAACGATAAATAAAATCGTCGTGAAATTCGTCTTCCTTATTTTCAACAATTTTGATAATTAACGGTTTATTTACATTTTTCATCATGTCGAAATAAACCATACCAATGAAGTTGGTGGGAATAAAAAGAGGTCAAACGATGTGGTTTCCAATAGTGCGGCAAGCATTTTTACGAACCTTGGTTTCCAACAATATCAGCCCTATATTTAGTCTTGGGAGATGAGTTTCTCGTACAATGTGTTGATTTTAATTATTCCAGTAACTACAATTGTATCGATTGACAGATCCGTTTTAGAAGAAAGTGCATTTATCAATAAAACACAAGTTTTTGAAAAAAGAAAGGATCCTTTTGAATATGATGATCCAAATACTCAGAATATTCGGTTCTGTGGTCTGGATCGTCTTCATTTAACTCTTGTAACAATTTAATTTTGTACTGATGGAATTAATTTTATTTCAATGTTCTGTGAACGGAAGTTTTGTGATTATTCACTTTTGCGCAACTCTGCAGGGATGTTGCGGAGTTTCTACAGCTTCAAATAAAACTTGGAGTTCGCTGTCATCTACAAATTTTGGTCGACCAGAACTTTTTGTCTCGGACACTTTTCCAGTAGAAGATTAATATTGCTAAGACTTTCCTTTAAGTACTTACTCAAATAAATTGCCCCTCTGCTTCGTGAAAATTAGAACTAACTTCTGGTATTAGTAAGAGATACTCAATTTTATCTTGTATAATGAGCGTGCCTTTAACAATTCGGTATACGGCCCTCGCTACGCAATGTTTTGCCAATAGTTTTTGAAAAAATGAGGATGGGGAATTTATTTGAGACATCTTCTAGATCCAATAATGGGTATTGACAGGTTCCTACAGCAAATGTAGATAGATATAAGACAGAAAGTCTAGTCCTGTTCCATCAAAAATGTGGTTCCTCCTTGGTGTTCCTAGTCCCCTTAGTTTGTGCTTACCCCCCCTTTGGAGGAGCCTTACAATGGGCGCTTTACTCGCACGTACCTGCGTAATCCGGCCGATATAATAGAGGACTTTTTTGTTACCTAACCACCCGAGTAGAAAGTGATTGGGTTTAGTCTGTGTTTGACGAGGTCTTGAAACATCTGGGAAGTTTCTTAAACAGATGGAAAACATAAATGATTTTTTTTCAATTATACGAAAAAGACGACTTTTTTCTTTTGGATAGATCTGAAAACAGGCTAAATTGTTGTGATGAAATAAAAAAATGGATCCCTAAATGAACTGTTAGAAGACATTCATTCCCAACACAATTTGTTGAATTCGCAGTTTTCTGAAGAAATAGGAGTCTACTGTGCTCCTATTTACATGGAATAACTGGATCTATAATTTCGTTTTCAATGAAGATGGGATTGATCCAGTGATTGTTTGCATGTAGCATGTGATACACAACTAGCCAATGCCATCCAATGGATTGCGTGAAATATTTTGGATAGCAAGGCAAAGGACGGAGACGGAACCTGCGTTAGTAAATGGCTAAAAATAAATGCTAAAAATGACAACCTTCTACTAAATGAGAAATTATTACCTTAGGGGATTCTTTTTGCTTATTAAACTATGAAACCTTGTTTAAAAGTCACAATGCAGGTTTTAAATCATTAAAAAGTCAGATAATAGTTTTTTATTTCATTAATCACTTTTTACCTAATCATCAGGAATAAATTAAAATTATGAAAATTTAATAGCCAAACCTTTTCCAAGTAGTGCAAGGTCTACATAGATATCGAGCTGTAACGGCTACAGATATAATCACAGAAATTCAGGGGCGTAACTATGACTTTCCACGAAATTTTTACGTGGGGATTTTTCTTTCCATAAGTTTTGTGAATTGTTTTGTTTAGCTACTAAAAAATATGATATTTTTTTACGATTTCCCCCATTTATAAGTAACGCAGGTACTCATACCACTCGTGACGTCACGAAATTTAAATTTCCAAAAATTCCCAATGTTTAAAACGGGAAAGAAATGTTGTAATGTTAAGACCTTAAAATATCAGTTGAGAAAAATTTATAATCTTTAACTCAGCCCCCTTTCGATAGGAAATTAAAATTGCAATTGTGGAAAAAAATCGAAAATGGAACCGAAATTTCCCTCGATTTAGTTTGGATTTGTTTCCAAGAAATCAATTTCCCAAGTTTAAGGACCCCCGAGGGCCCCATTGGTATCGCGAGCGATATAAAATGTAATCACCCATAAATGGTCGTTTATATTTGTGAGCTCAGTGGTCGCCGAGAAATCAAGGGCCCAAAGTTACGGGCCCCCGAGGGCTAAAACGGGTATCACGCCTCTGAGAATTTTCCCTTGATTTTCAGTCCCGTTGCCACTAATGGTAAGCTTAAAGCCTATGGAGAAACTCCGGTCACAAATTAGAATTACGAATTAAAAAGAAAAAAATAACGTCCTGTATTGGCCTGGTTTTTATAAATGACACACTCGAGACCTGGTTGTGATCATTTAACGGTTACTGGCACTCTCAACTTTTGTTCAAGGAATTCATCGTACCATACTGAACTATAAAGATTTGTCGGATGGGTGATCTTGTTGAAACTGTGCACCACGCTCCATAAAAAGATTAAAATTACCTTGATCGTGGAATCTAGGAGCAACAAACACAAGGAGAACGCAGCTAGCCTTTAAACACGCTAACGAAGGGTTGTGTACGAATTTCATTGGACGAGCGTTACGAGCCTTTACGCTGAACGTTTTACGGGCGGGGGGGAAGACAATTTCCGAATTTTCCCCTTCCGACGGCAGCAGGCGCTAAAGCGTCTAGCCAATGAAAAACGTACGCAAGAAAATCCTCGACTTTTGACGGGTTGCGTTTTTCTGTCTCATTTTGTCTAGGGTGTTGTGTTTGTTGCTCCTAGGTGGAATTCCCTTTGAAAGTCTGATCATGAAGAAATCCGGTCAGAATTTTTGAGACGCAAAACTGAAATTCCAAGTTTCTCGCGAGTTAGAGCGCCGGACGCGACGCGTTTTTTTTGGGGTTAGGAAAGGATATATCTACTTTCATGTTGGACGCGAAAAATAGTTCGAAAACTAAACGCCAGGGACGCGTCAAAATTCTAAGACGGAATTCTTCGTGATAATTTTTATCGCAGTGAGAACTCGCTAAAAAGCGTCAAAGGTAAAAAGATTCTTCTAAAGATGGCCCACGAACGTCGAAAACTAAGCCTTTGACAATAAATATTATTTTTACACGATTTCACGACAATATATGAAGTAAGAAAACATTTTATTTATAATTTAAAAGGAAATATTTCATCAGAAATTAACTTAACATTCCGTTTTCTCTTAAATTAATTTTCGTCCCCAAAAATATCATACTGTTTATTTTCTTCAGAATGAAGTAAACTGACTAGAATATTAGCTGCAATTTTTTTTTATAATTTCCCCCTTTTTGACCAAGTCAGAATGCTCGGAGGCATTCTCACTCTTCTCAAGAGAACTCGTGAGAAGAGAATACGTCACTTCCTGCGACAAGGACCGTCAAAATTTTGAGAAGAGATAATTCTCACTTACAAGGGACGAATTCTTTGAATTTTGACGCGCCCCAGGTATCCCTACTTTCTAAATCTTTTCTGTGCCCCGTTTTTCGCACTTGCGCAGACATAGCTTTGCATTTTCTCGCCACTAGGTTTCCAGGTTTTCGCAACCGGAATATCCCTATGCGTTAATTAATCCAAGGGAGAGCAGTGCCGTATTTCCGCCTAGGCCAAGCTAGGCCGTGGCCTAGGGGCCCATCCTTGAAACCCTCCGGTGACCGTAATTACTGTATTCGAAGGCATAAATCTATAATATCAATCGTAATTTATATTGGAGAAATTCCTAGGTAGAAGATTTTGTTTTAAAATTACCAAACGTTCTGCCTGGCAGTTTACGGACGCAGCCTTAAATCGCAATGTTGCATAATTATCGCGTATTTAGTCGACGATTGTTAAGAGCTTTTATTAAGTAATATAACCGTAGAGCTCAGACTTCTACGCCGAATCAGGGAAATTCAGGCACAGCCTAGTTCCAGGGATAACGGTAAATGCAGCGCGTGAAAAGGGGGCCCAGACTCCTTATCTGCCTATAGACCCAGGATCTCTAAGTCCGGCCCTGAGGGAGAGGCTTTTCTGTGAGTGAAGGCGAAGGTGAAAAGGTTCCGCTTACGCGTCGCCCGTTCGGAGAATTGATCGATTTCAAAATTGCGTATTTGCGCGTGACAGTACCTTTACATCATGAAGGATAGCAGGCTTATTTACTTGCTTTTATGCCCTAACATGGCGGCGTATTTTCACTGGCAAAATGAATTTTAAGATCCACCAATTAATATACTAAATGCTTTTCTTAAGAAACGTTATATCATGAATCTATTTAACCCATGAATATTCAACTGGAATACCCTAGGTCACCTCTGGCGACGCGTGGGGCGGAGCCAATTTATAGTGACGGAGTCGAAGTAGAACTCAGCTGTGTCAGCTGTTATTTATAAGCAGTCGAAGCGTTAGTTCCTAAAATGACGCGTTATGGTTGTTTCCTTTTTGCAGTACTTATCATTAATCTATTTAAATAAATAGATCTATTTCATATTATTATTAGAATAGATTTTATTAGAATAAAATGATAACAGAGCATTTATTATTTAATAATAATATGGCAAACGTTGACTCAGGTTTTCTTCCAAAGTTTCACCGAGGCTTAACTTTTCAGAGATAGTTTGTATGTTTAAATTGTTATAAATCTCACAGACACTCGATAGCATAAGATTGCTTTCAAAATATCGGAGTAACATTCCTTTTTAATTTATATTTTTATACTAGAAAGAATTATAACTGTAAAGCTTAAACGTGAACCGTACCTGAGAAGTCATTTCGCGGCTATTCTGCTCTCGTAAACTATCTGGCGCTAAAATGACATCATTTCCGATTTCGTTCTTATTGGCTTAAAGAGTAAATCACTCGTATGGCGCGAAAATAGGCTCCGCCCCACGTTCCCTCAGAGTATACCGTGGCTAATGATAGAGTTGGATATTCATGGGTTAAATAGATTCATGGTTATATTCACAAAATTAAGATGAACGTGGAAGGTGTCAGCGTGTCCGGATTTAACTGACCTATAAAGGTTTTCATAAATATTCGTAATTAAATATATTTTCGGTCAAAATGACCCTAGAAACGATTGTTTTGTAAGAAAAAGTCTTTAATTCTTGTATAATAAAGCTCTTTATTATCCGTTTTCCCAGAAAGATATGAGAGCTTAGTTTGGGAGGGGTATGGGCCAGCATTCCCTCAAATTGGAATTAACTTAGTTACTGGTGTCGTATAATTTGAGTCATATCTTTCTTAATATTATTCCCACGATTGTTAAATTCTGTACCACGTGTAGCCCTGTAAACAGTGCATAAAATAGACCCTTCTTTGAATTACTATAGATATTTATATTAAAGAAAAACAAAAATAAACAAAAATATCCGGAATTGAAATGAGCAACCGTATAGTCTCGCGACATCACCAGCACGTTAAAGTCGATTGAAATCGCGAGCTTTATAATTAAAAAATTTCAAAAACGGTGAATATAGTCCTAACGTTTGACGCTGAAACTTTGTAAAGCCACTTCGCAAAATGAAGCCCGAACACGAAATTGAGAGAATTCGAGACGAACAATTCGATGAAACATTGGATGAAATCTTCCACGAAGACAACCGTTACACGAAATTTCTGCTCGAAAAATTAATGACCAAGTTCAAGAAGGTTATTGTCCCACATACGAAGAGCTTCCACGATCAAGTGAACAGTTTCTTCGAAGTCATTGACGAGCTGCGAAAGAAACACGACGACATGGTGCACACCCTGAAACGCAGATCCAAACGCGCCCCCAAAAGCAACATCGGAAATATCTTCAAAGAAACCTTTCTTCGTAAGGACACGGGCTTACTTGCGACTTACAAAAAGTACTTTGAAACGCTGAACAAATTGATGCCCAATTTAAAAAGAAGAATCCATAGCTCCAAAGAGTTGTTTCAATCGGTCATACTTCTCAACCACGATCAAATGAGCAACGAGACATTGCTAACTTTGATGTACAGACCGATGACGCATCTTTTATTCCTCATTCATCGAATCGAAGAGCTCATCTTTTTGCTTACTGGGATGTCTCGAGTAGAAATTGACAAACTGGTTCAGACCAAAAACACAATGCTAAGATGTTTCTTGAAAGGCCCACGCATGCCAGCACCAATATCACCTGAGCCCTCGCCTTCTAGATCACCAGTTGCTAGAATACCACCGCCATCAACTAGGACCGCTTTGGGTAAGCGCGTATCACCATCGAGCGAAACGAAGACGCCCCCGAATGCTGCTGTGAAAAGAATCCGCGTTATCAGACACCCCATTATAAATCAAATAAAACGTATGTGATGACCATCAAAGAGGTCCCATATAAATTTCAAAGTGATAAATTGTCGAAGAGGAAATGATAAAATGTAGTATTTGAAAAAATGGTTCGTATTAAAAATTTTATTTGCAAACGATGTTTGTCTAGTATTTTACTTGAAACAATTTTGAAATGACGTTTTAGTGCGCGACACTTCAGGTACATGTCTTGGGCACACAGCCTTCTTTGCGTGCTTTTTTGACCATAACATGTAGAGGTATTTTCACGCGCAAAATGAATTTTAAAAGCCGTCAATTCATACATAACAACCCAAAATAAAGCACTACATAGTCCTTGTTTTCGAGATCAGCAGCTATTAGAGTAACGTAGAAAATATACAAGATATCTAAATAGTGATAATTACTAAAATATAATTGAGTAAATGTAAAAAGTAATAAATGACAACAATATACAGGGTGTTTCAAAAGGTGATGGAAAAATTTTAAGGAGTTGTAGGGGGTGAGTTGAGAAGTATGCCTGTTTTTTCCCCATTTTCCTACGATGAGTTAAAAGAGTGCCAGAGAGCTTCAAAACCAAGCAGCAGGGAAACGCGAACATTAAGGTTTGGGTTCGTGTGATAGGTAAACAAGTGGGCCCGGCAGTCCCAAATAATAGTTTCACACGAGCCAAGCTTTACGAACACAACGAATAGTAGTATAACCGTTAACAGAAACATGAACAAACAAAATAAACGGTCGGGAAAAACCACTCGAAATATTTTTGTGGAAAATATGGGAACCGCTCGAAATATGTTTGTGGGAAATATAGGGGTGATAATTTCAAAAATTACCCAGAGTGTTTGGGCTAAAGGGTTAAAAGGCAAACAGAAGCGATTTCACCACGTTTAGAGATGCACTTACGAAAACCCATGCCACCCCCTCCCCTCCCTTCACACCTTGGGGCTCTGGGAAGGTGATAGTTCTTAAATTCCACAGAATGGCTGGGCTCCGAAGAGTCGCCAACTTTTACCAGCCTTGGCCAACAATAGAAAGGAGCGCCATATCTTACCCTCCCACACCCGAATGGAAGTGAGAGGCAAGCGCTGTTGCGGAAACCGTGTGCGAACGAAAACGCCAAAACGCCAGAGACGGAAACGCCAGAAGATCGCCGAATCCCGATTGCCCGGCTTGCTAGGTTGTTAGTTGTCGAACTCACGTGAATTTTAGGGACGGAAATCTGGTATAACTATAGGAGAATATGGCTAGCTTTCTACGGCCTTTCCCTCTCAGGTTTAAAACGCGTGGCGTAAGAGAACGACGTTATTGCGGACGGTGAGAATCCTACCGTGGCGTTAGAAAACGGCGTGTCTGCGAACGGCGGCGGCGGCGGGGACTGTAGCGGCTACGGGAGTTTTACTCTAGCCTATACTAGGCTCGTGTAAAACTAAAAAGGACTTTGTAAACAAATCGAGGTAGCTAGAGTAAAAAGGTGAGAACTCTTAAAAAGTGTCCAATGCAAAAATATTCTTTTAAAGATGGCGGCTTACGAGAAACCCACGAACGTCGTAAACTAAGCCTTTGTCAATAAATATTATTTTTAAACGATTTCTCGACAATATATGAAGGAACATTTTATTTATATTTTAAAAGGAAATATTTCATCAGAAATTAACTTAACATTCGGTTTTCTCTGAAATTCATTTTCGTCCACGAAAATATCATGCTGTTTATTTTCTTCAGCATCAAGTCAGAATGCTCGGTTATAACTACAACTTCGGTTATATCAGTAAATATTAAATTTAAGTATAGTTTTCGGGTTAATTTACGGGACCCCAATTTTCGCGGTTTTATATTTTCGCCTAAAAGTCTACATAACGTTCCTTAATTTAAGTTCGATTTCCATGAGAGTTACATTTTTGAATAGCTAAGGTTTCCATATAACCTAGATTTGCAATTACGTTCCTTAATTTTAATTCTAAGGTTTTTTAGACAGCGTATACGGACCCCGCAACTTCCGACATTGTAAATCCGCGTGTCTATTGAGTTCTAAACGCCAGTTTCCCTCTCGCATTTTTCAAGGCCGTTCGCGCCGAGCTTTCAGCGTATGCCCAGAAGTAACAATAAGTGTAACACTCAACGTTTTACGCACGTTTAACGCCCTTTTTACGCACGTCGTACGACAGGAAGAAGGTAAATAAGATTTGATCAAAAACCACAAGTTTTGTTACTTCTAGGCCCATTCCAGCTTAGGTTGCAGTCGCGTTGAAAAAGGTTAATTTTAAGTGAGTTAATTAGCCATTTCGCGTCATACCTGAATTCTTTACGCGCTGAAACTATATTCGCATTCCATTGAAAGCCTGCCTGAAATAACGTATGAACAGGCGCGTAAAAAATAAGTGTGACCCTAAATATTTGTTATGCCCAGAAGTTAAGAATAAGTGTGCCACTAAATATTTTTTGGCCAGCTGCCGTACACACGATTGCTTGTGGTACGTTAGTGGTACAAAGGCGATTGATATCGGAGCTCGAGAAGTGGGGCATTTGCCCACTTTAGTGTTTTGGTCGATTTTCAATTTAAATGTACCCCACCACCCGCGTAGGCACTATTGACATATTTGAATTTCGTGCCATTTGATACAGGTGCCATATAACTCGTTCGCGTTTCGCTACCTTATTTCCAAAACCAGGTAACTCGAAAAACTTGGTTTTTATACAAATTAATTTAAATGAACGTGTTCGCGTTTCGCCGCCTTATTTCCAAAACCAGGTAACTCGAAAAACTTGGTTTTTATACAAATTAATTTAAATGGACGTGTTCGCGTTTCGCTGCCTTATTTCCAAAACCAGGTAACTCGGAAAACTTGGTTTTTATAAAAATTGATTTAAATGAACGTGTTCGCGTTACGCCACCTTATTTCCAAAACCAGGTAACTCCAATAATTCTTTTCCGATAACATTCCTCTTGGGTTTATTAAGTTCATGATTGGAAATTTGTTCAAATTTAAATTTAATATTTAAAATAAAGTTAATACATCAGTGGGATTGTGTGTACTTAAATGTCCGTGACATCTTGTTCTTTTTTTTTAACCAAATAATGTTTTTTCGTTTAGACAGACTTGGTTGAAAATTATATTTTTACTTGGTGCTGATCATTTTTGAACTACGTTTTCGGTTGCATTATTAAATTTTAATTTTAAGTGAGATTTCTGGCGGGACCCCACAGCCCGCCTACGGACTATTGTCATATTTGAATTTCGTGCCAACCAAAGCTGAACGGGCTAATCTCACACTCGATTTGAAACTGAGCCCAGGCTTTATTATGAGAATGATACGAGCCCGAGAAGCGAACAAAACTTTGTGGTCATTGAATTTGAGCCCGAGTTGAGACCATTATAATATAGCGTAATTTTGTGAGCCTGAGCTGATACCAATATAATATAGGGTATTACTACGAGACGAGTTCGAGCTGAGACCATATTATGGTTTGCGAGTCCGAGCTTAGACCATATAATTCTCATGAGCCCGATATGAGACCATATTATCATAGGAGACCTTTTAATTTTTGAGAGACCGTATGAGTCCATTTTTGCGCGTTTGTTTCCTTTGGCCACTGGGGAGCGCTGTAATGTTTTCCTCTTCGCCTTCACGGCCAACTGTTCGCGCTATAGCTATAGCTATAGAGTCTTTTAAGATAAGTAAAAAAAGTGAGTTGGGGTTCTGCTAGAATTAGGTGAATAATTTAGGGTTCCATAGAAAAAAAAGAAAAAATTGGGAATCACTGGTCTAAAAATTAATTTAAATTAAATTGTTCCAGGTATTACGGAAAATTATTTTCAGATAAAATTCCTCTTGGTTAATGTACAAGATGATTGGAAATTTGTTCAAATTTAAATGTAATATTTAAAATATAGTTAATACATCGGGGGGATTTGTGTACTTAAATGTCCGGGACATCTTGTTTATACCGATGGAATAATTGGCTGTTTGGTCTAGATCATGGAGAAAATGGAATTGATTCAGTGATTTTACGCGACCCTAATCTATATGATGACGAAATTTCTAATAATATTTGTAATTTGTTTGGCCCCATGCACCTAGTATTTTTGAAAAAATGGCCACGTTACTAAAACGAAAAATGATCGAAATAAAGATGGAACAAAATGTTATAGTTGATCAATATTATTTATTCAACGTATGGGCTACACTCCATTAAAATACAATAATACAAAAGAGAAAATGAGTCGTAATCTGAACAGAAAGTATAGATATGATGAGTCTCCACGTAAAGCTCATTATTTTGCTAATTTTGGAGTGAATCTAATATTAAATCTACCAGGAGGATAATATATCAAAGCAAAATAATACTCGGGGAATTTCAAATAAATAAGGCAGTGGTTACGTATTTTGTGGTGAGATAAACAAATTATTCTAAATTACTTCGTCCAACAAGCGGTATTATCACAATACCGCTCAATGGAACTTTGTATCATCGCGAAATTAACGTTAAATATTTTTTCATAAATATCATAATATAACGGCAAAAAAGGGGCAAATAAATGTAGATATACATTCAACATGTACAATATTACGGTTTTTTGTTTATTTACAGCGTCGTATTAATATCGTTGATCACAGTTCCATTTTGAAGACAAAAACGCAATTGTCTCACACATATACACGCTTTAAAAAATCACGGGAACACGGTTGCGAGTCTGAATTTCGCTCAAGTTTCCATCTCTGTAAATTTTAACGATGTAATGGGTCAGATGGGTTTTCGGAACTTCCTCTCGGAGCACCAATGTAGTTGGCGCCGTCCTCCTCCTCGACTCGGTTTTCCCGTTCCTTCCTCAGCCCGACTTAGCCGTTGGCGAGGCGCCTTCAGAATGAGGTACTGGGAGGTTTGACTGGCCTGAACGAGCCGCTTCTTTGCGCCGGGCTGGATTTGGCGTTCGTCCACGACCTCGGGAGGGTGTTAAAGTCGTGGAAAGAGACTGGACGTAGCGCTTGGCTGCCGCTGTGCGACGGAATTCTGGCTTCGCTTTGGTAAGCTGGAGGCGCGAATGGCGCCAATTCGGATTCGACCCTGTTTGTAGGGACGCTTTCTGCGGGACCAAAGAACGGACAATTACTGTTTGCATCCTCTCAAGTCTATACTATATGTATGGCACCTAGAGCGACAACGTCATACGAGAACTGCTACTCTGGGATATTAAGATTACCTCTGTGATATAATATATATTTGTAATACTGCATTTAACCCTGTTATATTAAGATTTGCTTTGTAATATAGCAGGTATCTGTAATATTGCGTTTAATCCTGTGATATAGCGTTTAATTCGGATGCACTTCAGTATTTCACTAGTTTTTGTACTCGATATCCCCCTGCCTATAACTATTGCATTGTATTTCACTTCATTACTATTGTATTCCATTATTATATTTCATTATTATACTTCATTCTTATACTTGATTATTATTTGCATTATATTTAACTACTATATAACTTTGCTAATATAAGGTCTGTCTGTTTCTCCATCCTTTGCAATTAACCTAGTTTACCTTTGTATTTTTTACCAAATCTGTTTTAAATGATACTCTTCCATGTATTTTTAAATTTGTTTTTGCTGTGCTCTTTGTGAGCCGCCCTGTTACAAAAGGGTGTCGAAGACGGCAACAATAAAACCTTAACACCTTATAACCTTAGTGTTGTAAAGCTTGGGTCACACGGGCAGTGTTTTCCTGGTTTTCTATATTTTCTAGTTTTACCGCCTTTTCCCGTGGTTCTGGCGCGCAGGAACACGACTGTACACACGGACAAAATTTGCCGGATTTTATCACAGCGAGCGCTGCCGGGGAACAAGAAAACGGATAACTTTTTTTGAGGGGCGTTGGGCTCTACCAGTCAGTGAGCGTTATGCCGTCACGTGGTAGACGCAAAAATTCTTAAGCCTACTTTTAAAGACTTTCAAAATCACTCCTTATATCACGTGACAGCGAAACGCTCGCTGATTAGTCGAACTCAAAGAGCTTCAAAAACCGGGAAAATAAAGTAGAGATATTTCAACATTTTTTTCTCCGTGTGTACAGTCGTTTTCCCGTGCGCCAGAACAACGGGAAAAGGGGGTAAAACGAGAAAATATAGAAAATCCGGAAAACACTGCCCGTGTGAACCAGCGTTAAAGACGGAAAAGTTTCCGCTCGGAAAATATTCCGGAAAATGATCGAGGCCTTTTTTCCGGAAAATTTTCCGTATTTTCGAATATAAAAATAAAACTAAACCTCTAGACTAGCTTTAAACTGATTAACAATGTAACACTATTAATGTTTTGTAGTATGTTTACTGATATTAGACATTTTATGTCGATAAAAAGTTTAAAACGTATTAAAAACCCTTAAAAAGTAATTTATGTTTAAATTTTTTATTTTTCGGCAGTTCGGAAAATTTTCAGGGAATTTCTCCACATTTTATTTTTCCGGAAAATTAACAACACTAAATAATATATACTTATAGCGTAACTGAATGGATTGGCGTACCTTGAGTTGTTCCCTTCCAACCTTTCGGTGCCTTTGGTCGATAGATGTCCACGCTGACCGGAGCGACGGGCTTGTAGATGGGCTCCGGCTGCTTGCGTTGCCCCGGCGGGTGATACTCCGTGGAAGGGTCGTACTCTTCCGGGGACAGGTGGTTGGCCAGCTTGTGCTCGGCCGCTTGGATGATGGACTGGGCCATGAAGCTGCCGACCACGGGCGCCAACTCGACGAAGGCGGCGTCGCAGCTGCCGATGGGCGACTCCATGGCGGCCTCCCAGGGGCTCTTGACCAGTTTGACCCGCGGGTTGAGGGCCACTGGCGGCGGGAAGATGTCCGCCAAGAGGTCGGCGTTCTGCATGGAGGCCTTGCGCGCTTCGGTCTTGGCCTTGACCCTCTCATCGTCGACGACCCACTCCTCGGCCTTCTGCTTGCGCTTGGCGAAGATGGCCGCCCCGCGACCGCAGGGCGAGTTGAGGTCGCGCACGATATTCATGCAAATGTCGGGGCTGACCACGTTGTGTTCGTTGAATTGTTGGCCCGCTGACTTGAGTTTTTGCATGTCGACTATTGGTCTGGGAGCCATGATGAGTTTCAGCTTGGGCGGACCCTTGCTGACCTTGATGTACGGGGCCGTCAGGTCAGGGGTCGGGGGCTCCTGTTCCGTATCCGTTATTCCACCGTCGCTCGAGTAAGCGTCGAGGCCGGCTACAATATGGTTAGAAAATTAATTAATTTAATTTAGTATAGCTTTAAAGCTAGGAGCAACAAACACGAGGAGAACGCAGCTAGCCTTTAAACACGCTAACGTAGTGTTGCGTACAAATTTCATTGGACGAGCCTTTAGGCTGAACGTTTTAAGGGCGGGGGGAAGACAATTTCCGAATTTTCCCCTAAAGCTAAAATGTACGCAAGAAAATGCACGACTTTTAACGGGTTGCGTTCTTCTTGGGTGGGGTGCTGTGTTTGTTGCTCCTAGTATAAAGCGTAAAAAACGTGAAAAAATACGCTCCTAGCATGTGCTTCCATCTATTGGTATATGCAGAAAGTAATTAAAAACGGCTATAGCGCGATACTAAATGAGGGATCCGATTTCGAGAGCCATTGTGGTTTGACTAACTTGTTTCGATTTTAATTTTTGCTGACATCTATTGAGCGACAGTCGAAACGAGTTGGAGTATCTCAGTTATAATAAATTGTAATTTGAGTTTTTAGACTGGGTGTTTAACACCTATTGAATAATTATAAGTCGAACACGGAACGTACAATAAGGGGACCCAAAAATGCTCAAATAGGTGATTTCCAGTTATTCATCACAATTATTCTGTGATTTTCATTGAGTTCTTTAAATGTTCGGGTGATTTGCAGTAATTTCTAACAATTTTTTGAGTGATTTGCAGTAATTTCTAACAATTTTTGGGTGATTTTCAGTAATTACAAAAAATATTTTGGGGATTTTCAGTAATTACTAACAATATTTCGATGATTTTCAGTAATTTCTGATAATTTGTCGGTGATTTACAGTAATTACTAACAATTTATCGGTGATTTCCAGTAATTGCTAACAATTTGTTGATGATTTCCAGTAATTGCTAACAATTTGTCGGTGATTTCCAGTAATTGCTAACAATTTGTCGGTGATTTCCAGTAATTTCTAACAATTTGTCGGTGATTACTTGTAATTTCTAACATTATTTAAATTTGGGTGGTTTCCCCTGCGTTTCCTCAATTTTGATGGTGAATTTTCGCCATTTCCTCCGATTTTTACACCTAATTACTTGAGTGAACCCCCTTGCTATAAGGTACGATTTAAGAATAATTTAATTTCCGCCAATTTACCGTAAAACTCTTTATTTTGGATGAACCAAAATATAATTTTTCGTCAACCCCAGATGTGATATTTGTTATTCATTTTAAAAGGTTGATTTAAAGGTTCGAGGCGGGTCTATAAAAGGAAAGCGGTAACGTGAACCTGTCGAATGGGTGCTGTAGACACGAGCAAACAACTCTCCGAGCGCATACGCGTCCTGCCTCTACATTTCAGAGAGAATCCAGGCTCGTCTGCCAAACTCCCACTCTTCACGTCTCCCAACACTCACTCTAGAGATCGCTACTTTTTTCAATTTGGAAAACACCACCTTCTCTTCTATTATTTGAATCCCCAACAAGTTCTCAATTGGCTAGTCCGAGTATTATTCGCTAATTCCTAATTTCAATTCTGTCATGTTGCGCTGCTTAGTATAGCTCAGCTATTTTAGTTTTTTTTTGGCATATTAATAGATTGCGAGTGGGCCCAACTCCCGATTCGATACGCCACTGTTATAGACGAGTCTACTGCGTGAATATGCGTTTTGCTATCTCGAAAATGCACGGTCTTTTGGCCTCGAAAATACACGGTCTTTTGGCTTACACTGAAAATGGGACTATAACAAGATAAACTTAAAGGAGTAGAAACTATATCGAAATCTAAATCTGCTAACACGACTTGTTTTTAACGAAACTAGCGCCAATCACTTCTAGATTTCGTTATACCTGGTGGCGTAAAGGTGAAATTCGTCGATCTTCAATTAAATTTAAGATAATTTAGTTTAAATTTTTGTTAGAGGTATCACCGCCTACCGAGCTAGTTTTAAACTGTCTGTGTGAAAGCTGTCTGCTTATTTAAATCTACAAGTCGACCACTATATTCTAGCGCATTTAGTTGATAGGAATGAGAGCAGATGGCGCTATATTTTGTTAAAGTATGAATTTGGATGGCGTATCAACGAATTTGATGTTTTTGACCATGGAATTTTCTCGTGAAAGATATTGTACGAATCTATATTTCTATTGCCTTAGTTAAATAAATAACTCAACGTGCTTTCATAACTTACTACCCCTAAATTTCGAAACACTTGAATATGCACATTATTTGAGCGATAGAGCTAGTGCCGTTGACTTACATTCGTGAACCCACTTGTGTGACCTTTTAACTCTCTTGTAGAACATATTGGCTCCTTTTGATTTTTTATTGGTATCTGCCGAGAGCGAATCTGCTATTTTCCGACACAATTCCACTTGCTCCTCCACCGTTGGGTAGATGGCGCCAGGTTCCTCGTAGAAACTCGAAGACGTGTACATTTTCCCTTTAAGAAAATA
This sequence comes from Leiobunum rupestre, assembly GCF_980474605.1. Lineage (NCBI taxonomy): Eukaryota > Metazoa > Arthropoda > Arachnida > Opiliones > Sclerosomatidae > Leiobunum > Leiobunum rupestre. The sequence continues at coordinate 9,358,070 of NC_143392.1, read as the reverse complement.
AAAGTTTATTATTTTTTCTAAGCGATTGGTTTTTTTAACTGTCCTATGTAACCCCCAGTTTTGTTACAAAATTTAATTAACTTATTTTTTAACTCGAACACAATCCTATTATTTACATAAGCCCCTTGGCGTTCGACTGCTTGAGCAATGCTTCGGCGCGTACCGCGTAGAACACTTCTACAGGCGTAAGTAGACCAATTGTAGACCAGATTTCTTCCTAGATTTTATTAAAGATAATATAAAGCTAGTACCCTAGATTCGAAATAACTGTCACTAGAGGTCGGGGACGGTTAATCATTATCAATGTTTAAATTGATTTTTTTCGGGAAAAAAATGTAAACAAAGAAATTTACCGGTTAATATTTCGGAAAATGATTAAAAAACATGTATTATTCGTAAAATTTTAGCTTTTTATCGAAAAAACGTCGTTTTTCCGATTAATATTACAAATTTATCAAAAAATTACTCGGATAATAGAGAAATATAAATTACTTGATCAAAACGTTTTACGAATAATTTTGAGAACTTTATCTATTGAATAAAAGTTAACCATCCCCGACCTCTAGTAGTCACTAGCGTTTACCCACTTCCTGCCGGAACTCCGAACAAATTAGCTCCATAGTTACCATGGTAACCAACTATAGGTCGCGTGCTTGAAATGGGTAAACGCTTCGTTACAAAACCGTTAATCAGAAAGCTCTCAGAATTCGAATCTAGGGTACGGAGTTCTACATTATCTTTAGTTTTATTAAGACATTTTACGATTTCTCCGATTTTCTCGTTTCATAATGTTGGAATAATTTCTAACTTAAAATAATTAATACAGGGACTTAAAAAACGCTTGTTCTCATCCCTCTATCGGCAAAAAAATTGTAACTCATTCTGCGCATGTGCGAAGGTAATTTGTTTGGTAGCGTCTTCTGTTGGTGTGAGTATGCAACGCTCTACTTTTTTGCGTTTTTTTAAATGGAAAAATAATATCGTTAAGAGCTGTAAGGTGGCGTAATTTACGGCATTTTTATATCACCTTCGCACCTGTGCACTAACTTAATGACTATTTTTCCCGATAGAGGGATGGAAATATGGCCGCTTACAAGAGATATTTATATAAATATTAAAATTTCTTTTAAATTTATCCATGGAAAGATTTAAATAATTATTTTATGCGTGTCTCTTCATTTTATAAAATAATTATTTCGATTTTTCGTGACACTCTCCTCGCGAACTATCGACATCTATGTTTAGGTATTGTGATTAAAAATCAGCCGAACTTAGGCTACGAAGTTTGAGAGGGTGGTATCAGCGGTTAATGCTGTACTCGCACATTCTTGGGTACATTCTTGGTGGCACCGAAAAGTTCCTGTACTCATTAGTCCGAATTTTTATGAATCATTTTCAATAATTTAAATTAACTTCAGCTGGTATTATCAACAATTTGAACTAACGTCGTCTGATATTAAAAATTATCTGAACTAACGTCACCTGATATTACGTTATTAACAGTAATTTTAATAATAATTTGAACTAACTTCGCCTGGTACAAACAATAATTTTAACTAATTTTGCCTGGTACAAACAATAATTTTAACTAATTTCGCCTAGTATGAACAATAATTTGAACTAATGTCACCTGGTATTAACAATTATCTGAACTAACGTCGCTTAGTATTAACAATTATCTGAAAAAAGGTACTGGTAATATCAATATTTTAAACTAACTTTGCTTGGTATTATAAATAATTTTAACTGACTTCGCTTGGTATGAACAATTATTTGAACTAACATCGCTGATATTAACAGTAATTTGAAGTAACGTCGCCTGATATTAAGAGTAATTTGAACTAACGTCGCCTGGTATTAACAATAATTTGGACTAACTTCGCCTGGTAATATCAATGATTTGAACTAACTTCCCCTGGTATTAAAAATTAATATGAACTAACTTCGCTTGGAATTAGCATTAATTTCAACTGACTTCGCTTGGGATGAACAATAATATGAACTAACTTCCCATGGCATTAACAATTATCTGAACGAACGTTGCCTGATGTTAACAGTAATTTGAACTAACGTCGCCTGATGTTAACAGCAATTTGAACTAACGTTGCCTGATGTTAACAGCAATTTGAACTAACGTTGCCTGATGTTAACAGCCATTTGAACTAACGTTGCCTGATGTTAACAGCCATTTGAACTAACGTTGCCTGATGTTAACAGCAATTTGAACTAACGTTGCCTGATGTTAACAGTAATTTGAACTGATTTCCCTTGAGATTAACAATAATTAGAACTAACGTCGCCTGATATTAACAATAATTTGAACTAACTTCACCTGGTATTAACAATTATCTGAACAAAAGTCACATGGTATGAACAATAATTTGAGCTAACTTCGCCTGGTATTAACAATTATCTGAACTAACGTCACCTGGCAATATCAATCATTTGAACTAACTTCCCCTGGCATTAACAATTAGTTTGAACTAACTTCCCTTGGTATTGGCCATAATTTCAACTAACTTCGCCTGGTATGAACAATAATTAGAACTGACTTCGCTTGGGATGAACAATAATTTGAACTAACTTCCCCTGGTATGAACAATTAGTTTGAACTAACTTCCCCTGGTATGAACAATAATTAGAACTAACTTCGCCTGGTAAGCAGGGATGTAGAGTCATTTTCGTCGGCTTCGGGCGAAGGTTGGTAGGCTCCGGTGGACACGCTGCTCGAGTAGAACTCCGAGGTGGAGCTGGTAGTGGCACTTGTCGTTTTCATCTCGCTCTGTTGAATGCCTCCCTATTTCATTAAAACGAATTTTATTTATTTATTTAAAAGAAAATTATAATTTGACCTTCTCCAAAATGCAATCGGTATTTCATTAGTTGGGTAAATGTTTGAACCAAAAAATTCTACGAATTCTAGAAGACGTACGCTTATAATATTTACGAACTTTAAATTTCATTCCGTACACTCGGAAACTTGGTTAAATATTAATATATTTCAATGGAATTATTCTTATAAAATATCGTTATAAGGTACTTTTCAATAACATAAAATCGACCGCAAGGTTAAATAGATTAAGTTACGTAATTGAAATATAACTTTGTTAAATAAAAATGCAAACATATTCCAAAATCCCATTTTTACGTTAAATCAAACTTACTCAGACCATGATATAATCCTTCGAGTTTAAGTAAGTTATTTAACCAAATCAGCTGGAGTGAATCGTATTATTTGTAACTACAGACGAAGTTAGTTGGGAACCGAGTACTCCGGGCTGATGACTCGCCAAGAATTGGTTTTATTAAAATCTATCCCCGAAGCAACACCGCCGAGTCGCTGAGCAGGGGGCAATGGCTGACGATTTGCCCGAGCGCCGCTTTCTCAAATTCTCGACTCTGGGAGTCACTCCGAGGTCCATGCCAAACCCGCAACCACACCGAGCATCGAAGGGATTTTAAAAATAGCCCGATTGTACGTTATAGAGAAGTCCCCTTTTTTCCGCTGTCTTGATGAAGTGCTGGCGAATACAACCACTGGCAGGTATATGGGATTCACTGTACGCTGGCAGAGTGGAACGAAACGCGGCTAGTTTACCACGTACCCCTACATTTCCCCCTACGTCAGAAATACGGTTAAAATAATACTCAATCGAACCACATAGACTACTTCCTAGTTTAGTTACCGCTCGTAAATATGATTTTCCGCTAATCTTATATTACGACTGTAGTGTTGTGAACTACGATGTTGTTGTTGGGAATTGTCGCGGTTGGAAAAGGATTGTCAGGGTTGTTCTTATCACCGCGATGCCGGTGCCAATAAATTGTCGCCGAATTTTTGCGTATTTTCAAGAAAGTTAGGTTGATGTTGTATATGACGTTAATTATTAAAAGGGTTAACTTATTTGGTGTATATTTTTTATTTAAATTAAAAATTAAATTTTATCTATGCGAGTAAGTTTATTCTTTTATTAATGATATTTTGTGTGTAATAACTTGTAAAAAATATCAAGGTTCATAGATAACAATTCGGGAGGTTGGAGCACCCGTAAATTAAATTCCTTCAGTTGCTTTAACAAAGTGAGGTATTAGATAATAATTAATTATTTAAATTTCTAGTTGAATTTATTATATATTAATTTAAGCTTATACAATTAAATAAAAAGTGTTCAATTTACTTTTCCGACATTTCATTCTGACTATTATTGACAGAAAAAATCTAGCTCCAACCTCCTTCATTTTCTATTAACCTTGTCCGTGTTAAGGACAATTAGAATACTAAAATATCAAAATCACAAATGCAAATCTACTTCATCAACCGTAAATCGATTAATCGGTTAAGGTCACAATCGATTTCGTTAATCGTACACACACATTGGCTCGCTCTTACCAAGCCGTTTTCCCGCGCGAACTCCACGATATTGAAGTCCATGGGCGGTGCGCTGAGTGGCCTGCTGGCTTTGGGCTTGGGCGGCACGTTGGGCGCCTTTTTCTTGGAGGGTTCTTCTCCCTGCGTATTTTTTAACGATTCGGTGACATTGTCGACGTTTGCGTTTAGCGCGTTTCCCGGCGGGGGTCGTGACCTCTCGTTTAACTCAGGTATATTAACGCATAGAGGGCCCATTGTTGGCAAAGGTGCCAAAAGATCGGGAAGCCAGAGAGAGAGAGGTTGCGGATAAAATAAAATGTATAGGTACAGATATATCTCTTAAGGAAAAACTATTGCTAGCATTGAATATAAGGAGATGTTCTGTCTGAAAGCGAGTGAGCGGAACTTTCCAGATCTATCCTTTTCACCGGCTAGCGCTGTCAAAGGCTGAAAGTTTTATTTAGGATGTTGACTGTTTTAACATATTTTTTACCTCTGACAGTAGTGTGAGGTTATTTTTAGCTTAATCGCGTGGTAAATAAACCTAACCTGGCAATTCTAATAAAGGTAAGAAGGCCTTCCCATTTCTTCGTTTTTAGTTCTGGGTGAGATGGGTTTTGTGTGTATATATATAGATAGGGAAATCCGAAATCGACAAGCGGCCGATGAACGGGTGGCAAGAACATTGACCCTAAGGAGCGACTTAAGCATCTTGTTTTACACACTTTTTTGTCATAAATTTTTCAGCCTCCCAATAAACGTTTCTGGATTTAATAAAAACCTCCAAAGGGAATTTTTGCCGCAGTGCCAGATGCAGTCTGCTAAAAATAATATTTTAAAAAGACTAATTTTTAAAAATATTATTCAAATTTTGCCAAACGGTTAAAAAAATTGCTTTATCTTTTTTCGAGCTCAGAGCTCCCACCAAAATCTGGAGAAAACAAATAGGGAAATGGGGGATTTTTCAGGCTAGAAATAGGGTGAAATAGGAAACAAATTTTGAAAAGTACGAACCAAATAGGGACCATTATTTACAAAAATGACTTTTAAAATAGGATATTTCTAAAATTGACTTAGTTTTAATTTGTAAAAATATTTTATCACAAAAATTACTTATCTTTACTCAAAATTATATAGTTTACGACAGTTGGGCTCATTATGAATTCAATTTAGCCGAGCTCGTGGCGCCACCTAATGTAGTAAATTATAGCTATAAACTTGAATCGATACAATTCTGGTTAAATATTATATTACTAGAAATAGGGGGATTTAGGGACCAGATTCCGATTTTAAGGTGGTTTAGGGACCTCGAAAAAAAGTAGGGGCATTTAGGTAATTTAGGGACCTGGTGGGAGCCCTGCGAGCTTTTTCGATTTGATTTAATTGAAAAAATAATTTGAAAACGTTAAGCAAGTCATAGCGCCAAAAGGGTCACTGTAAGGCTTAATCCAATCTCAGACCACTAACATCAAATTGGACTCGTGTATGGTGCCATAGATATTTTAGTGGCTGGATGGGGGATAATAATAATAATATATTCTTAGTGTTTTTACGAGTCCCATTGCATATAAGTGGTCTGATGCGGCCTCTATCGTCTGTTTCTATAAGCTTTGAAAGTTAATATTAAATTTTTAAGAATTATTTAGAATAAGAGCTTTGAAGGTTCTTATTAAATTAATATTAAGTTAAATAATAAATATCTATATAAATATGAATTAATTAATTAATAATTAAATTTAAAAGGCACCATTAAAATGTATTCATTGTCCTTTAGTGACAAATATTTTTAGTCTGGCGTTACGTGTCCCGTTGCATATAAGTGGTGTGAGATAAAATTAAAAATGCACTCTGCACAAGCGCCATCTATTATCAGAAAAGATGAATTCTTAGTATGCAATTTCCTTTCCGTTTCTACAAAACTTAAATAGTATTTGCTTTCGAAAAACTGTCGTAGATGGCGCCACTAGTAGCGTTTTATAAAGTAGTAGCACTCCGTAACATTAGTGACTGCAATCACTCTACATTGACTAACATACGGCCAAGCTTATTTTATTTGAAGGTTTATTTAAAACTCAGTGGAAAATGAATCGAGGGTATTGGGTGGGAAGACGCGTCCTTGTAAACCTGGGAAGTTCTTTCTTCTCGTCATATCAGTGGTTTCAGATGAATCTGAATCTATTTCGGGACCCCCGACTAGTCATCTTGATTTTATTTTTAATCTCATTCCCCGGATGATTTCGACACCCTTACCTCATGTCGCCCTCGCCCACCCCATCCAGGATTAGGAACAAAAACACAAACGGAATGCAGCCCTAAGAAATGTCTTCCACTAGGATATTCCGACGCTATTTTTAGGGATAAATTCCAATATTCTTTAGGCCCATTTAATTTTAGAAATATCTTTGACAATCTCGATTCAAATGGTTTCTTAATTGCTCCGCGGAATGTCGCCTAGATTTGTTTCTGGAAGAAAATGTTAGAAAGCCATTCAAGCTTTGTTTACAGAGCCATCTTCATTATGTTTCGAATCGCGTGGTTATTAAAGAGCCCCTTCTTTTGTAACTCGTGTAACCAAATTCTGGAAATCATATTTCGTGATATTTTTTAAGCCCAATTTCCGGAGATCACGTGGGAAACTAGTTGGGGGGCTAGGTTGTCTTAGCTACACCACTGTGAGAATTTTTTATTGATGTCTAATTAATTGATTACGCTTATTAAATTAGTTACTTGGGCACCGAAAAAATAGGTATTTATATCTGACCTGAAAATTTGTGGTTTTGATGTCTTGGGAGGGCTGGGTAGCGATTGGCTTAGGCATCAAGGGTTGGTTGAATATTGGCGAGGTCGGTCTCCAGATGGAGTGACTTTCCATGTTGGTGGCTTGTTGCGACTCGAACTTGGACACTTTAAAGAGACTGGAGCTGGTAGACTCGATGGACTTGGAGATGTTGGTGGCGCTCATGGCGTCGGCCACGCGATGGAAATCCCGCGTGGCCTCCTCTAGATCTTGGATGATGGACGACACAGGCTTGGAAGATGTTTGGTCGATCGCCGCTTCCGCATCTGCGTTCGTGAGTGGAGCCATTTGTCCAGGGCCCCCCTCCTCCTTGACGAAGGATTTCTCCTCTCGGAGGAATGTCCTCTTTTCAGAATTGTCCGTTTTCTGGCGTGTCTGTTCCGTCTTCAACTGATGGAAGTGTTTGTCGTCAGCCGATTGCTCGAAACTGACCACTTTCTCTTGGCCGCCATCTTCGCCACTGACTGGGCTCGAGAAAGGTTGCGGGGTGGCGAAGAGCTGGGAGGACAGGAGGACCGCTTTCGCGTTGAAAGTGGGGGCGATTGAAGGCTGAGGTGGTTGTAACGGGAGTTGGACTTCTGGTTTATATTCGGGTTGGGCTTGAAACTGAGGCTTTTGTGCGTGAAATTGAGGTTGCGGTGCTTGTTGAAATTGAAGTTGAGGTGAAAGGACCTCTGGTGGTTGAATTTGTTGCTGTGGCGAAAATTGCGGTTGAAATTGGGGTTGTGGAGAAGGGGCTTTTTGTGGTTGAAATTGTTGCTGTGGCGATAATTGCGGTTGAAATTGGGGTTGTGGAGAAGGTGCTTTTTGTGGTTGAAATTGGGGTTGTGGAGAAGGGGCTTTTTGTGGTTGAAATTGTTGCTGTGGCGATAATTGCGGTTGAAATTGGGGTTGTGGAGAAGGCGCTTTTTGTGGTTGAAATTGTTGCTGCGGCGATAATTGTGGTTGAAATTGTTGCTGCGGCGATAATTGTGGTTGAAATTTTTGCTGCGGCGATACTTGCGGTTGGAATTGTTGCTGGGGCGGTGCTTGCGGCTCGAATTGAGTTCGTGGCTGTGGTTGTTGCGGCAAAGGAAATTCCGGATGTTGAAAAGACGGTTGAGGCGGCAGCGATTGCGCGTGAGGTGGTTTCTGGGGTTGTTGAAACTGCGGGTGTTTGAAATGCTCTTGATAAAATTGGGTCTGTTGGTACTGCTCTTGGATTGAATGACCAATATGCTGTTGCTGGTGGTCTTGGTGCGTTTGTTGATCCAAGGACGGCTGGTAGGGGAATTTCACTTGCGGGAAGAAGGGTTTGGATGGCGAAGTCGGCGAGCCGGCGATTGCCTCTTGCTGCTGATGCTGCGTATGTTCGAAATGTTGCGTCGTTTTAGTTTCTTGTTGGCGAATCTGAGTGCTACTTGTTTGGTGGATGGAAGTCGTCTGCAACCTTTGATCTTCGACGAAGGTCTGCGAATAAATAAATCTTTTTGTTTTAATTCAAAGATGGAAGAAGTCGACCATCGAGCTTTCAAATAACAACAACAAATACGGTCTCAGTCTCACCTTAGTTGCGTTCTCCACCCCGCTGTAGTTATCTTTTTGGTTCAGGGGGGTCGCTTCGGTTCGTTGCGCGGTGGCCTCCACGCTGGTTGTGGTTTTAACCTGTTGCGAAGGCTGCGGTTGAGATGGCGGTTGCTGGTGCGGTTGCTGGTGCGGTTGCTGTGGCGCGGCGGAGGGAGCCACATTCTCTTTTCCTAACGCGGATCTGACAGAAAGAAAGAAAAGTATTTCCAACTAAGAATGATTGCGTGGCATTGGTTGCGCGTCTGCTCCTAAAGTTCATTCAACGAAGTTCTCCATCTCTTCCCTTTGGAAGATTAGTTACCTAAATTTAGTTTTGAGAATTTCGGGGGTGGGCATCTGGGGGATACGCTTTTTTAAAAGTGCCAAAATCGCCGACTCGGTGTCATCTCTTAGGCGAGACGTTGCCCCCCCCCCCCCCTCATCTCCCTCTCACGGTTTATGACGGCATCAAAGAATTTATTTTTAAATATGGGCCGGGTTTAGACGTAATTACGCCACAAAGTGGGGATCCAAGCGTGCGGTTTTAAAAATTACCATGTCTCCTCTATTCGCGGTTTGAATATTATATTATATTAAATTATATTATATTATTTTTTTATTACTCCAAGCGTGCGGTTTTCAAAATTACCATGTCTCTTCTATTCGCGGTTTGAATATTATATTATATTAATTTTTTATTACTCCAAGCGTGTGGTTTTAAAAATTACCATGTCTCTTCAAAGTATTCGCGGTTTGAATATTATATTATATTAAATTATATTATATTATATTAATTATTTTTTTATTACTCCAAGCGTGCTGTTTTAAAAATTAACATGTCTCTTCTATTCGCGGTTTGAATATTATATTATATTATATTATATTATATTATATTATATTAATTAATTTTTCATTACTCCAAGCGTGCTGTTTTAAAAATTACCATGTCTCTTCTCTTCGCGGTTTGAATATTATATTATATTAAATTATATTATATTAAATTTTTTTATTACTCCAAGCGTGCGGTTTTAAAAATTACCATGTCTCTTCAAAGTATTCGCGGTTTGAATATTATATTATATTAAATTATATTATACTATATTAATTAATTTTTTATTACTCCAAGCGTGCTGTTTTAAAAATTACCATGTCTCTTCTATTCGCGGTTTGAATATTATATTATATTATATTATATTAATTAATTTTGCATTACTCCAAGCGTGCGGTTTTAAAAATTACCATGTCTCTTCAAAGTATTCGCGGTTTGAATATTATATTATATTATATTAATTAATTTTTTATTACTCCAAGCGTGCTGTTTTAAAAATTACCGTGTCTCTTCAAAGTATTCGCGGTTTGAATATTATATTATATTAAATTATATTACAAAAAATAATTTTTGTATTACTTCAAGATATAATATTAATAAAAGGCTGATTACTTCCCGTAATAGGTGTATAAGCCTATGACGTCACTGATTAGAGATTTAGCATTAACTCAGTTTCATGCGAGTACAGATTTGTTGGAAAACATTCCCTGATATTTCTGTCGCCGCCAAAAGGATCCAATATTTGCCGCTCCCTTAAAATCATTGGGATCTTCCGTGGAGAAAATATTGGATGTTAGAAACTAAATGTAGTTATCCCTCAAACTTCATTTTCCATTTTATCTTGGTGATCTTAGCATATAAGAATATAAGCCACTTTTACGAACCATTTGTTCGCAATTAACCCCGCTATAATTAGCTAAAGTATTACTAACACTCTGGATAATACGAATTTAAGATTTCCTGAATTCCTGCTAAATTAGAAAATAAATTAAAAGACATTAACCCGAGCTTAATCTGGCCATCAAAAGTGCCGATCTAAAACCGGAGAAATAACAATTTATTTAATATTACGACAGATGCCCAAAAAAAATAATAATTCGTGAAATTAACGAAAATCTTTCATTGAGGGAAAGAATTTGGCAAGCGAATATGTTTTTCTCTTAAATTATTATAGTTTAAAAACGATCCTGGTGTAAAGATGAGGAAAAAGAACAAAAATTAAATATATTGTCGCTAATTTGGCACCCACGCTTTTCAAATATTAAAAATTTGGCTCGATCAACCGAATTTTTGCAGCCGCATGGAGAATCGGTCAAAAACGCCGCGATTACGAGCGTGTCCGGGTAAGTGAATAACGTTAGCCGGTTACGGTAGGTTGAAACCTAACGCCTACCTGTCTTTAGCACTTTTGTCTTTTTTCGTTTTCGCTTTCATCTTCTTGTAATTTCGTATCGTCGAGTAGACAACGGCGGTAAAGAGGACCACCGCTAGGATTCCGCACATCAGCGGCACGATAGTCACCCTGGCCATGGCCCGCTTGAAGCCGACCACGGCGTTGGCCACGTAACCCATTTTGACCGCTTCAAAATCTTCTTCCTCTTTCGGGTAATTCCAGTTAGTCTCGACCCAGGGGCTATACGGATATTTGAAGTTTTCGCAACACATGACGGGTCGTCGAGGTTAAATCAATCCTGCCACGCCCTTCCATTTGGAAAGGTGCGAAATTAACTAATTGATGACTATTGTCAACCCCCCCGCGATACACCCAAAAAAAAGGTAACACTCGCGACTAAATCGTTCTTGTTTCTCTGATTCACCTTGATTTTCGTGCGCGCTCTCTTTGAGATTGGGAGTGATGTAAAAGTAGCATTTGGACCGCGTGGTGGCGCGGTTTGGCTAACTGTCTTCCGTATCACTGCAGAGGCGAAGACAGGACTGGAGACGGTTCCCCCCAACTGCCCCGAAAGCGAAGAGCACCCGGGATCCGTGCGCAGGTTGATGGCGTCTCTAGCCCGCGTAATCTTATTCAAAGAAATGTCAGGGTGGGACCGAGGATGGGGAGGGTGGCATGATGAAGGAAAATATAAGAAACGCGACGGTGCATTGGTTGGTGTTACATAGCGGAGGACCCATGCAGAAGAGCGGCCTGTTGATGATAAAAGTGTTTTATTTTGGCAAGTGTCCCGAATATTCCGGGGACGAGGGGTGCCAAGGAACCCAACAATGTGCCGACTAGAGCAAGCCGCTATAATTGTGAACAGGGAAACAGTTTTTTCTCAAAGTAAAAATACATTATTTTAGATTTGGTTGTTTTAATTTTAAACGCTAGCTTCAACGGTGTTTTTGTAATTTTGTTTTCCCCGATTTCAGCCCCCGTCTTTACAGGTGGATGTTTTTACAGGCGATCTACCAACTTAAAATGTATTAAATGTTTTTAACAAAATTATAAAACAAGTTGGTCGAGCCAAATTACCCGGAGATAATTAAATTTGATTAAGGTCAACATATTTTGACGGATATAATTAGTAAAATCTAATGCAACTACAAGTCTCCTAAATTGATACGAGGTAGGTTAAGCTCGCAGTAGAAAACGATTAGTGAGAACTTTTATGGAAATTAGTCTGCGCGCAATAAGACTACGTCTACATTCTCTACAATGCCATTTTTATAAATGCTTTTTCTCGCGTTACCAGCACACTCACGTAATATTTTTTCAAAAGGTTTTGGCAGGAAAAGCCTTAAACATCCATTAAGCTTCCGGTCTTTCACCAACCAGCCAGCAAAAGGGTACGCTTCTAATACTTTCCACGACATTCAATATCCCAAACGTAAAAACTGGAATTGAATTTCAAATTCCCCAATATCCTCCTGCAGAAAAGAATGGTTTTTGTTTGACCTTTAGGTTTGAGCGGGGGGAACAGTAACTAATTAACGGGTCACAAATCGGTTACAATAGAGAAAATTTATCTCGGCTTTATTTCTTCTTTTTGACTCTACGAACCTCTAAAGCGACAGTTGATTACTAAAAATAAATCAAACCAAGCTCGAGGACTCGATTGAAAGAAAGAGAATTTAAGCCTTGGCCTTTATCTTCAAAGCTTATCTCGACGCAACCCAAACCAAACCCTCCCTTTACCTCTACGGTGCATTCTTTTAGACCTAAATCCAATATTTAAGACAGTGGTGGAAAATAAGTTTAAATGGTGGGCCAAATTCAGAATTTAAACAATACATCGAACCAAGGTTGTGAAAATGACAACGAACCACGAAATTAAAGCCTGGCGAATTATTTGTAAATAAATGCGTTTGAGCTAAAGTAGGACTCGCGATTAACGAAATTAAATTCAAGACTATATTAAACCCAAATGACTATAAAATGGAAATAACTACGGTGGGCCATTGATAATGTTAAAGCTCTAAATCACAATGTCAGTGGGGGCAAAATAATATTACCCAGCTATTTCACATCACTGATTTAAAAATGCATATTCCAATTCTTATTTCTCCGGGGCAGTACTCCCACGGTCATTTAAAGAATCATCAATTATTGTTAGTGTTGATCTACGATTGGGGTGCATAATGGAAGCTGCAGGACTGCATTTTTGGCTTTTTTAAAATCCCTTTTTCCGTCTACGGTCGGGATCATAAAAGAAAAGTTATCCCCCTTACTTTGTTGGGTTATGAGCCAAGTTAAACATCTCGAAATAATGACGACGCAGAATTTTAGTAGAGCCTACAGGGCATTTCTCTTATATTATTTTTATTATATTTACCGTACTGGTTTTGCGTGGGATTTCAATCATTAGGGCTTCTAACGCTATAAGATTAACGTGCTAAGCCTAACGTTCGTTTTTGGTCTATTTTTTCAACAAAGGAAATACATTCTACGGTGTGTATTTGCAATACTCGGTAACTAATTAACCACTTAATCTACGGAAATTAAATATTAATTGCGTGCATTTTTAAACATCTACTTTCCGATAAGCCGAAAACAATTAACTAATCAAAGTATCTAAAACCAGAAGTATATAAAATCTATTTTACGAGAGAAGTGACCATAAAAGTGAAACGTGTAACCGCGCAAGTTCCAGCAGTTTCTAATGGCATAAATTTCATTCTAAATAGAGTAGGAATACACCACGATCGATGTGAAATGTAAAATTATGAGATAATTGAAGTAATTATAAAAGTCTCAAATTGAAAAATGTTTGTCATTGTCGTAGGCATAGTCACTTTAGTCAGGGCCGGATTAACATTATTTGGGGCCCCTAAACCAATTCAGACCCTACTTTTTGACTTTAAATAATGTTAAAAAAGAAAAAAACATTTATTTCGAAGACGGGGGCCCCTGTGTCATGGTACCCTTGACTAGTAAAAGCTAACCCATCCCCAGACTTGTGTCGTAACGGTCTCCAAATTTAAAATTTCCATCTGTAGTCTGAGATATTCGAAGTTACATCTTTATGCGTGCGAGTCTATTTATATATCAATAAATCTGACTAGATTTTACTCGCAGATTGACGGAATGAGACAACCTAAAAGTTTTACAAAATAACTATTTCCCAAGCACAATTTTTTCCTCCAAAATTTATTTTGGAAAATCAGAGGGAGTCTGCGAAGGTATGTTTTGGCGCGAATAAAATTATCAGTACATTCAGATGGATACTTATCTTTAAGGGATATATTATATATACTTCTGAAACTAGCACTTTAAGAAAAATATATTTGGGGAATTTCACAATTTTAAATGAATTAATATTAAGTAAATGTTTAACTTTTGCAAAATGTGGAGATAGTAAAAATGTGGTGAGGTTTACCTGATGATTTCAATATTGAGTGCGTCGGTGGCTTCGTCTACAACATTCATCGCTTCGTCGTACGTGACCATTTGACATTTGACACCATTAATGGCCACTATCAAATCGCCTTCCTTCATTTGATGTTGAGCCTTGCTCTTCCGACGAATCTATTTCCCCCCAATGAAGGAAAATAATCAGGTCAACTCGTAAAACTTTAGATACATTTTCGGGTTAAATTAAAGGTATAGATACTTCAAAAGAAGGCTTCTTTGAAAGTTTGGTTTTTATGAGAGAGATGGTAGGAACAGGGGTGGGGGTGTGTGGGTCATAGAGCCATGTGGGAGATTTCAGTCGGGGAAGTTATTTAGTGATGGCCCAAAAGAACGTTTGTTTATTGTAGAGAAATACGCGGAGAGTATTTGCGATAGAAAAAAAGAGAGGAAAAATTGGATTTTGGAGTTCTAATATCTTGTTACTTCTCCGACTGGGGATTTTGCACGAATGCTTCGGTTTGTTACATCCACGATTTCGGCACGCGCTAATGAAAATTGACGTGGGTTTGATTGAACTTGGCGCCCAATTTATTTTCATTTTTAATAATTAATATTAAAATGACCTTCTTGAAATGTAACATTTTTTCGTATTTTAGTTTTTTAAAATTATTTTTATCAGTATACGAATGTTAAGAAGGGTTTGATTGAACTCGGCGTCCAATTTATTTAAATTATCACTATTTAAAATAGCTAAAATATTGTTTAAAATCACCTAGTTAAATGTTTATTTTAATTTTAAATTATTAATTTTTATCGGTTGACGAATGTTAAAGAGTGTTTGATTGGATTTAGTATTATTTTATTTGAAATTTAATATTATTTATTTGAAATTCAATATTTTTTATTTGAAATTTAATATTTTTTATTTGAAATTTAATATTATTTATTTGAAATTCAATATTTTTATTTGAAGTTTAATATTATTTTATTTGAAATTTAGTATTATTTTTATTTGAAATTTATTATTATTTTATTTGAAATTTAGTATTATTTTTATTTGAAATTTAGTATTATTTTATTTGAAATTTAAATAATTTTATTACTATTTAATATTATTACTAAAATATTGTTTAAAAATGCTTAAATTATTTGACATTTAGTTTAGTTTGACCAGTTTATTGAAATATTTATAATTGGTTTATATTTAGAAATTTTCTATTATTTTTTAAATACTAGAAGAAATGGTTAGAAAATTAATTCATCATTGCATTTTATTTAAATCAAGTAGCTTTCAAATTATTTTTAATCGCTCTATTTTCAAATAGAAATACGAATTGGTAGTTCATGGAGCAAAAATTAGCAGACTCATTTAAAGTTAAATCAAGATGTCCACGGCATTCGCTTTCGGGAAAATGACAAATTGCCGTAGTTTAATCATCTCTGAGAGGAAAATAATTAGTTTCAACCTTTTTTAAGTTCCTAAAATAGAGCGAGTCTGGCTGCGGAGAGTGACTGTATCGCGGACGAAAACGCGAAACAAATTTGGCTACTCCGAGCAATCTTCTTAATCAAAAATAGGGGTTTTTTAAAATATTTGGATTGAAGCCCAAATCCAATGTTCAGCCCTTTCTTATACCCGTACCACTTTCTTAAGGAAAATTGTATCATCGCTAAGTCAACAAATACGGTACTGGGGAAAAAAGCGCAAGTACTTTACCTTGTTAACTGTTAAGGGCTGTCCCGTACCAGCTCCACCGGTTAATCGGAAACCCCAGGGTGATCCTCCGAGTAATTTGACAGTTAGACGCTCCTCAGATGCCATGATGTCCTTCCGATTCTTGGTCCGATTAGGTTTAATTAATTAAGCGGTAGAGACACGAAATGACGTAGTAGTAATCCAAAATGTAGCGACACGGTTATTGCCAATTTTAATTTTTAATTTTAAAGTAGCGGAATATAAAATTGAAATAAATGAAGCGAAACTTTACGAAGAGCTAAGGCTTAAGCGACGCTTGGTTTTCGCGTCCGATACCGGTGACTGATAATTATTTGTCGGTTATCAAAGGTGGCCAGGTGATGGACTGAGAGAATGGAAAAATCAAAGAACCGAGCGGCGAATGGAGGACGCGAAAAGAAGATAGGACGGAGAACGAGAGAGAGAAGGAAAAAGTGTTATTACCCGCAAAAAGTGTGTTAGGCCTTAGCTCTTCGCAAGGCCCGAGTTGGAGGCAGTTGAAATCACCGCTTCTAGCCTCTCTAGGCGGTAACCCAGAAGTGAAGATTTCTAAAATTAAACTTTTTCGGCCCCTCTTCGCCGCGTCTGCTCCAACGATGTAATATAGGCATGAAAGCGAAAGTTTACGTTGCTCGCTTCTGGGGACGTTTCTACTTACCTAAGCTTGTAAACTGCGGTTCCCAGTCCGCGTCCTACGAAATGCCTATCGCTGGATGTCTTTCGTTAAACAGCCTCGCGACCAGATGACCTTCAAATACTACTGATCGTACTGTTATTGTTTATAATGAGCTTATTTGCTTAGTGTTCATTTTATTTCTACCCCAACCAGTCCAAAAACGCCTTTCGAAATCGTTTTATTTTGTAGGATTTTAGACATATACAGGGTGCTGCCCAACTGCTCGCTATCGTTGGCTGAACCTCTGTGTTGGCAAAACCGGCAGGGTCGTCGTATACTGAGAATAACAAAGGCTAAGCACTCGAAGTTATAATCGAGAGCAAATTTACACATTATTTACCAAATTTTCAGGTCTGACCATTTTTTTAAATTTTCGAGTCTGACCATTTTTTTAAATTTTCGAGTCTGACCATTTTTTTAAATTTTCGAGTCTGACCATTTTTTTAAATTTTCGAGTCTGACCATTTTTTTAAATTTTCGAGTCTGACCATTTTTTTAAATTTTCGAGTCTGACCATTTTTTTAAATTTTCGAGTCTGACCATTTTTTTAAATTTTAGGGTGTACAATTTGTTTGACAAACTATTTGAAATGTAACCAATTAATTTAAGTTATTTCGTCTGCCAACAAAATTTCCCGTCTCACCATTTTTAATTTTTTTTAATATGACAAATTTCACAAATTTTCAAGTCTGACAATTTTTTTTAATTTTCGTGTCTAACAAATTTTCGAGAGTAACAGTTTTTACAAACTTTCGTGTCTAACAAATTTTCGAGAGTAACAATTTTCACAAACTTTCGTGTCTAACAAATTTTTTAGAGTAACCATTTTCACAAACTTTTGTGTCTAACAAATTTTCGAGAGTAACAATTTTCACAAACTTTCGTGTCTAACAAATTTTTGAGAGTAACCATTTTCACAAACTTTCGTGTCTAACAAATTTTCGAGAGTAACAATTTTCACAAACTTTCGTGTCTAACAAATTTTCGAGAGTAACAATTTTCACAAACTTTCGTGTCTAACAAATTTTCGAGAGTAACAATTTTCACAAACTTTCGCGTCTAACAAATTTTCGAGAGTAACCATTTTCACAAACTTTCGTGTCTAACAAATTTTCGAGAGTAACCATTTTCACAAACTTTCGTGTCTAACAAATTTTCGAGAGTAACCATTTTCACAAACTTTCGCGTCTAACAAATTTTCGAGAGTAACCATTTTCACAAACTTTCGTGTCTAACAAATTTTCGAGAGTAACCATTTTCACAAACTTTCGTGTCTAACAAATTTTCGAGAGTAACCATTTTCACAAACTTTCGTGTCTAACAAATTTTCGAGGGTAAGAATTTTCAGAAATTTTCGAGTCTGACAATATAAAAAAATATATTTTAAGTCTGACGATTCTCGTAAAATTTTCGAGTTTAACAAATTTTCGAAAGTAACAATTTTCAGAAATTTTCTGACAACGTTCCCAAATTTTCGAGTCTGGTAGTTTTCCCGAATTCATGAGTCTGACAATATTCCTAACCTTGCAACTTTTCAATTTTTCAAAATTTTCGAGCGTTTTAATTTTAGATACGCAATACTGAAAGTTCGTATTGATTTCCAAATGGTAGTGCAGCAGCCTAAGAAAATGAAGACCATCCCTAACTTGTAAGTGACTCTAACCTTCATTAAATTTCCGCTAAAGCTTCCGATCCATTATCATAAATTGAAAATGTAATTGCTATGATTTGAGTTAGTAAAATTTTTAAGTTACTAAAACTCAAATGCAACATGGCATTGAAATAATACCGAAAATAGTATAAGATGGGTAATTACGTCCCTTTTGCCAAAATTTATTTGTCAAACCCAATTTTACAACTACCCAAAATTAACCAAAGTTAGGTAAATACGTAACTTTTGCAAACATTTAATGGTCAATTCCAATTTTATAACTACCCAACATGAACCAAAATTAATCGAAATGAATATAAGATCGGTAATTAGGTCACTTTAGCCAAAATTAAACTGTCAATTCCAATTTTACAACTACCCAACATGAACCAAAGTTAATCAAAATTAGTATAAAATAAGTAATTACGTCACTTTTGCAAAATTTAACTGTCAAACCAAATTTTACCTCTACCTAAAATGAAAAAATGTTCAGAAAAGTTAGTATAAGATCGGTAATTGCGTCACTTTTGAAAAAATATAGTTGTCAAAACCCATTTTATCAATACCCAAAATGCTTTTGACTCGTGTGGCACGAAGGGCTTTGCCACCACCAGGGCCGGCTCAAGACATTTTTCTCACCCGGGCAAGGGGGTTTTTTGGCACCCCTCTTATTTTGAGACTAAATAAAACTACCCCCCCCCCCCGTAAAAACGTTACGATGTCCATGTTCTAAATTTACCGTTTTCATAACAATAAATAATCCCTATAATTACTTTCTAAATACTTTGTGTAAACATATTTCATACCTTCTTTCTGGTACATGGTCATTTTACATGGAGCTTAAAACACTAGGTAAGGTGGCAAGACTAGTATACCTTAAGTTAATTAATAATAATGTCCATACTGAATAGTATCACGGTTAATATATGTGAAATAAAAGAATTAGGTTTACGAAGAACCCGTGAGTTAAAGATAAAAATAATGGATATTTTTATTTTTAACTCACGGGTTGTTCTTAGTAAACTTAATTATTTTATTCCTTACATTAATTGTTTTAACAACTTAATTAAAACACTTTTTTGCGGGATTTTTTAAGGCCTACGCCATATGTAACATAATAACTCAGAAGTATGCCATAAAATCATTTTCGTTAATGAAACCTTGTTCACGGGATATGACGTAAATTACGTACCTTACAATTCCGTGACGAAATAAGCGTCATCAACTTTACTGATTGGAAACGGAAGTTAGTGAGAATTCCTCGCGCGTTTCTGGCTTTGCCCATGTCAAGCTTAGCTCGTGCCTCGCGATCACATGATTTCATTTCCATGGTAACCTTTTCAATAGCGCATTTTTGCATTTTAGGGTTCGCTTTATGTATGTTCCGCGTGAAACAAGGTCTCATTGCATTTTTTTCAATGGAAATATTATACAGAGGCATGCTTATGTTACATATGCCTACACTTATGAACATTTTTAAAGCTGTCGCTTGCTTTTCTGCTTCAACGGCTTCTCTTAATTTCCTTTTTTTTATATAAAGAACCTGAATGCTTCTTTTTCTCGGACATCTTAATTCAATTCAACGTGACTCTAATTAATATCCATTTCACTGAAACTAATAAATTTATGGCTTTCTGCGCGTGCGCGTAAAATAGAAGAGACTAACTGTAACCACGGACACACGACAGATTAAATCGTACTGATAGACTGCTTTGGAACTAGCCATCGAAAACGATTTAAATGCATTTTAGAATATTAAATGCAGGTTCATAATAGCCTGAGAAACAAATAGAATTCTTGAAGATGGCTAGTTTATTAATCATAAAGCTGGATAAACGACAACGAAATAACAAGCAAGTACATTGAAGTACTGTATTACTTTGGGCTTCCTTCTATTCTTGTGGCCCTAAATGGGTGTGCAATAACTGGTGACTTTACCGGGAAGTTGGGCGCTCTGGGAGATGTTAGCTCTGATCAAATGGTCCTACCTCCACCTCCGACTTCGGTCAGGTTAGGGCTGGAAACTGATCTTCGGCTCAGGCTAACGGAGAGGGTCCGTGCAAACTGGCCACCTCGGTGGATTGGGTAGCCTGCTGTGGGGTGGCGGCCCTCCGTATGAGGGCACGGGGGTCCTGTTTCCCGGCTTTTTGGAGCACACCAGCTGTGCCGGGCTATGTGGACCGCTGTGTTCCCATCGATCAACTTTCGGAGCTCTCTCCAAAGGGTATGACTCTTGACCTACGTAGGTAGGGTGTCGGCCGGAGTTGCTATAGCATCCACTCTTAATCCCACCGCTGTGTGCGAAGTGAGAATTGGTCCACCCATTGCTGCACCTTCTGCTGGATTGAGTCACTAGTTGACTTAGGCCTGTGAGGTTCCTTGGGAATTAGCTCAGTGGCGTAGCGAGGATACTTGGCACCCGGGGCAAACACACACAAATTGGCGCCCCCCCCCCCCCCATGGTGCCTCTGGAAAACCACTTTATTTACTTTTATTTAAACAAAAAAACGGTACTTTTCAAGTTTCAAGAAAAATGAGTTTAATATACATGTATAATCCAACAAATAATTTTATATACTACTTTGGGCAGAGCTATGGGCACCCTTTTGACGCCCTCTAGCCATCGGCGCCCGTGGACGATGCCCCCCCCCCCTCGCTACGCCTCTGTATTAGCTTAGCTGATTATTCTTATGACTTCCAGGCTGAAACATTTTGGGTAGTACTCAATTTTACAACTCCCCAAAAATGGCAAAACTACCCACTAGAATAAGGCCCGCAATTATGTTATAATTCTTTTAATTTGCATATTTTATGACCCTTTCCGGGGAGGGTTGTATGGAGTAACAAACGCCACGTCTTGTTTCGATGCTTTTGGGGCCGAATCTCGAACGGAATTTAACTTCGTTTTGCCTATAACGTTATACGAGCAGAACGTAAGAATATGGAGAGAGAGAGATGGAGAGGAAGATCTTGGCGCCAAAATTTGCTGATCTTTGTCGAAGTCGAACTCTCCTCCTCAGCCGTTTACATTAATTTCTCTCGAAGTTAGCTAGCCCGATAATAAAAGTCGAAACTCGCAACTGGGAACTATTATTGCAAAAGGCAAACCCATAACATTATATATAGCTAGAAATAAATCGGAAGTACTTGCTTGCGTACAATTAAACTTCCGACTGCACTTCCGGAACTTTGATTTTATCCACTTTAATACTTTAGGCGCCTCTTTGGCGCCCCGCTGACCGCCGGCGCCCAGGGCGTATGCCCCCCTGCCCCCCCTCATTACGCCTCTGATTCAGCGTATTCTGTGTACTCGTAGCGTAATCTAAGAGTACTCGGCCTAAATTAGACGTTTTCAGTGTAATCGCCATAATTTAGACGTATATTCAGCGTATCCTGCGTACTCCTGACGTGATCTAGGTGCTCTCGGCATAATTTAGAGGTATTCAGCGTATTTTGCGTACTCATCACGTAATCTAGGTGCTCTCGGCAAAATTTAGAGGTATTCAGCGTATTCTGCGTACTCATCACGTAATCTAGGTGTATACGTGGCATAATTTAGAGGTATTCAGCGTATTCTGCGTACTCATCACGTAATGTAGGTGCTCTCGGCATAATTTAGAGGTATTCAGCGTATTCTGCGTACTCATCACGTAATGTAGGTGCTCTCGGCATAATTTAGAAGCATTCAGCGTATTCTGCGTACTCATCACGTAATCTAGGTTCTCTCGGCATACTTTAGACGTATTTAGCGTACTGCGTGTAATCTAGGTGTATACGTGGCATAATATCGAAGTATTAAGCGTACTACAAGTAATATTACGTACACGCCGTACTCTCAAAAAATCTCCGCGTAATCTGCGTAATCTTAGCGCTCTAAGCGTTATTTTCTTCGCTTAGTGCTTGACGTACTCCCTGAAGTACAGGCAAAATCTACGTGGTGAAAAATAAATGGAACCCTGTGAATGTACATGTTTCAATCGAATACCATTAACAGTGTAGAGTGATGAACACTGGTCTCATACTGGATACATACACTTCTGAGCATATGCTCTTTGCTACTGCGGATTCGGAATGTTACTATAGGTATAGCAGGTTAAAAAGTGAAGCCATATGACGTCATTTTACTTCAATTCTGTCTTGACGAAAAAAAAACGAGTTGGAGTAAGAAGGGAGTAGTTAAAGGTTAAAGGTTATTGTGAAGAGGTCTAAACGAGTCATGTTTTCGTTTAAGCGGACGACAAAGCTAGATTAGTCCCTCTACACCTCCTTTCGAGGAGGAGTAAAAAGTGTAACCTTAGAGCTCTGGAACCAGCGAACAAAATTCGGGACAGGGTTAATCTTACCCCGAGAAGAGGCGAATAAAACGTTTTAGGGTAAAATGTTTACACTTTTTGTCCTCGGACAAGCGAAAAAAAACCACCTTATGGTGTGAACTTAATTTTGTATCGAGAAAGTTTGTAAATTGGGTTTTTTCCGAATGTCAGCTTTTCAGGAGGCTGCTCTTCGAAAAAGTTTAAAAAAGAATCCTGTGAAAATAGCAGCTGGGATAAGCGTTTAATTTATTTTTTTTTCGATCAGTTTTACGACTTGTTTTTCGAAACGTGTAAAAGACAAAAATCCAGCAAAACTAGGTTTACTTTGTATTTTTAACCTTTAAACAAACGTTGCCTGTTGCAGTTTTGTAACACTCGGTGACGTTTCGTTTTCTGGATTTGGTCTATAGACTTTGTTTTATAGAGATGGACGCAACCATTTTAAACAAACCACGACGGGCAACTTACGACATAAAATATCATATCACATCATCCCGTTAATCATAAATTTTGCACTTATTTCTGAAATTTTATCTATTTTGATGCAGAACCAGGGTTATTCAGCTTGTAAGAGGTTATATTAGGACATTATACCAGCTATCTGAACTAGTTGGTTTATCTAGACTTGGTTTTACTTTGCGTCAAAATGGAACTGCCGCCATTTTGAATAAATCGTGTCCGGTAATAAGTATCCCACCAACTGATATTTTATGCTGATTAGTCAGCAGCGCCCTCTATTGCCGATAAATAGAGGCTCGAGAAAAAATTACAAACGATGGTGTAGTTGACGAAAACAATATAACAAAAATTACTTCATAGCTTTATATCTTAGAAAATAAATACTTTTAGTAAATTTTTATTTCAAATTATGTAAATAATGCAATTAATAAAGGTACCTAGATGTTGCGTCCTTACAATAACGATAAAAGATTGGGAATTAAGAAGATTTTTTCTCCGACTATGCCAGGGTTGTAGAGAGATGGTTCGATCACTGAGCAATTCTACCAGAGGAGAGTTTGGCTAAAGAAAAAGTGGCAAATAGATGGCGCGCCCGACACTGTGTAGCCCCTTCAGATACTTACGGGTGTTCCCCCAATGCATAGAAGTACCGAGGTGCAGCCAAATTTATAGGAAACAGCGGGAAATTTAAATTTTACAAGCTAACTGGGATCGCTTTAATTTCTGTTTCGTTTTTACACGTGTAAATTTTAAGGAAATTTATTTTTTCAAATATTTATAATTATCGAACATTAAATTTCAGTTTTTCAGATATTTATTTGAACTGAAATATAAATTTTATACTAGAATTAATAAAGGAATAACACTGACCGTAGTTTTGCCTTTTGGCTCTTAATTAGCTTCTAAGGTTTGCTTAGATTGTTCGCAATTTTCAAAAATTAAATTGTTAATCAATTTTTAACAAAGCGAAAATTAACTAATTTAGAGATCATAAAGAACCGAGATCGATCGACACGAAAACTTGGTAGTGTTCCCTTTCCGTAGGTACTCCAGTGTAATGAGGTAAAGCCCACAAAATATCTGTAGGGGCTACTTAGCGTCACTAGCACCATCCGTGGTAGAAAAATATTTCGCCAAATAAAAAATCTAAGTGATCGAACCATCTCTCTACAACCCTGACTATGCTGAAGATGGCGCTACACAACACTTATATATAATAACCTGCCGTTATAGCAATGAAATATCGAAATCTGAAAATTGGGGGATTTCAAGCAAGTCTGACGTATGAGCGCCATTCGAAAAATTCCGTAAACTAACCTCCTTAAGTAGAATAACCCTGAAATAACAATTAAATAGCGAAATATCGAGGACCGAGTAAATATTTCACCTCAAATATCGATTAATTTTGCACTAATCGTGTAGGTTACCTTAGATTTATGCTAGAAATTAACCTGAACGATCAACTACTTTAAGGTACCAATTGAATGTAGAATGGCCTAAGTTCAAAAAGAAATGTGTCTAAAATCAGCATCTTCAATAACTACTGCACAATAGTTAGAAACGAAGTCTATATTTCTCTTCACTTTAAAGCTTTTATACTCTGGTGGTCGGCATTTAAAATTAATAAAACAATGTGCTCAAACCCTGAATAATTTCCACCTTGCTGAAATTTTATTTAGTTGTAGCAAAAGTGACATAATTACCAAAAGTGTGAAAATCCCTGTATTTTCGTATGATAATGGTTTAATGAATGCTCAACTCGAGATCGACCGCATAAAAGACTATTTATTGTCGCCTTTCTGGATATTTTTTTAGTCTATGGTATTTTATCGTAGGTAGATGGCGATAGCATCTCCACAGAACGACAAAAAATCAAAAAATACACTCACTAGTCTAATTTTGACCAGTGCAACTTAGTTCCTCCGTTCCTCACTACGAGGCGTTATTTGTAATAATTTTTGCTAACCGTGATTCGAATTTATACATTTAATTTATACAGGGTTGTTCAAAATGCTTTTTTTAAATGCAAAATACTTTCTCCATAACTCAAAATGCAAAATAGTTTCCTAGAAAATCAAAATGCAAAATAGTTTCCTAGAAACTCAAAATGCAAAATAGTTTCCTAGAAACTCAAAATGCAAAATAGTTTCCTAGAAACTCAAAATGCAAAATAGTTTCCTAGAAACTCAAAATGCAAAATACTTTTTCTAACTCAAAATACAAAATGGTATTTTGCATTTTGCATATTCAAAAACCCGGAATTTTTATACCCTAAATGAATACTTATCTTATAATATGTGTTGTATACTTCTGATATTGCTTGGTACATGCCAAATATCGATGTAATACCTAATTGATATAATATCGTTGTACACACAATACACGTCTGTCATTCGTACATGTGGGCGGACTCCTCGTCAACAATCACAGTTAATCTTTGTTATTCTGCCACTCCACTTTCAGTCTACTACTATTCCTGTACCAAGAATAGATTCATTTATGCTCAGCAAGAATAACTAACCATAATTTAGTTTTACCCCGGCACGAGAGAGGGAAGCAAAAACGTCATCGGCGAGTGCTTCTATGGCGTATAACCCATTAGTTTTAGGGAACCAATGAGCAATAGATACGTGGTGGATTTCGTAGACCACTAAGCGGAGGAGCATTAAGAGCGCAGTGGCAGACGGTAATGTATTATCTCTTAGCATAAATAAATACTTCCTTGTCTTAAGGTCTCCCGCTTGCGTTCAAAGAACACGTGTCAATTTTAAAAAATCTGCCTAATTCTGCGTTTCTTTAAAATCTGTCCTAGAAAAAATAAAATCGAGTGAATCGTTAAGAAAACGAATTTTCTCTTCCTTGGTTTATTTTTATCCCTTCAACCTCGCAGTTAGACCAAATGTATGAATTTATTTGTATTTTTTGGGTTAAAATTTAAATTTATGATTATCGCACCTGTCTCTCAATTCACATCGTTTTCTATTCGTTTTTGCATAAGTAACATAATTCCCATAAGTATGACATTGGGGAAAAAATTTACTACATCCTTGCTTCACGCTAAAACAATTTAGAAATAGCGCCACTCGGTAGCGGCGCCACGAACTAATCTAACCCAACTTCCGGTAACGTGATATTCTGAGAATTTGGCGCGCGATTTTTACTATCGCCATTTTTAGGCTTAATACGTATTTAGCCATGTGCTTGTAGACGAATTTTTTTGGAGTACTATATGATTGGCTAAATTTTAACTCTGGCTCCTTTTGGATGACCCATAGAAAAATTCAAATCAAAAAGAATGTTCAACTTCACGGTTACAGAGTTGCTAGTCGTTTTACTGATTTATCTTTGGTAAAGAAAGGACAGGGCCGGATTAACCAATAGGCCGAATAGGCCTGGGCCTAGGGCACCAAGCCTACAAGGGGCACTAAGCCTACAAAGGGCACCAAGAGGGTTCGAAAAAAATAAAAGTACAAAACTTTAATCATTTGCTTTTCACAAAATATTTTCCGGAGTAATTTTAGTAAATGCGTCCACCTCTATGAACCAAAAACGTTTGATTGTCACATTCTCTGACGGACTGCCGTCTAGCCCCTGACGACATACTAAATCTGGCAGCAAAATGAATTTTCCTTCCATTTCGCAATTATAAATTGAGGGAGCGCCTAGCTCGCTTCGCTCGCTATTGAAAGGGGGCACCAAACTTAACTTGGGCCTAGGGCTCCATAAAGTCTTAATCCGGCCCTGAGAAAGGATGTAGCTTCCATGCTTCAAGTGTCATACTTAGGCGTATTATGTTACTTATAGTTTTTGTCAAAATAATTTATCTAAAGTAGATATTGTGGATTTGGTTTTAGTACTAAAGCCGGCGTCGCCTTAAAGGGTGCATGAATTAATTCGAAAAACCGTCCGCTAACACGCGCTACGGCTTGTTTTTGAACGTAACTAGCGCCAATCACCCCTAGCTTCTGTTCAAACCTGGTGCTAGAATGGCGAAATTCGATCTCCCTTTAAGTCAGCTTTTTCACAACATAAGTAAGCAATTATGCAAATTAGCAAACATTATCATGGAACCAAAAGTGACATAATTACCAAAAGTTTGACAATCCCTGTACTTTCGTATGCTAAAGGCGACGGGTCGGACATTTACCAAAATGCCGTACACTTTGTCTAAAATTGCAAAATCTTTTAACTCTCTCTATGGTAAATTAACATTGAAATCCCAAAATCACTTCAAAAAGTAATGATAAAATCGCCAAAATCTCTTCGAAATCCCGTACAAAATAATGGCAAGTGTCCGACCCCTCGGCTAAAGGTTTAATGAATGCTCGACTCGAGATCGACCACATAAAAGACTATTTATTGTCGCCTCTCTGGATCTTTTTTTAGTCTATGGTATTATATCGTAGGTAGATGGCGATAGCATCTCCACAGAACGACGAAAAATAAAAAAATACACTAACTTTGACCAGTGCTAATTAGTTCCTCCGTTCCTCACTACGAGGCGTTATTTGTTGGTATTAACTTCCTTCCCTCCCAAAGGCATACTTTCCCTTCTCCCCTCCCAACTTGTATTTCGCTCGTAACATTCATTATGAAATAGGTCCGATTGACACACTTTTGGTAATTATGTCACTTTTGATGGAACTAATTTTCAGAGCTATTGTTCAATCAAGGTTTAGATCAACACAAAAGTCGAAAAAACGTTCGTTGACGAGACTAATATTAAAATATTTGCCATAATTTGTGATTTTATGTAGATAAATTAACTGCCAAAATTTCGATTATTCGTAAAAATTTCGGTTAACTGTTTATTCGCGGTGATTAAACGATTTTATATGCAAAAAAATAAGTTTTTATTTGTATAATTTTAATAAAATTGATATTTCTTATCCAAAACCCCGAGTTCTAAGGGAGCGTCCAGTAATTGCGTGACTCGATTTTGGCGATTTTTCGACCCCCCCCCCCCTCCCCACTGGATGAGATGTCGTGAGATTTGGCTCGACACCCTCCCTCCCCCTAATATCACGTGAGATTTTTAGTGTAAATACGTTAATCTGTGTTTGATTGCGTTGGATTTATTTTAAAAAAAAACATAATTTTCTTAATTATTTATAATTAAGATTTAAGACTAGTTAAGACTAGCATTTTAGACAGAACGTAGTCTAGAATCACAGTGAGAAAATCGAACAATAAAATACTTAAATTTTAAGTATTAAGGAACTACTAAATTTTACCCAGTTTTATCGCAATTTTACACTGTTTCTTGCGGAATTACGTGATATTTGCCGAAACCCCCACTCTCCTCCACGTGAGATTGGGTGAGATTCAGCTCGACCCTCCCCCCTCCCCTAAACGCCTCACGTAATTTATGGACGCTCCCTAAGGTTATGTGACAATTACATTATATTATTGTATGCAAATATTTTCTGTATATTAACTGATAGTCTAGGAAAATTATAATATTCGGAACGATAGATGGCGTAACTGGGGTTATATCTTTTTATCCGAAACTCGTAGATGGCGACACTGCATTGCCTTAACGGCTGTGAATTTGAATATTTCTCTCCCCGCGGATATTGCAAACACAAATTCATTTACCGTTTCCAGTGAAAAAAGTGATCGAAAATTGGTTGTCGAAATAAATGTCTTCATTGGATACGGAAATTTTTTCCCGTATAAATAATTAATATTAAGTTATTATCGAATTGCAGTCACTATCGTAATAATTACAAGCGCAAAAACCCACCATTGTCGTTTATATTAATAATAATTGACCACATGCCAACTTATTATCGCTGTTCGCACTGTATATTAATTATTTATGAATAATTATTCTTTATTAATATTAAAATATTGTTACTGATCTACCGCATTGCGTTACTTTTGTCGTTTCTATTGATTTGAGCCGTAGGCGTGAGCCAATAACAGATGTTCAATTGGTTTTCGCATACTTTGCACGATAGATAGGTTATGGAATATTAAACAACATTTTATTTATACCTTATGTTAAATCGTCTTTTACATTCAACTTAAAATTTTAATAAGAAAGTTATAGGGCCAAAAGTTATTTTATTCAAAACTTAAAACATTCACAAGCAAATTGAGGTTTTTAAATGGAAGGGTAGGCTTCCCTGCATTTCTTGGGTATCTATTATTGACGTATTTCACAGGTAGATGTTGATATTGGTTGCTACTAGAGCGAGCATAGAGGGAAACCAGAGATAAAATAGTAGTACAAAAATGTATCATGCCTAATATCTTAAGCCTAACTTTGAGATTTTCAAAAATCATTTTAACCATTATGGAGACCACTATTACAACATCGGAATCTAAATTCTACCTTTGATAAATTCATATAATTGTTTTACGTATAAGGAATTTAATTATAAATAAACAGAAATCAATAACTTATTTCCCAAGACAACGATAATGTAATAAGCTTTCGAAATTTAATTCGAGTGGTTAAGCAAAGGGCTCTAGAAGTTTAAAACCAACGTCGGGAGCACCTCTCCGGCTAACGCAATCATGGACCAAGAATATAAGAGGACTCACTGTTCCAGATATTTTGACACGGTAGGTGTGGCTTAAATCGGAAGGCTTACTGAGGTATACATCAGCCTTTGAAGCGCCTCAAGAATTCGGTTCAACTATCACTACAATAATCTTAGTCGGGGCTTAGGCGACAGTATGTGCGATAAAGTTAGTTTAGGCTTAGTTCATTAATTTAAGTTTAGAAATTAAATGCTTTCTAGTAAATTTGATTTTAAAACCTCAGCCATATGCGGATTACTAGTTATTTTTACTTAACTCAATAGTTAATTACCATTTCTTAAATTTTTAAACAACCAATTTCAAAAATAAAAGGTTTAAAACTTATTAAGGGCTTTTCACACGAGCCAACTTTTTGATCCAACTAGATGAGTCAACTTGAGTTGAGTCAACTAGTTGGTTCGTGTGAATAAAAGTTCGATGAGTTTATCCACCAAAAAAGTAAGCGAGAAAAAAATGGATCACTCAGCATTTTGATTTGAAAAGTTGGCTCGTGTGAAAAAGTCTTAAGACTCAAATATTTAACTGACAAAAACACATTGAACTAAAATTAACCATGATTTTCCTATTCCCAGTATTAAGGTGTGCTTTTTAAAGCATGAACAGTGAGTCCCCTAAGATTCTTGGTCCATGACGCAATCAAGTACGTTTGCAATAGAATTTTAACAAATTGAACACCTTTCGCTAATCCAGGGTACGCGAAGAATTTAAAACGTCGTTTGAACAATACTAAAATATGATGAGAGCGCATGGTTACAAAAAACACCCGAATTGTTCGGAATTGGTATACAGCTCTGAAATTTGATATACACGTGCCTTGAACTATACTCTCTACTACCTAATTTGTATTTTCAAAAAAAAGCTACTGGGAAAAAGTTTATAAGCAAAAAACTCGCTTGTTGCCGAGGACGCACGCATCTTCGTTTGTATTTGTTTTTAAAATAAAATATTCTAAGTTGCACAGTATCTCCGCAACTTTACGAATAAAAAATGGTAATTCACGTGTAGCTCGAGTGCTAAAGTTATGAATTTTTTTATGGTGATATGTGTCATAGTACTTCTTAAAACCTGGTATGGAACCACTTCGAGATATTTTTTTACATGATGTTTTTTACGATTTTACCTTTTTCTCTATAGGGAAAAATCGTAAATGGCGCGTAGCTCGGGTGGTAAAGGTGGTAAAGTTATGAATTTTTTTATGGTGATACGTGTCATAGTACTTCTTAAATACTGATATGGAACCACATCGATATATTTTTTTACTTGATGTTTTTTTACGATTTTACCTTTTTCTCTATAGGGAAAAATCGTAAATCGCGCGTAGCTCAGGTGGTAAAGGTGGTAAAGTTATGAATTTTTTTATGGTGATATGTGTCATAGTACTTCTTAAAACCTGGTATGGAACCACATCGAGATATTTTTTTACATGATGTTTTTTACGATTTTACCTTTTTCTCTATAGGGAAAAATCGTAAATGGCGCGTAACTCGGGTGGTAAAGGTGGTAAAGTTATGAATTTTTTATGGTGATACGTGTTATAGTACTACTTAAAACCTGGTATGGAACCACATCGAGATATTTAATTTTTTTTTCATTCATCAAAAACTAGGAACAATTTTACCAGTACAAAAATCAGTTTGTACTAGGGATGGAGCGGGGAAAAATCGATCGAACTCGTTCCTGTGGGCCAGTTATTTAGCAGACGACTTTCCAAATTGCCAAAAAAATTGCACAGGTGCCAGCTAGGAGCAACAAACACAGCACCTCACACAAGGAGAACGCAACCCGTCAAAAGTCGTCTATTTTCTTGCGTACAATTTTCATTGGTTAAACGATTTAGCGCCTGCTGCCGTCGGAAGGGGAAAATTCGGATATTGTCTTCCCCCTTTCCGTAAAACGTACAGCGTAAAGGTTTGTCTAATTAAATTTATACACAACACTGCGTTAGCGTGTTTAAAGGTTAGCTGCGTTCTCCTTGTGTTTGTTGCTCCTAGGTGCAGGCGAATCCGACAAAATACTTATTATTTATTGTATTAATTGACTCTTTCACAATAAGTCAATTTAATTAAGGTTTGCCATTTTTTATGTTAGCTTTGATTAAAATAATTTTTCCCCTAGAATTTCCCTAGATTTAGCTAATTTTTGTTCGGATTTCCCTTTTCCCTATTTACCGTTTTTAGGGGTAAAAATTTCCCTAGATGTGGGAAATTTCCCTCAATCTGGAATCACTGGAAGGAAATTGTGATAGTTAAGAACATTTCACATTATATGTCTTACCCATTGAATATGTTAAAGTAATGCAGTTTTCCTTAATGCAAAAGAATTATTTCAATATTTTCATATTTCTGTTTTATAATTATAAATTTATAATAATTGTAATTTGTTTATTAAAAAAAATCATATTGCATTAAGTATGTAATAAACGTAGATAATTTAATATCATGTTTTAAGAAGTACTATGACACGTATCACCATAAAAAAATTCAAAACTTTACCACCTTTACCACCCGAGCTACGCGCCATTTACGATTTTTCCCTATAGAGAAAAAGGTAAAATCGTAAAAAACATCAAGAAAAAAATATCTCGATGTGGTTCCATATAAGTATTTAAGCAGTACTATGACACGTATCACCATAAAAAAAATTCATAACTTTAGCACCCGAGCTACACGTGATCTACCATTTTTTATTCGTAAAGTTGCGGAGATACTGTGCAACTTAGAATAATATATTTCAAAAACACGTATAAACGAAGATGCGTGCGCCCTCGGCAACAAGCGGGTTTTTTGCTTATTAACTTTTTCGCAGTAGGTTTTTTTTGAAAATACAAATTAGGTAGTAGAGAGTATAGTTCAAGGCACGTGTATATCAATTTTCAGGGCTGTATACCAATTCCGAACAATTTATCACCATGCGCTCTCACTAATAGGCGTTATGTATGGGTATGAGTATTGTCGAAATACAATCATTTATTTCTTCGTGTGGCCGGGTGTACCGCAAATAACTCTCTTTGTAGACTCATACTTATTTCGCCAAATGCCACAAATGCATCTTAATTGTACAAGGCCTAGACTTATAATATTAATTTCAATTCAAACAAGTATTTTTAACAAGTACGCTGCTAGATAAATAATAAGTTGTCATAACTCTGTATCGATTTGTTGAGTTGGAAAATTATAATTATCAGTATTTGTATTTAAACACTATAAATATAATACGACGTGTTACGTAAGCTCGACAGAAATATGAGAGAGAATTTATAAACAGAGAGAATATATTCTCTCTGGTACAAACGGGAAAAGCAAAACATCTAAAATGTTCACGTGACTCCCGGCGCGACGTTGTTGTTCAGACTTTTAGAGTGCTCTGCTGCAGCAGCATAACCTCTCATATGGGTTTGCGCTATTTTCTGATGCACGTTTTAGTTATGGAGCGCGCGTTTTTAACTTTCTCTTTTTGAAGGGAGCGCGCATAAAGCAACACTTCTCTAAAATATTAGGAGCGCGCGCCCAAAGAATCAACTCGTAATTTTATACACGTATTTAATACTAACAAAAACTAGAACTGTAGGAATCAAGTAGGAAATCTTCTAAATGGCTTTCTCTCCGCAACAATTTGAAAGCTTGCGGCGAAGTAATTAACATATAAATATTTTAAAGTTAATTTTCATTATTAAATATTTGTTTTAAGTACCATAACAGATATATTTTATAATTCTGGACATAATAATCTATCTCACAAAACTCGAAATGTGTCCCAGCTGACATTATCCCTTTAAGTAACATATTAAATATAAGTAGGACACTTCGGTAAATCTTTTCTTAACAGTGACGTCATAAAAATAATGAAATAGCGCAACCCAATTGCGACTTCCGGAATTATTACCAAAATTTCAAATTTGAGGTTCAAGTCTATGGAAATTTCAAACGCTTTTAAAATGAAAACTAACACTAACTTTTTCAATGTAATGATGAATTATTTTATCAGAACATAAAATTTATTATTTAAAACACTCATTTGGCCTTTATAGGTCGCATGCTCTCGCTGATTTATTAATTAATAACGCAAAATATTTATTATAATGATTTAATAACACTATTTGATCCAACCGTGTAAATTTTGCGTACGTAATTTTGATCTTCAAAGTTATTTCAGAAATCATAAACAGATTTTGAGATTTAGCACGATTTTCGTGTTGATTTCGTATTTTCAGGCGGTTTTTCGGCCAGATTTCAGGATTTTCAAATTGATTTCAGAAATCATAAACAGATTTTGAGATTTAGCACGATTTTCATGTTGATTTCGGATTTTCAGGCGGTTTTTCGACCAGATTTCAGGATTTTCAAATTGATTTCAGAAATCATAAACAGATTTTGAGATTTAGCATGATTTTCGTGTTGATTTCGGATTTTTAGGCTGAATTTAGACCAGATTTCAGGATTTTCAAATTAATTTCAGAAATCATAAACAGATTTTGAGATTTAGCACGATTTTCGTGTTGATTTCGGATTTTCAGGCGGTTTTTCGACCAGATTTCAGGATTTTCAAATTGATTTCAGAAATCATAAACAGATTTTGAGATTTAGCACGATTTTCGTGTTGATTTCGGATTTTCAGGCGGTTTTTCGACCAGATTTCAGGATTTTCAAATTGATTTCAGAAATCATAAACAGATTTTGAGATTTAGCACGATTTTCGTGTTGATTTCGGATTTTTAGGCTAATTTTCGACCAGATTTCAGGATTTTCAAATTGATTTCAAAATTTCTAAAATCATTTTTCTATTGAGTGTACGGGATTTATACGAATGTCGGGACCCTCGCGAGGGAAGTTATCTGTCCAATTTGATTTTTAATTATTCCAATTGCGTGCCTCGAGCCTGTGAACTCACTCTTACTTCTGCTTAAACGATAAAACGGGAAAACGAAATGCAAATGTGAGTCGCAGCTATTTTCTGACGGTGGCACTTTGGCGGTCTAGTTGGAACCTAATGAGATGCTAATCGAACTGTATCGAACGATTTCACTGACGGTGTAAAAATAAAGTGTCAACGTGTATCGTTCGACTTCGTTCTATCTGTCATAAATAAAGCCGTTTTAGCATTTCTAAAACATCCATTTAACGCTACCATATGTAACATAATTAATTACTCGTAAGTGTGCCTCTGTGTAACGTTTAAATCGAATACATTACAATGAAACCTTGTTCTGAACTGAAAAAAGGAAAATTTTTATAATCCTCGCTCTATTGAAAAAGTTACCGGATATTTCATCTTAATCGGTAAAAATCGGTTTAAATCTATTTTAGTCCTTTAATTTTATTTGGATTTCAACAAAAATAATAGTTCTCATCTGTTTGTTGGTTATTATCAGGGTTATTATCAAGCTTCTCTGACGTCTGCCTCCTGTTATGTCTGGAAAAAAAGTGACCTTGACGCTCGCGGATCGTGTCAACATCATTTTTTTCCCAAAGAATAAAAAAATGCATCCTGATAGTAGTTTTTTTTTTAATAAAATTGTATTATATTTTCGAAAAACATTTCGAAGGTCGAGATCACCATTTTGAAGGTGGATATCGCAATTTCCAAGACAATAGCCGCGTTCACACTAGACACTTTGGAAACGTTTTGAAAATGTTTCGAAAGATCAAATTGTCAAATTTTGGTGTCGAATGTATTTATCGTATGCCTATGAATACCGTTGACACCGAAAATGTTCAATTTGATCTTTCGAAACCGTTTTAAAACGTTGTCAAAGTGTCTAGTGTGAACGTGGCTTATACTATATTTAAAGATAGTTTTCAACCAAAAACCTTAGTTCTCGTCTGTTGAAGTGAAAGGAATATCTTGGGAATTTTTTTATTTGGTCTATTATCCTGAAAATAACTATAAATTATGCAATAACTATTTCGATTAAAAATCCAAAAAATATTAAATTTGACGCGTTTTTGCCCTTAAAGGACTAGGTTTTCTTCTGCCTGTCCCCCTTTAAATAGGCCAACATGTTCAGCGGTTGGCCGACCACCAGGGTATTTGTGCTCCACTAAGTTAATTTAAAGGGGGACAGGCAGAAAAAAAAACTAGGCCTTTAAATAAAAAAAAATTTCCGGAGCTCAAGTTCTGCCCATTCTTGAAAAATCCGGAAATGACGTCCCTGAATTCAGCTCGTTTCCAAAATGTGCTACAATAATTTCCGTTTCCGTTCTATAAAGTTGATGAGCCCTTTTCCATCACCGAGTTGGAAGTGACGTAATTTACGTCATATCTCACGAACAAGGTTTCATTAAAGGAAATGTTTTAAAGGCATACTTACGAGTTTTACGTTACGTATGACGCTACGCGACCTTTTTTTTCGCTAGTAATTTTCATATCTCGAAGATTTCCAAGTAAAGAAATAACCCCGGGTTATTAGCACCAATGTGTAAATTTCGTCTGTCGAAGATGCGATGCAAAAAGGAATTATTAATGAAGGGGAGGGAGGGTAATTTGTCGAGACTGTTTGTACCTCAAGACGATCGTTTAGTTGGAAGTTCCGGGACTTCCATGTAGCTGTATGGCAGAGAAGCTGCACGATGGAAACACGTGATGACGTCGTGTGGAATATTCTAGATGAATGAACCGTTGCCATGGATACGGACTCTCTCGACCAATCGGATTATGGCGCGCCGATACCTGGGAACGTTCGAGAAAATCCCGGAGCGTGGTATAAAGGAAAGAGACGCTCTCCGGATTTGCAGTATCTAGCTGCTCTGGAAAGCGCGCCGAATTCGTACTCTCTCTTTTAGTAGACTGATAATTAACGCGTCATTTTTCGTTCGATTTGAATATTAAACTTCGATTCGAATATTAAACTTCGATTCTCAATGCCCGAATTAAAGGAACAAATTGTGGTTGAGTCTCCCCGTGTTAAATACACCTCCGAATTTATCGAGGCCAATTACGACTATGATACCGCGGAAGTTATCAAGACGAGTAATGGGATTAAGGTAATTAAATTTTTTATATTTTTTTTAATTTAATTATTTAAATAGGTGTTTTTATAAATTAACGTGGCCTTCTTGTTTGAACGTGGCTACTACGTCACATCTTTAACTTTAGTAATATTACGAGCGCACTCAGGGTGCGATAAACCTCGAATTTTCACGCGTGTCAAAACTATTATAATAGTGACAAATTCGGCAAGCGTAGCTGAATTTATAAAAATAACTATTGCCAACAAACAAATTTAATGGTAGACTAGTGGTAGACGACTATTGACTTAGTCACTGTTGTCACAATCAAACGCACCGTTATCTTAGGCAGACGGTTTCATGGTTAATAAATGCGCGTTTTTCCAGACTGCGTGTCTGTCTGTGTCTTGTCGTCTTTATTAACCTTGAAATGTTTTTAAATAGGTTCACCCTCGTAAAAACAAAGTTACGTTCCGAACCGAGCGCAAAGTACCCAAATTGGGCGTCATGCTGGTGGGCTGGGGTGGAAATAATGGGACCACCGTTACCGCCGCTATTTTGGCGAACAAATGCGGCCTGTCCTGGCACACCAAGGAAGGTGTCCAACGGGCCAATTACTACGGCTCCGTCACCCAATCCTCAACGGTTTCTTTAGGTACCTCGCCGGTAGATGGGGAAGTGTACGTACCCATGAAGGATCTCCTACCCATGGTCGACCCCGACAAGTTTGTCTTGGACGGTTGGGACATTTCGTCTATGAACCTATCAAAGGCGATGGAACGAGCCAAGGTACTCGACTACGGCCTTCAGGAGCAACTGAAACCCATGATGGAGCGTTACCAACCACGACCGGCCATCTACGATCGGGACTTTATCGCCGCCAACCAAGAGTCGAGGGCCGATAATCTCTTACGCGGAACCAAACAAGAGCAAATGGAACAAATCAGAAGAGACATCAAAGACTTTAAACGAAAGCAACACGTCGATAAGGTCATCGTCTTGTGGACCGCCAATACGGAACGCTTCTGCGATATCCGACCCGGTCTCAACGACACGGCCGAAAATCTGCTCAAATCCATCGAAACGGACACCAGCGAGGTCTCGCCTTCAACCATTTATGCCGTCGCGTCCATTCTGGAAGGGGTACGTACACCTTTAAAGTCTGGTTTTTACTAAGAAAAAAACGCCGCGACGCAAAAAATTTCTGTTGGGCGTAATACAATATTTTGCGTCGACGTTCGCCATCGTGGCGTTTTTGACTTAGTGAAACCGAACCTTAACCCTTTTAACCCGAAGCCCTTAGCTAATTTTAAACTTGGAATTTAGTGCGCCTACATTAACGGATCACCTCAAAACACATTTGTTCCCGGTTGCGTGGAACTGGCCGAGCAATACGGCGTCTTCATCGGAGGCGACGACTTCAAATCGGGGCAAACCAAACTCAAGTCCGTAATGGTTGACTTCTTAGTCGGTGCTGGTTGCAAACCCGTGTCGATCGTCAGCTACAACCACTTGGGCAACAACGACGGAAAGAACCTATCCGCTCCCGCTCAATTCAGATCCAAGGAGATCTCCAAGAGCAACGTCGTTGATGACATGGTCAATTCCAATAGAATCCTTTACGAAGAGGGTGAAAAACCTGACCACTGTGTAAGTATATTATCGAATGTTAGGCGGAAAGGGAGTTTGCTTAAATATTTAATTGTTTTTACAATAGGTGGTTATCAAATACGTTCCCTACGTCGGGGATAGTAAACGAGCCATGGACGAATATACCTCCGAAATAATGATGGGTGGACACAGCACCATCGTGGTTCACAATACCTGCGAAGATTCGCTACTGGCCAGTCCTTTGATTATCGACTTGGTGGTTGTGGCCGAACTTTGCCAGAGGATCACTTTCAAAGTGGGTGAGGCGACGGAGTTCCAACAGTTCCACTCCGTCTTGTCCGCTCTAAGCTACATGTGCAAAGCTCCGCTGGTTCCCAGAGGAGCCCCGGTAATAAACGCGCTCTTCAAGCAGCGGGCCTGCTTGGAGAATCTCTTCAGGGCGTGCATTGGGCTGGGACCCTTGCATCACTTGGGACTCGAGTTCCGATCGTCCGACGCTCAAGTTTGGAAGAATTCCGGGGAATGTCTTTTGGAAGAGAAGATGAAGTTGAACAAATTGAGGCCTTTGAACGAACTTGTGAACGGTGTCACCAGCCCCGATCTGATAGTCAACTACCACTAACAGTCGTTCTATTCAAAAACCAACATGTACAATCGCACCAATCTTTCCAACCTTTGTTTATCAAAGGTACAATTTTATTTGTAAATTTATATATCCTTTCCGTACGCTGTAGATTTCTCGCTTGTTTTTATCAAAATTAGCGGCAAATCCTCGGGTACCAACGATGAGAGCTGGTACCACGGGTTCAAATTTCATATTATATTGAATGTATTGTTTTTATTCAATAAAGAATTCTAAGATCCAAAATAATTTGATATTTATTTGATTAAACCATAGATAATATAGAACTCCGTAACCTAGATTTGAATTCTGAGAGCTTTCTGATTGATGGTTTGTAATGAAGCTTTTACCCACTTCCGGAATGTGACCTCCAAGAAATCGACCTCCATCGGTCATGTATTGACCTTTCACTGTCAGCTTTGATAACGCGCTGTTGCGTGAAAATCGCGTCATCAAAGTTGGCCGTGATCTTATCTATAGTTGGCTACTATGGTAACTATGGAGTTAATTTTTTCTGAGCTCCGACAGGAAGTGGGTAAACGCTATTTGGTGGTTTCTTTTCGCTTGTTCCGCTATTTCGGAGTAGGGTAAGAAGAGTAAGACTATGACGTTAATTTACTCCGATTCTGTGTTGGCGAATAGTTTGAGTCGGAGAAAATGGCTGCCTGTGGCCTTTTTAGCAGATAAATTATGGCAAGCAGACAACAAAATCCGATTTACTCCTTTACACCTCCTTTTCAGGAGTAAAAAGAGTAGCCCTAATACACCGGGACAAGCGAATAGTTTGTGGGGCGGAGTAATTCTCATCCCCGGAACAGACGTTTTAGGTTAAAAAAAAAGTACACTTTTAGTACGATAACAGGCGAAAAGAAACCACCTACTGATTACGCGCGAGACAGCAATTTCGAATCTAGGGTACGAGGTTTATATTATCTTTGATTAACTTTCTACCATATACGCCTATATTAAAAGGTGGGTAAAAATACCAACCCACGCAGAAAAAAATTTAATCACGTCTCTTAGTAATTACTAATTTATATATCCTGACAAGATAATTTCTACCCGATTTGGATTAATGTTTCGGTATTTATTGGTAATAACTAGGGACGTCATTTCAGGATTTTTCAGGAGGGGGGGGGCGGGGGACAGAACTCTAGTTCCAGAAAACAGTTTTTTAAAGGGCAAAAACGAATCAAATGTAAATTTTTTTGGGTTTTTAATCGAAATAGTTATGGCATAATTGCTAGTTATTTTCTGGATAATACACGGAGAAAACATTTTCACAAAATATTATTTGTACTTCAATCTATTCTGCGTTGGTATTCAAAACTTTCGTTTACTTTTTCTAGCTCATAAAAATTCACGGGAGGGGGGGGGGTCCCTAGTAATAACCAACAAACAGATGAGAACTAATGCTATTGGTAGAAATCCAAATGCAATTAAAGAACTAAAATATCTTTAAAGCTATTTTTGCCGACTAAGATTAAATATTTTGTGTTGGTTGATTGCATCAGTCAGATTAGACCTGTTGTTTTGGAAATGGCGATATCAACCTTCAAAATGCTGATTTAGACCTTCAAAATGCTGATCTCGACCTTCAAAATGCTGATTTTAACCTTCAAAATGCTGATTTTAACCTTCAAAATGCTGATTTCGACCTTCAAAATTCTGATATCGACCTTCAAAATGCTGATCTCGACCTTCAAAATGTTGATCGAAAATATACTAAAATCTTATAAAACAAACTACTATCAGGATGTATTTTTTTATTCTTAGGGGAAATAATTATGTTGACGCGATCGGCAGGCATAATTTTACGAAGAATTTTTAGGAAGAAAGGCATTGGAAGCAACGCGAAAAATTGTATCCCTCAGTATAAAAAAAATAACATTCTGTCTTATATAAACAGGGCGATATCAACCTTGAATTTTGGGAATTTACGCAAGAACCGTGGTAATTTTTGGACATTTGTGGTTGTATGTCCTACGGCATTTAAGTATTGTTTTCATCCCCGAAGCTAGTCTAGTTGGCCGGTCGACCCTGAACTTTGAATCGTACGACGCCTCGGTACATTTATATTGATTTTCATTCGGTAC
Source organism: Leiobunum rupestre (assembly GCF_980474605.1). Classification (NCBI taxonomy): domain Eukaryota; kingdom Metazoa; phylum Arthropoda; class Arachnida; order Opiliones; family Sclerosomatidae; genus Leiobunum; species Leiobunum rupestre. The sequence goes on along the minus strand of NC_143392.1, from coordinate 9,317,079 downwards.
TTCAATCGATAAAACTCGAAATATCCTGTTGCTAATGGCGTGTATCTGTTGTTTAAACATGTATCTTTTGTAGTTTCACCCTATAAACATCAAAAGATCAATTTGTATGAAATGGTGTGTGTTAAAAAAACGCCCTTTGTATTGATATCATTTAATATTACCATATGTAACATAATTACTCATAAGTATGCCTCTGTATAACATTTCCATTGAAAAAAATTCAATGAGACCTTGTTTCACGCTAAACATACATTAAGCGGACCCAAAAATGCAAAAATGCTTATAATCCTTGCGCTATTGAAAAGGTTACCATGGAAACAAAATATCGTGATCGCGAGACACGAGCTAAACTTGACATGGGCAAAGCCAGAAACGTACGAGGAATTCTCACTAACTTCCGTTTCCAATCAGTAAAGTTGATGACGCGTATTTCGTCACGGAATTGTAAGTGACGTAAGTTACGTCATATCCCGTGAACAAGGTTTCATTAACGAAAATACTTTTATGGCATACTTATGACTGATTATGTTACATATGATATTACCTATCGAAAAAAATGTCAGAAATTTAACATTTACTATTTTCAATGATGTAAAATTATTTATAAGCCAATTAATTGTAAGTTTTAAATACGATAAGGTCTTTGAAAACTCTCCGAAAGGAATAGAAGCCAGTAGAATTCATCATCGCTGCCGCCAGAAAAATTCCGAGGAGTACCAAGGACGTATCTAGGCAATTGAGAACAAACAAACGAAACGTTAGGCCTAATTCCAATTACATGGCGGCGTCTGTTGACTGAATTGGCTGTAACATTAAAATGTTTGAATTTTTGTTTCCAAATTCAATCATAATGATTATTAAATGGATGATTTAATGCGGTCTTAACGGAAAGCAGTTTGATATTAGAATTCAATAATATTTTTAACATATAACATAAATCTTACATTTTATTAAGTATTTTTCCTACTTAAAGGGGTGCAATTTACGATGAAATGAAACAGGGGCGTAGGAACGTTCTAGAAGTTGGAGGGGGCAAAGAGAAACCAAAAGGGGCCTGGAGAATGGTTTGGAATTTTTAATGGAGTGTAGCTTCTCCGAATGCACGTGTACATTTTACTACTATGTAAATTAGCGGGAAAAGACTGAAATTTAAACACAGTTGAGGTTCTATAAGCTTTATATGCTTTTAAAATGATAATTTGAGCCTTTTGAAGATTTCAACTGACCAAAAAGTTGGAGGGGGCAATAACATTAGTTGCCCCTCCCAGCAAAATTCTAGGGAGGGGAATTTCCACCCTTGCCCCCCCCCTGGTTCCTACGCCCCTGAAATGAAATGAAATGAAAAAGTTTGTTTATTGTGAACATCAACTGTACAAATGTACCTACAAGGGTGTACACGCCAGAGGGTGAAAATTTGTAAAACATTAGTTATTTACATACAAGTATATAGGTGGACACAATGTACTAAGTTATTGTAACCGCAGTATATCCAAGCGTTTACAGTTAAAAATGTCTAATTGTTCAGTATATTGGCTGCAGGTTTGTTGCATTCTTTGCATTGGGCTTAAAACCTTTGTTAAACTAAATGTAAGAGGTTTGCGAATGTTATAGCCTGGTACATGGAAATTGATAAAAGGAGTTAATTCAGTGAGATGTGAAATTTTTATCAACCGCCACACAAAGATAATAATAATAATAATAATCTAGCTACTTTTAATGCATTTAAATCAGGCCCAGGGCTTCACATACCCTGGTTACGCCAATTTTGTAAGGGTACCACATCGTGTGGTCAATTTTTTACCATTTAATTTTTTAATTTTAATTTTAATTTTTAATTTTTTACTATTTAATGAGCGGTTTAGAAATGACGTTACACAAAAATCGACTGCCAAAACTTGTAACAAAGAGTAACTATTGGTTACGTAAATTGTGACTGTAATTTCAAATAATTAATAATTTAGGTTACGGTTTAATAACGCTTAAAGGGAATATAACTCATCTAACGCGTTCTTTTAGAAATAACATCCGCCAAAAACCACTAAGCACTGTCGAAAATGTCAAATATCATAAAAGTGAGTGTCCAATATTACATACCCGAGGGGCCAAATAACTTCCAAAAAATCTGGACACCGATTAATTACAATTAATTAATCAAAGACGTCATCACTTTAGTACAGTCACGGATTAGGGTAAGGCTTGGAGTACCAAAAAAATTAATTCATTAAAGAGGTTATAGTTCAAATCGCTTCTAACACTTGTCAGTGTGTTTCTTAACTATTTGAAGTCAGTGGCATCTATGAGCAACAAACACAGCACCCCACACAAGGAGAACGCAACCCGTCAAAAGTCGTCGATTTTCTTGCATACAGTTTTCATTGGTTAGACGCTTTAGCGCCTGCTGCCGTCGGAAGGGAAAAATTCGGAAATTGTCTTCCCCCCGCCCGTAAAATGTTCAGCGTAAAGGCTCGTCCAATGAAATTTGTACACAACACTGCGTTAGCGTGTTTAAATTAAAGGCTAGCTGCATGGTCCAAACGTTTCAGATTTCGTCAGGAATACGACTATCTTTAAAAATGTATTCCTTAAGTGTAACCCAATCCCCGCGTATCACTTTGCGAAATTTAAATACAATAAAAATTAAGAAAGGAAATCTAATTTCGGTACCCATAACTTATTCATTATTCATAAAAGCAACTGTTGGAAAACACAGAAAATGTAGTTTAAATTTAACAGAGATTCTTCGCCAAATTGGAGAAGATAAAAACCTCATAACCCATACACTAGGGGTGTGCCAAATATTTGGTGGCACCAAATAATTCGATAGAATACCAAATCGAATAGTCCTTCAAAATATTCGTCAATATTCGTTTTCCCGATCAGATAATCGAATATTTGAAAAATGGAGTAGAAAATATTTTCTATTTCAAATAGTTTGCAAAACTGGTATTTCACTGACTTTTAAGTTAATGTAATATCTGAAACATTTCTTTTCAACAATTCGACTCCTTTTCAACAGCTTTTTGGTCGCCTGGATGGAGTCTTGGTGTTTCTTGTAAATTTTCTAGAACAGGAAAGTAAAACTAAAACCAAAACAAAATCAGCTTGTAGAAATGTTGAAAAAACATTGTTAATGTAAAAGCGTAATTTGATGATTTTTTTGTAATTTTGTAGAAATTTAAATGGTAGGTCAGAATTTATTATAAAATTTGTATTTTTAAACCAAATACGTAAAATTATACTTTATTCGAAGCACTATTTGATATTTGATCAGTTAACTGGCACTGTTTGTTTCTATGGGAAATATTCGGCCAAACTATTCGACGATTTAAGTATTCGATTTGGTATTTGACGTGGCTTGAAAAAATATTAGACATTGGATTCGATCCCCTGCCGTACACCAAATAATCTGGTACTCTCTTTAAGAAACATTTTAGGAATATGTAGTAAGTCTTCATAAATGGAAGAAAATATATCAAACAATACAGTGGTGAAAAGTTCTAGATTTATTTCTTTTGGTGGGATTAACATAAATGTGTGTAAAATTTGCATTACATTGAAATAGTTAACGTTGAACCAGGTTGCTTTGTTAAGCTTAATATACTTGGTTGAATAACTTGATTTAGGCGTGTTAATTGTAGGAGGGAAGCGAGTTAATTTATCTATGAGCATTTTGTAATAAATATAGTAGCATTTGTGACCTAAAGATGGCGACCCCTACCGATCTCGTTCACATATTTTGAAAAGGAGTTGATTACGGAAGACGTTTTCTGTTAGTTTTGTTTCAGCTTGGGCTCGACGTCACCAATGCTTTTTTCCATAGAGAAAAAAATTTCCGCCAAAATGACAGCTATGTTCCAAATTTGAAGTGCTATTACCATAAGCCTATAATTTTTCCGTAAGTATGACACTTCCTATTAATCAATAAAAAACTCTTTAATGGGCATCGTTGAAGTTTGGGTCACGTTTAGAATTCGACAACGCCTTCCTAATTAAAAGGAATATAACCTCAGGTATTTGGTGTGGAACAGTAACGTTTGCAGCTCTGGCCGCTCTTACCTTCACTTTAAAAATGTTTGTCGCCGCTGTACAGGGAAATTTGAATAGCTCTAAGGTTTTCCCAAAGAGACATATTTATCGAAAATATTATAGACTTATGGCATTACTCTATTTGGACGTAGTTCCATATTTAGTAACGTCGGCGAAAAAATAAGCATTGTGAAAGGGAATATAACCTGCAAAGCAATCTTTATGGAAGACCCCTTAAATTTTTAAAAATTTACCTATACAGTGGCGCTAAACATTTTTAAAGCCAAGGCAAGAGCCAGGGCCGTTTTAACCAAATTTGGGCCCCAAGGCAGACTTGTGGTGTGGGCCACTGTTGGCCCTCCCTACCAGAGTTGCAACCACTCAAATATCCAAATGTATAGTACAAGTGACAAAAAACAAAACATTGTAAGAATGCCTTTCTCAGGTTGTTTTTATGCAGACTTTACTCGTAGAAATGGTAAAATGCACACTCAATCCTGGATCTAGTATAGTTTTGAAAACCATCTTTTCTGAAAAGTTTGTGGTGTGGGCGTCCTTGTGGTGCGGGACCCAAGGCAGTTGCCTCGCTCGCCTGTGCCTTAAAACGGCATTGGCAAGAGCGGCCAGAGCTGGAAACGTTGGTGTTCCAAACCAAATACCTGAGGTTATATTCCATCTAAAGCTGTAGCATTTCGTTGTTGACGATTCTTCAGCAAAATATTTTTGGAGGAACGTTTAAATTGTGGAGAACCTTTCTATTTTCGTGTTTAATAACGGCGTCATAGGTACCCAGTACTTCGTCCAAATCCATATAAATAGTTCTCATGTGTCTATAAAATCAGAAATAATTTATATTCCTTCTTAGTAATGCGTTTAAGCGTGTACAATAAATTACCTTTGAACCTTTTTGGGGTCGAAGCTCGTCCGGGCGTGAAGAACGCGCCGATTGTTGATGACCAGAAGGTCCCCAGAATGTAGGTAAAACTTTATTTGAGATTCCGGATTTTCCAGTCGGTCACAAAAGCACCTGGAAAATTTAATAACAGCGTTCGTTTTTATTTTAAATCCTTGTTAACTCGCTAAAAGTACTTACTTTAGTGCCGAATATACTTCGAGGGTTAGCTCTGGTTCGAAATTCAAGGTTCTCCTGGCAAAATTACTGAAGTGAATTTCGTTAAGTTCCCCCAACGGATCCAATCCAATGACTGGCCAATAGGAAGAATATGTTACCTTAATAAATTAACGCTCATATTGTAATGGAAACTCTTTTCACGAAGTCAATGGAGGACATATCTTACACCAGTCACAGGGTCAAAGTAGGAATACGGAATTGGAATGGTACTTAGCAGCTGGTATGCCACCGGATTGTGTTTCTGAACCCATTGGGCCGCTTGATACCCATCGGCCAGTGTAGTCTCGCCGCCAGCGTGTTCTTTACTGGTCTCGGGATCAGCCGCCTTAGTGAAATGCATGCAAAGTATACCTAGATAATTACGTTGTCAGCATCACATTAATATTAAAAGTCTATTCACACGAGCCATCATTTTTGCAAAACAAAGTACTGTTGTTTAACACCAGATGCAAACCGAGTTGCTCCGTGTTTCCATCCAAACGCTTCTGTTGACCATGTTTTGAAGAACGGCTGTTTTTATGGCCGAGGCTTAGAGCCAAATATTTAAATTGAATAATTTTCGTGGGTATCTATTTCATTGAATAAAACCAAGAATGTATTTATTTATACTCAGGGAGAATGAATATGTCGAGATTATTTTTAGCGTTTCTCCAATTCCACCCGTTGGAGCCCCCGGTATGCTCCTCCGCTTTAATAAAATCAAATAATACTGCAATCTCATTGGTTCTTAAAAATTACGTTTTTCGACGTGATTAACGCTGCTGCGAGGACGCAAAAACTAAGACCGCCTCCTTTTTCCTCCCCCCCCCCCTTAGCGTGACGGGGTTAGGGGCTCAACGTGTCCGTCGATAGTCTCGACATATTCATTCTCCCTGAGTTTAAATAAATACATTCTTGATAAAACTAACCCAATATTTATTCTTGTCCCCTTTTATTAATGTAAATAGACACATTTCGAAGTAGTAAAGGCATTTTTGTAAGAATTACGAGTAATTGATAATTTATTTTTAATATTACGCAGGAATTAATAATTTGAAGTTTTTATTTAAACCAAGTAATACCTCTGCGTATTGTTCCATACCAGAGTGACTGAGAAAAATCACATCACCTTGGGCAGGAATCGAACCTACGACCTTGCAAAATTTCATCAACATTTCATAGAGCGTGTGAACCAAAATGCAACGCGTCAATGTTGCGCAAAATGTAGGCTCGGGTGAGGACGTCTTTAGTTCTCCAAGAATTAGGAATGTTTACCCGGAGATTTCTCGCGGTATGTCAAATCTGTGTGTAGTTTGATTTCGTCCCCAGAATAAGCTGGATGAAGGGATGACTCTGGTCCGTCGAAGACTTCCGATACGGTCCCGAAAGAAGATGCCCTGATGTAGGCCACGCGATTTGCAAAGTTAACTATGGACTGCTTATCAAGGGGCGTATCTATAAGGATGGAACAGTTAAAACTGGGATTTAAATCGCCTTTTGGTTCAATCTTACTGTAGAGTATGCCGAACCCGTACATGTAAAATAAGTGCAGAAAGTCAATGGCGACTATTTGATTGCTCATAAAATTTTCGTAAGGTTCTCTAGGTAGTTCGTTTTCCTCTATCACTGGTTTAGTCCATACTTTCATACTAGGCCTGTGACGTGTGTCTCTGGTGACGTGTAGTTTCTTCTCTGACATTTGACGACCCCTTTCGATTAACCTGTTTTTGTAGACGGCCATTTACTTATTTTTGTACCTTTTATACTATTACCCCAAGCTCTAAAGCAGGTATAGGGTTAACTATAAACTTCTGGTATAATTAAATTGGTAGAACCAGGATAGTATACATGTTTACTCTTGGAAAGAAGGAAGACAATGGTGACCCTGATGATTCTCATAGATTTGGGTGCGGTTTACAGAATATATTTTTGCTTGGCTATTAGTTGACATAAGCCTTTTCTCGAATAGAAGGTCACTTACGTCCTGTGCTCTTTCTAAACCATCTAAATTCTACAAGGTCTTCAGCGTAAGAACTAATCAGGATTTTAGAAATCTTTAAATCAACTTGAAAAATCTCGAAATCTGTGCGAAAATCAGTTCCAAAAGCTCGAATTCCGCCTAAAAAACCAGATATCAACACGAAAATTGTGCTCAGAAATCTCAAAATTAGTTTTGGATTCCTGAAATCATTTTTGAGATTCAAAATAGGATTCGTGCGTGGTTTAAATTTTTGTCATAAGTATCGCCGCCTACCGCCCGAGTAGTGGAACCCGGCTACCTGTTTAAGGCATTAATAGTCGCTAGATGTAGATGACTTGGGCCTAAAGACAGTGGTGCCTTGGGTATTAGCCTAGCTGATTATTATATATGAAAGCTGTCTGCTCGTTCAAAATTCTCTCTGCGTAACAGCTGAAAGTTCGACGAAAAATGAGATAAATTCCAAAGTCGTCTGCTATATCTTCACATATTTAGGTTACAGCTATTAAGGCAGATTGCGCTATATTTACTAAGCTCGAAACTGTTGAGCCCCTCGATTTTCTGAGTGGGTGTCCAGTTTCTTTGAAAACATGCGTGACGTCTTATACTCGACGTAGTTTAAGCCCAAACCATTTAATTCTTGAACCGTTTTCACAGCACGGTGGCTATAGATCTAGTGTTGTCGTCTGATACGATTTTGAAAACTTGTAACGTCACAGCTGTAGTGTTAATAGTGGCCGCCATGACAGTTACCGTTTTTTATCAATAGGCAAATTACAATGGTGACGTCGCAGGGTTTCAGACGACAACACTCTATGGATCCTTATAGACATTCCAAGTGTATACATGTATAGTTTTCTGGTAGAACAAGATCTCCTGACCATTCTGGGTTGTAGATGCTCTTGTGTTCGTGGTTGGGCCATGTTATTTCCAGTTGTCCGTCTGAAGCTATAGCGACTGATTTAGGTTGGATGTCAATGTCCGGTAACCACGAGTTAGACCTCTTGAAGCGTCTCTTGGCGTCCCAACACAACGGACATTTGCATTCGTCCCTCAGCTAAAATTTGAATAAGGTTAAAGGGAATGGAACCTCCAACGCGTTCTTTATGGAAGACCCCATTAATTTCCTTTATTCCCTTCACAATTAGCGATTATCAGCGCCGCAGGTGTGAAAAGCCATGGGAGGCAGCGGACAATTTTGGAACCCTCGGAGGGCGATAGACATACCAGAGGTTATATTCCCTTCAAACAGTATTTTATCCGCACGATGTCTGTTTAAACACATATTGTATGTAGTTAATAATAATAAGGCCCCCCCCCCCCCCAAGTCATTTAGTGACTTATAAATTGAGCAAAATCACCAACACTGAAATTAGGGAATAGACGCCAAAATAAATTATTCGCTCCAAAATAAAAACCGTCAAAAGGAAGGGTTTTTAAATTAAAAACGCGTGAATCTCGATGATATCGCCCATTTTTTCGTCGCACGTGTAATTATTTATTCTGATAATAAAATAGAATCACGTGGGCTTAGCAATATTTATCTGCATTTGTCTTAGCCAATAAGATTATCCCTTCCGAGCAAGCACGCGCCAATTTACACAATGAACCGATGAAGATTTTCAAATCAATTTCTGTTAAGATCTATAGACAGTAAATAGTTGCGTTCATGGAAGCCCATGCACAGACATATTTTATATGGGGGGGGGGGCAATATTCACAAATATTTAATGTTGGGGATTTTCATACCTTTATTAGTGTATTATTAGCTCATGGTGATCGGAGCTAGTTACGTGAAAAGTCGTAGCGCGTGTTAGCAGACGAATTTTCAATTAAGTTCCTACTCCCTTTAAACTAATAGCATGGTGCACCCGTTTTTAACGAATTCCCTAAAACCTAACTTAAAATCTACAGACATTTAAAACATTAAAATGCAATGTCAATACTAACACTTATGAAACATAATTATAGACTCATGGTAATATTTAGTTTCTTTACGTTACTTATGGTGCTACCATAAGAACATAAAAGCTATAAGTATAACACTTCATATTGTTTTAATGCAAATTTTCTGTCCGAACCTCTTTTGACACTGACAATTGGACTTGCAATCGAACTGCATTGTAATTCACGTTCTTGGTAGTAGGATATTTTGACTTGGCCATATTTTAAACATTACTGAACTAAACTTGGATCGAATAAAATCAGGAGTATAGGGAAGCTTTTTAATTTGTAATTCAGAAAGTTAAAGGGAATATAACCTCTGGTATTTCTGTCACCCTCCGAGGGTTCCAATATTGTCCGCTGCCTACCATGGCTTTTCACACTTGCGGCGCTGATAATCGCTGATTGTGAAGGGAATAAAGAAAATTGATGGGGTCTTCCATAAAGAACGCGTTGGAGGTTCTATTCCCTTTAAATGGTACTAGCTAATGAATTACCTACTAGTGGTGAATTTCTTTTCTTACCCATGCAAATAGAAACTTGAAATCATGTCCATCATCAAATGATATTTTTAGCCATGAATTTGAGTCGTGTACAGCATGTTTAACTTTTGATGGGCCTAGACCAACAATACCAGTAGAGAAATGGCAAGCTTTATTAACTTTACGAATTCCCAGATATAGCAGTGGGTTCTTTCTAGATACTCTTCCCCATTTATAATAACCTACAAATACAAAATTTAAGTTAAATCTTATAATAAGGTTAAACTTTGTAATTTTACCATTAAAAATAAGCTGTCCCAGACTCAGCGTTCTTTTCAAGTTCATTTTGTTCACTATTAATTCTTTACTATTATAATTTCTTATCACTTAATATTTCTGTTATCTAGAAACAAAGATAAAAAAATCGTTCAAAGACCTCTTTTGCTATCATACCAAGAATGCATTAATTTCTACTTTTAGGGAGAATGGCTATGTTTAAAAGATCAGAGGACTTCATGGTCTAGTTTTTCTCAGCACAAGAGGGGGGAAATAAAAACGTAACCGTCATGTGCTTCAATCACATTCGATTGAGTTTAAGGGAAGTAAGGAGATACCGCAATTGATTTGAATTTGTATAAGGGTCAGGAGCTTACTGTTAGAGCCAGTGGCGTAGCCAGGATTTTGTTTCGGGGGGGGGGGGGACGCCATTGAAAAAAAAGTAGAAAAATAAAAATATTCGTACATACGACCATACGTTTCGGGGGCATGTGCCCCCCCCCCCGGCTACGCCACTGGTTAGAACATCTCTTCTAGCTGGTTTTTCTGATGGGCAACATGATGTTCCAACCGGAAATGCAAAAAGTCATATAGTAAAAAAATTGAGGCATTGATTACTCACCAATGTTTTTGATTAGCGTTTTTATTATTATTATTGAAAGGGGTGGCAAGCAGCACAATTCGACCCTAGATCATGTGCAACCACCAACCTGTGACTTAAATTAAAAAGTCCTATTTCCGCCACAAAGCTAAGAATCTGCTTGGAGAAGTCATGCGTCTCCAACCGGTGCATACCGAGATGCTCAAACCTTTCAGCCGCATACTAATCACAGTTACAAAGAATGTGAGAGGCAGTTTCCTCTTCATCTAGGCAAGCCCTACAAATTGGGTCATCACTGACTCTAATAATATTTAAGTGTCTGTTAAGTTGGCAATGGCCTGTAAGTAGGCCAGTTACCAATCTTATATTCGTCTTAGAGAGTGAGAGTAACTCTTTTGCTCTCTGCCTAGAAGGATCTGCGTTGAACTCTTTGGCCTGCTTTTTGACCATCCATCTCAAGCCAAAGCTTGAGTTGACGATCCGACATATACTTGGAGAACAGGCTATGTACCAGGCCACAGGGATGGGTAGAGCAGGTTCTGGCCCACTAAACCCGGCCTGGTCAAGGCATCAGCCTTTTTGTTCCCGTGATATACGTTATGACGAGGTATCCAATAAGCCACCTGAATTAAAAGGCTTTAAAAGTCGCTCGATGACTTAGTCCTAAGGTGGTGCCTTGGGTATTAGCGTAGCTGATTATTATTAAAGTTGAACTTTATTGTGCATCCCAAGGAGCATTATCGAACGTCTCACTATTCAACATAGTCATTCTCCACAAGCATAATGAAATACATTCTTGATCACACAAAGTAAAAATAAGAAATAGATGACAAAATAAGAGTAAAATTTATTGTAGAAAAACAATTATGCCACTGAAGTATTTACAAAATGTCTGGACTAATTTAAATAATTTTTCTTATATCAATTTTCAAATCATAGCTACGTTATTAGTTATTCTCTGCTATAAATAATGATATCTAGATTACACATAATGAAGAAATACAAAATATCACAACAGTCTAAAAAAAATGCAATTTTTGCAAAATAAAAAAAATCAGTCTCAAATAAAGTTTTAAATCATCTCGAGATATTGTCATTTTCGGGAGCGCAATGTAATGGGGTTGTCATTAAAAAATTGGCACTTATAAGAATGGGGAATTTCACGTCCTTCTCAATCGACAATATTTTTACTTCCTATAAAAAGTAGAAATTTAAACAACAAACTAAAACTGCTTTTTAATAATAACGTAAATACCTCATTTTTCCCCAGAGTTATAGATTTGAGGCCGGATGAATTAAAATATACCGTGTTCCCGTCACCATTGAGAGAATACACATTAAATCGATACATAATATGCCTTTTTACGTGTTGATTTGAGGCTGGCAATTGGTGGTCATTCGTATTTCTTGTGTTACGTCTCAGACTAAGATTTCTGAATAAAAGATTATTAGACCGCTATAAAATTGTTTTCTGCTAAGACGGATGGTGCAAACTTTACAATTTCGGTAAGATAGCTAAGCAAAAACCAGAAGTACCGCAAATACTAACCTGTTTGCAAAGCTCACAACTAAGTCCTGACCAAACTGATAACCGGTCCATAACCATACATGCTAATTAAAAATTCATGAATTTTTAGAAATAATTAATTTGTAGATTAAATAATAACCTGACTATCAGTGATTAATGCTCGACCACATCGAACGCATTGAGTTTCAAAATCAGACTCCGAAACTTGTTTCGGTCTAAAATAAATTTAAAATATTAATATATTTTTAATGGGTGAATATCAACACACCAACGCATGTCAGATTTTTGATACTTTAGACGATACTGAACATTTCTGTGTCAAAATTATTTTGCAGAAATATAAATCCCCAGAGATATTAATTTTTGAAAATTTACCAAAATTTACGTATTCTAGTGCTATTTTCTTATCCAAAAAAAAATAAATTAAAATAATCGAACATGCATTGATGTTTTGATATTTTGCCTTTTTAATTTAAAATAATCATTATTTTTTACCCCTTATCAACTCCTTGGTTAACTCTTAACATTCTAAACCAATGATCTCGAAATATTGGTTGAAACCAGGCTAAAATCATTCAAATATAATTATGAAATGTTAATTAGAATTTAAAATAAAATAATTATACAAGGCGGAATGATTCTGTCACTCTCGATTTGCTCAACATCCAAATGATGCATGACTAAATGTTGTAGACGCAGCGTTCGAAAAACGCACACGTATTTCTCCCCCTCCTCCGTATTTAAGTAAGAACTTGGTTTCTGCTTGTCTTCTAAAAAAAGGAGAAAATAACTTAAATACATATTAACGTTCATTTTTAAATACATACTCATTTTGAGTTGTAAATAATTATGAGCTTCCATTAAACAGTCTTTCATTTCTCCATCCCACGATGGATTTTCTCGCAAGAATACCCACTTCAAAGGATACATTTTTTAATAATTTAAATATTTAATAGCGTTTTCCATTTGACTCCCCGAGATTAACTTCAAAACTGTTCTCACTCAGTGCTCGAAATGGACCGGAACGCTGTTCCGTTTCATAAAAGTTTTTCCTCATATCGTTATGGTTCGTAAAGAATATTTTTTAATGCACAGCTCCCATTTTTCAGAATAATCGGAAGCTTTGAAATTAAACACGTTCCTGTTCGTGAATAAGTCCATTTTGAACACTGATCTCACTCTGACTGAAAGAAAGCCCTTTATTCTCGAGTGGAATAAATTTGTATGGACATGCAAAACGAAATTGCTCTGAGAACAATATCAATCTATTGACATGTCGAAATCAGCAGATTGGTTTTAAGCGCTTAAGAGCTCTAAATCAAATACGCAAATTGAACCAAAATGTTGACCAGGTGATTTCGAGCACTCAAATGGAAAACGCTATTAGATAGGTTTAGTAACTCTTTTACCATTTTTAATAAAATATACAGAGAAAATTCAGTCTGAACAACAACCAATAACGGGGCTGCGACGAGGTCTTTCATAGTTTCGATACTAATTAATTTAAGGCACTCAGGTGATTCATTTACACTTATTGTTAAGTTCCTCAATAGCCAATCAAACGTTTTCTGTTGCAGGGTGGAAATTCCATATTGCCTCGCCACTTCATTATACTTTAGAACATTGGTAACACTGCATTGAAAATAGCGGTAATTCAAAAATCATTTAAAAAAAAAGAGGTGTTTATTTTGAAGTATACCTTATAGTTTCAATCATAATCTCTCCACATTGTTCTATTAAACCATCTAGTTGAAATAAAGTAGCAGCTGCCATAACGGGAATAATTTCCGAAGCATCAAGAACAATTTCATCTTGATATAAAGACCCAAATACCGTGTGTAGAGCTAAAATTAAAATTTATATTGTAGTTTTATTTCATTTTTGAGTGGCAAAGTTGGTCCAAATTTAATAAAAGTCATTGTAGATATTTAAAAAAAAAAATGTACTGTGTAGATTGAAATTGGTGATTTAGAAAGTTGAACCAAAAATATTAGGATCGTAACATTAAAGTTGCCACAAAACTTTGATATTAAAATTAACTGACTATTCCCTGACCATTTTAAATAGATTTTCCCAGACTTTTTTAGACCAATATTTTTATTTTATATTTTACTTTTATCAGAAGTTAATAAATTTAAATGGCCTTATATTTCAGTAAAAAGGTTATCGCAATGTTGAAAAAAATAGCTAAACTTTCCAGGAAATAAATGATAATCATAGAATTTGTCAAGATCTAGAGTAAAATTACCTTAAAAAAGTGTCAAGATAAAATTTAATTCCCTGTCTTTTCCTTGAATTTTTCTAATTCTTAAAATTCCCGGACCTTTCCCTGGCTTTTTAGGCCCATTTTTAAATTCCCTGACATGTGGCAACCCTGTATTATTAAATAATTATTATTAAACAGGTTTTTAAACCTACCATCAATGGTTACATTGGGATCTTCAATACCCACATGTACAACATCTTCATCGACTTCTTTCCAAGCACCACTAAACATACTGTTAAAGTATCGGGACTGGGTGGTAAAAATACATTTTTATCACAGCTGTCACATTCAATATTGCAATTTCAATTCTAAATCAAGGTTCCCCAATCTGGCCATTACAAAAAGTTTAGATTTGGTTATGATAGGAACAGGGGCTGGGAAAAAATCCAGCTGTTTTGATAATCATTTAGCTCAGAAATTAATTTAGACAATTGACTGACAGACATCTAAACATGATGAAAATATTAATTTTGCTAACTGTAGCATTATATGCTACTCTCACAAAGGTATTTAAAAATTTAATATGCGATTAATAGCTTATAGTTTATAAATATTAATTTTTTTTAGTGTGATCATGACTGTTCTAAAGATAGTGATTGTGAACAGAATCAGTGTTGCGCAGCCGTCTCTTTATTCAAGTTTCCTATGGGTTCTCGCATCAATTGTAAGGAATTCATTTAAATTCATAAAATGTGTACTGGTAAATATTTAAATATCAATCAAAACAGGGACTTGCATCCCATTAGGAGAGGAAAAAGATATCTGCAATACTTTGGGAAACGTATTTTGTCCGTGTAAATCTGGTTTATTGTGCAAACCTATTGGGAATTGGTTTTTTGGTACTGGACAATGCAAATTCTTGGAACCTTGATTTATACCATGGTTTATTCTAATTTTTCACCTGGGACAGATAAATTTTGTGTAGTTTCCATTCGGTACCTAAAGCCACTATTGTAACATCGCTGTTTAAACCTTGTTCGAATAAAGCGTTATAAATGTATTGTGACGTTGTCATCAATCGTTTTCTGCATTGTAATACTTTTTGTTAATTTAGAATTATTTTCATTTGTACTAAGAGGTCATTGACCTACCTTTTAAGTGTTGGTACCCCTGAATCTACTGGATATGTTTCCGCTTTCCTTTTCATGCCTCTAGAAACACTTCCTAGTAGACTAGCATGGGCGCTTTCCCTAAAGTTACTTAGTGCACTGCCCATTTTTCTCAATTTAATACATAAACCACTCTCAACTCATAAATAGAAAATTTCAAAATACTTTTAGTTATCAGATGATGGAATCGCACGAGACTATTGTAAACATTTTCGCATTAAATTAATCCACTCGAGGAAAATTTAGTAATCGACGTACCCCAGCTGATAAATGGTTTTGTTGACAGATAAAAACTCTCGTTTTTTGCAATAGATGGCGCTGTTGTTTCTATATTTCCCCTCAAGCTTAAATCTTACCCGCTAATTTTAAAATTGTTTTCCATCACGACCCTTTTAATGATTAAATTCGTGAAGGAAAGAAGAGCTTATTTCATATAGTTGTAGAAAAATGATAATTAAGGTTTATTAAAATGTTATAAAATAAGTTTATTGCAATTAAAATTATACAAAGATTTACAGAATGAAGTCACATTTTAAAATCATATAAAAAGCGCGCGTTTGTACTTCAGTTTTACAGGATACATTAATTATAATTAAGAGTGAACCGTGTGAGTTAAACTACAATTGGGAAACCTCTTGGCGCAGTATCGCTCGTGATCTCTGTAAAGCATTCGATTCTGTCCCTCAAAATAAGCGGCGGCCAGGTCCGGGTAAAAAAACCTCCAGCGTCGACTGAAATTTGCGTTAAAGATGGCGTTAATTAAACACTTTTCACGAAAATTAAAATAAAACTGAACTTACCCGTTAAAATTCTGCACGGCCCATGGTCCAAATGACCCCATTGACTCAGGATCAGCTCCAGCGTGGCAAAGCATGACTGACATACAATTTTCCCCTAGTTTAATTAGAAGTTCGTCGATGGTCGTATTTTTGGAAATTTTTACTCTATTTCCAACGTTGGTTGAGTCGATGTTGCTAATTTCCGCGTCATCCATACTCAAAAGTTTCACCCACTCTTGGAGCTCCACACGGTAGGCTTCTCTCAACGATTCCAGTTTGTTTATCTGTTCCTCCGTTTCACGAAGTTCAATGGCTTTGGCAGAGATTCCTTTCGAATGTAGACACGGGGTTGGTGATTGGCTGATGGGAGCTTCGGCGTAATCTAAGCCGAATAACATTCTCATTACCTCCATCAAATCGCTTAGTAAGTAGGTTTCTATGTCTCTCTCCTCCGTGTCCCAAGTGTCCCTCAGCGACTTGGCGTAGGAATCGGCGATAAGATTGATGGCTTGTTGCGGCGTCAGGCTTACGTTTCGTCTCGGATCACCGGCTCTGAAGATTCCACGAAGTTTGACGGCAGCCTCGTTGGCTTGGCGGACTTGGTCGTCCACAATCCGGTCTATTTGCTGGTAGAAATCCTCTTGATCGTAGTCATTCTCGGAGGCAGGGTTGTAGAGATCAACCCTAGCGATGGTCACGGGCCTCTTTATAACGCTGTCCTGATGAAAGTCTGGTGATATCGGGTTAATTTGGATGATATCTCCGAAGGTGTTGTTGTTTGCGAGCGGAAAAGCCAAGACGCTTCCTGTGAAGATCCTAATGACAACAATGGTAGCGAAGAGAGCTGAGTAGAACATCTTGTACGCTTGTTGGTTTTGCAGGAAACGTGAAGAATTGCGAAGAAGACCCTGCTTTTAAGGGCCCCATGCTTGCCCCACCCCCTCCCTCCCTCCCCTTACCGGCCCGGTTACAGCGCCTAGTACAAGGGGGAGGGGGGCAATTGAACACCTGCAGCTGTTCTGGAATTTAAGGGGCTTTTCCGTGGCTATACAGAAACTGTCATAACAATAGATAAATACTTATGGAAAATTTTGACCAAGGAGTCAAGGACTTTTCAGCTTAATTGGGGCGGGCAAATAATTTTCACATATTAACATAATTATGTGAAACATTAATTAATGATTATAAAATTATGTTATTATTCTTAGAAACGCGATATTCGGTGGTATTGAGGGTTTGGGATTATAAGGTTTTTCGAAGTGATGCAGAAGTGAACAAACAAGCTTCTCAATTTGAAATTAAAGCGAGTTTTTTTTAAATTATAAAACTCTATTTTAAATTTTAACAATATTTTTCATCTTAATTTTTCTAATTGGAATATGTACAATGATAAAATTAGCGAATAAGTAGATTAGTCCATTATGAAAAAGGGATAATAATAAACCGTTGGAATTTCTGGCTATTTTATTTAATTTAATTTAGTTTTTCACTCGAAGATCTATTTGGTCCGAGTTTCGCGTTTTTTTGTTCGCTCGAAGACCTATCGGTACGAGCTATTAGTAAGTTTTTAAATTTCTTCAAATTTGTTTAGGATTTAGCTTTATTATCCCTTTTTCATAATGGACTAATCTACTTATTCGCTAATTTTATCATCCTTTACAATGCAGTCCATAGGTGGTTCCTTTTAACTTATGTACAATGAAATTGGCCACAAGATTGTTGGTTTTTCATATCTTTTCAGACTCGACGCGTTTAAAAGGGTCACGCCGGTGTTTGAAAAATTAGGCCCGAATTTAACACGTGGTAGCAAATACGAGGAATCATATTATGGACACTAACGCTTGAAACAGGTCAAATTCGAACGCTGGTGTGGCCCTTTAAGCGAGTTTCAAATTTTCAATCTTTCACATGTGCAGTTAGACCATGGTTAGACGCAAGGTTCGTAGAGAAAAATACACCATTGGGTTAGACGAGGATAGTACTTTGACGTCATACCTCAGCTTCTCTTTGTTATGAAAAAGTACCATTTTGATAGTTATTTTTAAATCCAATAGATGGCGGTACATTTGTTGATACCATAGAAATAGAAATGAGACTAGAACCACTTCACCATTCCTCAATCTCAAGGAAAATGGGCAAGTTAGAAGACTGCCATGAGAGTGGAATCGCTAATAATCCACGCAGAAGTGCGCCATCTATTAAAAAAAATTGAAACTTTAATTTTTTTTTAAAATAGATGGCGTGCTCCATCAAAGAATAATAGCGATTCCACTCTCATGGCAGCCTTCTAACTCGTACATCTCACCATAATCTAATCGTGCTTCTAGTCTCATTTATATTTCTATGGTTGATACTCGCTCGCGAATTTCCCACCAAATAGCGGATGCGTACAGTACACGGCATTACCACCGAACTATGCATCCATACGTCATTAATGATGCATTTCCTAGTATAGATATATGCACCAAGAATAAATATGTAATTTGAGCAAAAATGAACGGTACAATACCGCCGTTTTGCTGGTGTAGATTTCATAGTCAAACACGAGGGTTAACAGTTTCAGTCGTCTGTTTGCGGATTTTAATTATTTTCAAATGATTAGGAATTTAGTTTCACGTTAAGAATGGTTAACTGCCTTGTTCAAAATTGTTCGAGAAGTTCAATTAGGAAGAGAGACCGAATATTGTCATTTTATTCGATACCGAAGGTAATTGACGGCTTTTAAAATTCATTTTGCGCGTTAAAATACCTCTACATGTTATGGTCAAAAAAGCACGCAAAGAAGGCTGTGTGCCCAAGACATATACCTGTAGTGTCGCGCGCTAAAACGTCATTTCAAAATCCGTCAATTGTACAAGGGATCACCACAAAGGCCTAATTTGATAAACTTGGCCAACTTCTTTTCGTATAACAATCTTAATTTAAAAATTTTAAAGCATAATTCTAATTTTCCTACGTTTTGTCGCTTCGATGAGATTACCAATAAAATGGCTACCTATTTTAACACTCTTTTTTTGGGAATTTTGCTGGGCGCGTTCATGTTGATTTTACCCCCCTTAACCCCCATTCTCCATATCCTGGGACCAAAGACCCGAGCCTAGACCCCCCACCGGTGGTTCCAAGTAATGGCCGACTAGCGGGCAGCCCAAAAGAGGGGTCGAAAAGACCGCGAAAAAGAGTGTATACGCGCAAAATGGTTTGAATTTTTGATCCATACCGGTTTCCATGGAGACCAGTAGCGCCAATCGCTTTTTTTTCAAGGGGGGCCCAAGCTCACTAATAAACTTGGAATGAGGCTGCTGGCAAGACTTTCTTGCTACGGATGCTTAAAAGTAAATGGCCTAACATCGGCGGTTTTACCAAGGGAACCAACAGGCTTCGAAAAAAATAAAATTACAAAACTTTAATCATTTCCTTTTCACAAAATATTTTCCGGAGTAATTTTAGTAAATGCGTCCACCCCTATGAACCAAAAACGTTTGATTGTCACATTCTCTGACCAGGGGCGTACCGAAGAGAGTATGTTTTGGGGGGGGGGGAGGTAAGTGAAATTTGCCAAGTAAAACCCAAAGTTTGTCAAGTCGTCTAAGTTTGGATTGTTACGGTAGATTTCAATTTAAATGTTTCATTAAAATTATAATCGGTGGCGCCATCCGCTGTTAGCGGCGGGAACTATATACTATACAATTGAATTAATGGTACTAGTGTACTTTGGAAGTTATAGATAGCGCCACCCGTATAATGATAGAGTGCGCCGACTGACAATTTCAGAATTTGTTTCGCGAAACCACGACTACCGAACGCGCCTATTATTATAATTATCGTACACGTCGATAATTTCGAGAGAATTTTTGGGACGCAAGATATTTTCAATGACGTACTATATAGTACGCATTTTTCGATAATTCAGCTTGCGCGTACGATAATGTAGGATAGTTTTAGATGTTAAACATAAGATTTAAATCTTTTAAACTTTAAATGTTATTAAAAAGTTTTGATTTCACAAGTTTAACGTCAGTATTTCACACACAATTCAAATTTACCGCCAGTTTTCAGGCGTACGATAATTAACTTCGGAATTTGAGAATATTTTGGTTCTGGTACGATAATTTGAGTTTCAGGAATTGGCAACGCTGGCGCCTATGTCATTCTAGCGGGTCCCGGGACCATGGAAGAAGTAGAGAAGGAACGGCGGCCTCATGTTAAAAAACCTGTCGCAAAAAGCTTTAGAAATTCCCCTATTTGTTCATTCCCCCCATACTTTTACCGGGCATCAAGTTTCGTTTGCGCAACCTTCACGCGCATCCTACCTTATGTTATTGGTCTGAATGTCCGTATTCAATGCTCTTTAGTAAGTTACAACTTATTTGTTTGGTCATCTACTGCGTACAGTTTTTAAAATTTTAACGGATATTTTTTTCATGTGTAAGGCTTAGGTAGTTTGGGGTAAATTAAATTGCTGATTTAACTTTTAATTATAATGGTTCTTATATTGGGTTAGGGAATGTTAAAAATGTTCTTCATATAAGGTTCTTTGTAAATCTTACTGCTATTTTTAAAACCCGTGTAACAACATTTTGTGTAGTTTACCATTGTAGATAATTATCTATAAACTACACTTAAAACTATTAAAAAAAATGTAAATCAATTAGGCCTTTGCGCCTTGTAAAGATCAACACAAACACACGGAAGACACTCTTTTTCGCGGTCTTTTCAACCCCTCTTTTTGGCCGCCCGCTAGTCGGCCACTACCTGGAACTACCGGTTGGGGGTCTAGGCTCGGGTCTTTGGTCCCAGGATATGGAGAATGGGGGTTAAGGGGGGTAAACTCAACATGAACGCGCCCAGCAAAATTCCCCAAAAAAGTGTCGCTGACTAGACTTGACGTGGTGCGCGTCGAAGAATGCGCATTAAGGACTGAGTGCCCTAACCAAAGGGGGTTGAAATGGGGGAAGACAACAACATTTTCGGTACAGGCTTTCCTATTCTGGCCGCAGTTCCTTCTATACTTCTTCCATACCGGGACTATTCCCAATTCAATGGCGAAAACGGCTCGGCTTCTAGTTATATTGAGTGAAGCATTTGCGTACTCTCTTTATATATAAAGGAGATACGCGAATAACTGGAATTATTCATACCGAAATATAACATAAACAATAGACTAATATGCATATAAGAATGAAGAAGAACCTTTTACAGGGGTACTGCCATTGTGTGTACATTTTTAATAATCTACTAGATGGCGCCATCAGTTTACAATTCGAAATAACAAAAATGATAATATCCGCGAAAGTCTAATTTAAATTGTGGTTATTTAAAACCTGAAATTTTGTATAACTATATTTACTAAAATATTTTATATAAACTTTCAGCTTGAAATAGCACTTAAATTATATAATAAATATAAAAATTTAATTTTTTTAAAATTTTGCGCCAAAATATCCACGCTGGTGTCATCTAGTGTAGAAATACAAAATTAAAATTTTATATTTGATGGCGGTTTCTATAGGTTTGTTTCCCTGCATGTAATATGCGAATTGGTGTATTCAAACACTTATTACTGAAATATTAACGTAAGAACAACCGACACTGTATCACACCATATGATCACACGTTATCTTTATCCAACGCAACTTTAGGAATATTGGCTTGTGAAATTTTCACTTTCCTAAAGAATATCACTATAATATTCACGACTTACCTAATTTTCCTTAAAAAAACTACAACATCTCCTATAGAAATTAAAACTATTTTTATAAATTTTATACAGATAGCCAAATTTAACGTAGAAAATGAACACTGAAATAATAACGAACAACCGATATTCTCTATCACGCGTCTATCTGCCTTTCAATTTTATAAGGTGCTGTAGGAAAAATGACTATTTAAAAAGGTTTTACCACAAGGCTGAACTAAAGTTCCGACACACTAGCTGCCTAGCGTAGAAATCAGGTCTTGAAAGTTATACATAAGGAGAAGCAACTAAATAGAAATCTCAAACATAGTTAATGACTTTAGGGAAGTCAATTGCTGGGAAATTCTAAATGATTTGTTTACTATCGATTTAGGAATAATAATTAGGAGTTTTTTTTAATTAACTAACATGTTTCATAATATTCATTTTGCCAAGTCCACCTCGATTTGCCAACTCTACAAAACTTTGAGGGGGGGAGCCTCCCCCCTGTCCCCCCCCCAAAGGTACGTCCCTGTCTCTGACGGACTACCGTCTAGACCCTGACGACATACTAAATCTGGCAGAAAAATTAATTTTCCTTCCATTTATCAATTATAAATTGAGGAAGAGCCTAGCTCGCTATTGAAAGGGGCACCAAAATTAACTTGGGCCTAGGGCCCCATAAAGTCTTAATCCGGCCCTGGTCATACTCATTTTTATTATGTTACTTATGTTATAAATAATTAAATTGTGGGCAATATCTTTAATCAATTGGACCCTGGGCAAGACCGGTTTTGTAATTATTTCGTTTCAAATACTTGTGATTCGTTAACGGCTATCGTTTGTGGTTTTAATTAATTTAAGGCGGCTTTAGATTTTTTTAACCAGAAAACAGGTCCCTTATTCCGTAAACCAGGGTTTTCCAAATGGACGATCTTAAATAAATGTGTATCTCTAAAATATGCTAAAATCTTATAAGTTAAATAACTCCCTGCTGTAAACAATTAATATCCAGTTTTCGTTCGAAATTCGATAACTTCATTAGCAATAAATACTTTTAAAACCATTTAAACACTGGTTAAAATACCGATTTCTGTTCAACACAAGAAAATTTGCCTTTAATAGAATAAAAATACTTTTTTGGTTTTTGAGATACTTTTCACGTTTTAAGACTGTTAGCGCGTTTTTTTTAAATCTACCTCTAATGGCGTTACCATCGTGAAAGGATCCACCCTTATGTCTATATCGATAAAGTAATCAAATTTAAAATTAAAATCGGGTTTATTTTGTATAGTATTTACATTGCCATTATTATTATTATTATTATTATTAATTATAATCTCAAGTTGCATTTATTAAACTTTTTCGCACAATATTGCATAAAATTTCCCATCTGTCGCTGGCCATCCAGATAGGCCGAAGTTAACTTTGGATGGATGTACGAGACCATTCGTTGTTGTTTACTAAAACGGGATGTAGAAAACCAATTATTAGAAACTGTTACAAACCAAATAACTGTTGGATTTAAAACATTAAAGCCGTATTCACACTAGACACTTTGGAACCGTTTTAAAACGGTTTCGAAAGCTAAAATTTTACATTTTTGGTGTCAACTGTATTAATAGCCATACGATAAATACATTCGACAGTAAAATTTTACAATTTGTGCTTTCGAAACAGTTTTTAAAAGGTCTGGTGTGAACGTGGCTAATTTACCCATCGAATCTTTCAACCGCCCATGCTCCAAACGACCCCATCGAACCCGGATCTGCGCCGGCGTTGCACAACATCATTGACAAACAATCTTCCCCGAGATTAATTAGAAGTTCGCTGATAGTTGTATTTTCCAAAATCTTTAGAAAGTGGTCCAAGTTGGTACTTTCAGACAAATTTTCCGTCGTTTCCAGCATTTTGAATTCGTCCATAATAATAAATTTGAGCATCTCTTTTAATTCCTTCGGGCTGCGGTGCTGAAATGGAGTCAAATTGTCGGGAATAACGCCTTGTTGGGGAATCATTAAACTGGGCCCCAAACTTTCATTTATTTCTCGCATTTGCGGCGCGTTCCTTCTGGCTTCCATAACTATCGTTTCTAAATTCTGGTTGCCATCTATTGTTTCTAACGTTGGTTCTTGGGCGTCTTCGACCTTAAATCGTTCCTCTTCTACTGTCTTCCAGTAATCCCGGAGCGATTTGACGATGGAATCTTCCGTGGATGTGGTGGGTTTCTCGGTGGTAGTTCGCCAAACTTTCCGTTCGAGGGCTACGGCCGGGTTCAGAAACCTCTGCAAGGATTTGGAATAGGTGTCCACGATTAGATCCGTGGCTTCTTTGGGTGTCCGATCCCTGGTTCCCTTCAGTTCGGCCTCGTACATTTTGTTCAGTTGACCAGCCGTTTTGTTCGCGTGTCGCACCTGTTCGTCCAGAAGAAGATCGAATTTGTCGTTGGAAGGGTGTGCTTGCTGATTTACGTAGGCCCTGATACTGTCAAGAATTATACGTAATCGTATGTTACGTATGGTCAAGTCGCCCAAGTCCTTGGTTTCATTTTGGGGATAAGACTGGGAGGCGGCGAGGTTACCCGAGAGAAAAATCACAAAAACAACTGACGGAAACATAATTAATGGTCAGATTGAGCTGGTACAATACGCTTAATTTCATATTCGGGATGAACTTTTAAACCCAGGAATACTGAGTTTTTTTTAATCTTAAATAGGCATTTTATTTTATCTGCAAATAATGTAAGGGCTAATAGGTCAGAAGTCAAAACGGATACGTAAACAATGAATATATTGCCCTTGCTTAAACGCAAAGGTCAGAATTGTAAAAAACTGGTTTTGTCACACTGGATATGGCAGGAGCGGATCCAGGCCATCAAGTAAGGAGGGGCGATCATGGGCATTCAAAAGTCGTCTGCTATTTCTTCACAATTTTAGTTGGCAGGTATTAAAGTTGATGGCGCTATCGTTTCTAAGCTCGAAGCCTATATGGAGCGTGAAAATGTAACGTGGAGCTCTACAACTAGAATTTGTGTTATAAATTGTCTTTCACCAAATAAATATATTTCAATAACTTCAAAAATTGTTATGTTTTTTCAAGTATTCTAAGGGGGGGGGGGCGATCGCCTCCATCGCCCCCCCTATGGATCCGCCCCTGTTATATGGAACGAAATTTTTGTTGATAAAAATAAAAGCCATACATGTAGTGTTCGGAATTGTTTATTCATTATCCACAAATTTTCCGATTTATTTAAAAAACGTTGGTAAAAAGAATATCATTTTAACTTATTTAATTATGTTTCTTACGCAACCAAGCATTTATTTGAATAAAAATGATATTTATTTAAATAATTGTTTGTTTTATTTAAATAATAGGCTTATTCACTTTCGATTATTTAAACATTTTAGAATTTTTATTCAACTATTGGTTATTTAAATAAATATTATTTAAATATAGCCGAGCTTATTTTATTCATGGATAAAAATTAATCGACTGCCGACCTCTACATACATGAAAATTATCAGCTTTGTTCATCACTAATGGCGTTTTTTTAATTTCACTGAATGCAGTTATTGTATACATGTATATTTCACTGACTGTGAGACCAGTGTTATCTCAGTATTCTCTTTTTACCTCTCCTAGGGAACATAGAGGTTTTACAATCACCGTGTCTGTTGTTCGCGTTCGCTGCGACCGCGTTTGTAGTACCAGGGCAAAGTGTAATAAAACCCGCGTTCGCACTTTCTTGAAATTGTGGAAAAGGTGTTTTTCAAAAACTGTTCTTTCTTCCATTGGGTTTAGCAGGGGCTAAAATAAGGATTTTTTAGAACTGTCCAAAAGAAATAACGGCGAGTGAGCAGTTGGAACCTTGGAATTATTTTATTTTTTAACAACTTCGTTAGATAAAAGGTAGTAGGTACAATTATTATACAAAAATCAGGTTACTAACCGTACAATTTTAATTTTTTTATAAATTCACGATAAATAGCACTGCCCAAATTCGATTTTAGAATTTCAAGTTTTAGAACGGCCCAAAAATTCCAGAACTGCCCACTATTTTACGCCTTGGGGTATATTCTGTGTGTACGTGCAATTTGTGAGTTTGTATCGTATGTTCAGGCCCGGACTGGCCATAAGGGCGATCGGGGGCGCGCCCCTAAAGTGCCAAACATAGCTCCCCCTATGGTCAAAAAGGTTCGAGCAATCATAATATTTCACTAAAACTCGAAAATTATAAAACAAATATGAATACATCCGTATTAGCATAAGCCTAGTACCTCTAAGTTTGAAACGCGCATAGCGCCCTTTGAACCACCACTGGACGGGCGAAAAAGAAGAAATCAGGCGATAGTATCGGCACCTGGTAGAGATAAATTGAAGCTTCTTCCTTCCCCCTTTCTCTCTCTCTACGCACCTCTCTCTTACCAAAGCAGCTGGCATCATGCATTGCGGGACGCGTTACGTTTCTCTTTTCCGCCACCGGGTGGATTTAGCGCTGTACTTTCGCCAGTCGTTTGCTTGAACCAACACTGCCTTTCGATTCAAACTTAGGGTTGATAGGCTTATGGTATTAGTATTATCCAAATACTTATTTTGCTTTCCTGAGTCCGGCGGCTACTAACGTAATAATAACCGTGAGTTAGAAGTCTGTCTGACAATTGGATACTCTGTAGTTGCCTCTGTATGTAGATCACTCATTTCAAAGTTGACAGTGACATTTAAGTTTGTAAGTTCTTTTTCTAATCGGTATTTTTTAATACTTCATTATTTTTACATGACATATAACGGGCTTGTATAGTTCCTCTTCATTCTGCCAAAGTTATCTATGCATAGATCCGGCAGAATTTTTCAACAGGGGGGGGGGGGCAAGACAGTCAGAGAGGGGTTTATTTAACCGCCTATTCCTTAAAAAAAGTACATGTAATTTACAAAAATGCCAATTTAAGCCTACAGTAGGCATAAAAACGTATCAGTAGGCCAACTACGCACAACGGTCAAGTTTTCAATTAGTATTTAATTATTCTCGTGATCAGCGCGCTTTTATGATCGAGTTATTTTATGGTGAATCCAATGGTAACGCGCATGGTGTTAGTGAATTGTCAGTGGCGGCGCTAGGGGGTAGGCCACTGCCTACCTTAAAATATTGAGGGTCTCAAAATTGTCCCAAGAGATAAAATTATTTATAAATAACAATGAAACAAATGTCGATACTGTATTTAGAAATTTTTGAGGTATCTCCTAGTAAATAAAACCAGTTATTTTATATTTGGACTCGTTTTACTGTTGTTAGAACTTTTTTGTTCGTCATGTACATCACTACTTTATTTTATTGAAGCATTTCGTTGAGAAAAGGGGGTCCCGGGTCGGGGGCCCATTTATTTAGTTTGCCTACCCTCGAGAAAATTCCTGGCGCCGCCACTGTGAATTGTTCGATCTATCCAGTCTCCAGATAGAAGACCAAGCCACAAAACCGTTCCTGGAGCTGTTCGTGACTTTCAAGACTTACGGAAACGTCCGTCTCAGATTTCGTGGACCATGTAGCCAAAAATCAACATGGAAGACACCATTCTAGCCTATTTTGTTGCGTCAGAGGTGCAAGCGACGATCTCGGATTATCGACGAACTACGTGTGGTCCACTCTTCACAATCACAACTTCCATCCGTAACGAGTGACCCTCCACCATGCTCTGCACGAAGGAGATATAGAAAGTTGATTTGACTTCTGCAACTGGTAAATAACCATGTCTGATGATAACCCAAATTTCATCACTCAAATGCTGGTGACCGACGAGTGTTCCTTTGGGAGAGATGGGCCTTTCAACCATCAAAATACCCACATGTGGTGTGACGAAAATCCTCACTGTGGTTTTCCTTATCATCATCAACAAAAACTCCGACTGAATGTTTTGGCGGGTTTGCTCGGGGATCCAGTTATGGGCCTATTTTTCATCCCAGCTCGTATTAATGGACAATGCTACTTGGCGCTTTTGCAGAATGAAATAGCAGACGCTTTAGAAGAAATTCCACAGGAAGCTTACAGACAGATGTGGTACCAACATGACGGCGCACCACCCCACGTAGTGTAGCATCTTAACAACGAGTTACCTTGGCATTGGGTTGGCAGGAACGGTCACGTTCGATGGCCTGCAAGGTCTCCGGACCTAACTCCGATGGACTTTTTCATCAAAGCGCAAGTTTACGTGACGCCCGTCAGTGGCGGCGCTAGATAAATTTTCGGGGTAAGCGGTGATTTGTGAATGGGCCCCTACCATCGCTCATTGGGATGAAAAAAAGGGCGTTTCTACCACATAAAAAAATTCAATCATTATAAACTCGTAACTCTGTGCAACACATTTAGTAATGTCTAACCCACTATCCGGTAAAATATATATTATTCCTTACGTAATAGCTTCAGCGTTGAATACGTGTAAATCCAAAAAAACGTTCTTTTAATTTACCTTCAAGTGGGTATCGCACACAAACACTTAGTAAAGTGAAAGTATTTTCGTCTTTCACTTCTAGGCCTGGTAGGTCTAAAGGTCCCCCATCCCTTTTTTATGAACCTGCCCCATACCTCTATTGATAGCGACGGTCTACAACTGTTATAGACACCGCTATAAAACAGTAAATAATAATTTTTAAAAAAGTTTTGAAAATGTTCTTACAATCTTACTAAATATTTTCAGTAAAATCTTATTTTAAAATAAAATTCTTCCTCCAAATTTAGGCCCCCTTCAAAATTTGAAGTAAGCAGTTGCTTACCTCGCATACCTATAGCGCCGCCACTGACGCCCGTTGAGAACATCGAAGATTTGCTCGTGCTTCATCGTGTCCAAACATGTATCGCGGCAAACGGAGGTATCAAAGAACCTCACTTGTAAAATTCTGATGTTTATTCGAATAAAATGTTCAATTAAATCTTTCAGACATATCTTTCATTTACGTACAAAAATTCCAAGGCTATTGGCCCCTATGGACAGCTTGTTTTTTTCATCAGCTTAAAAAGTGTCTTTTCCAATGAAACCAATTTCTTTGAACATTTTCTACAGCACTCTACAACTTTCTCATTGAAACGTTTTTTACCTCTCCGAGGGGACAAAGTCCCCTAGGAGGGGTTATACAACCAGCGTGTCTGTCTGTGGGTCTGTCAGGCCTGGATGCGAACGCGTTCGCATTTTCGGTGCAAAGTGTAATCACTGCGTAGGCAGTTTCTCAAAGGTTTGGCAAAACCACCGTGTGACGGTGAGCGTTAACGGATGCATTTGCGGTTTGGTTTGGATGGTGTTTTTTCGCTCACCGTCGTGACGGTTTGGTGTATTACGTTTTTGTATTGAATTTGTTGTGTTTGTGTTCTGATGGTTGTGCATGTTGAGTCTGTTGTGTTTATATGGGCGTTTTCTCTACAACTTCTTCTAAATGACTTTGGGACGGACCGAGTGCTGAGTGTAATGCTACCTCGCAACGTCCAATGGCAGGGTTTCCACCAGTTGTACATGGTATTCGTCTTAGTATCAATTTGCGATCGCATCGGGCGGGATTTGAACCCGAGAACTCCTGCTTGACAGGCGGACGTTCTACCACAGAACCACCGACACTTGTTACGCTTTATTGAAAATTAGACCTTCAGCTTTATCGGAAGCGTATTTAATAGGGTACGAAATTTTGGTTTAATTTAAATAGAATTGAAATTGAAATTATTGCATCGAAGAAATTCTAATTTAGCGTTTCTCTATTGATTAAAAACAAATGCGCCACTCAGGTTTCGAACCCAGACCATTCGGCTTGGCAGTCGAGTGCTCTACCACAGAACCACCGATAGCTGCTTAAATTCACTGAAATTAAGACAGGCATCGTAAGCATAATAGGTAATAAAGTCTTTTTTTATTAATGAATTTATGAAGGCCTAATCTGGTTTTTTTTAAAGGTTAAATCTTGTTTTAGCGCAGTCAGCCGAGATTAGAGGGTTAAAGGGTAGACCCTGTGGGTGGTCCACTTTGTTAGTTTTTTTTGTTATTTATTTACGGGTATTATTAACGACCTATATATAGTTGTGTTAATTCAAAGGAGATAATTTAACGTTAATTGCTTTGAGAGCTGGCGGTTAGTCAAGTGGCTCTGTGCTTTGTTGATGGTAAGGTTTTTGCTTCTTGTAAATAAATTTGGTGTGGATATTTGGATATCTACGATTTCTAACGCAGTCAATGATTTCTTGGGTGTGCGAGTCATTATATGATATTGGAAATTGGACGGCATTGGTCTTTTTCATGCGGTATGTGTCACAACGTCAACTGGAAGTTGAAATAAAATGAGCGTTAAAGATGCGGCAAGTATTTCGTAAGCGAGAAAAATACAAATACCATCTGTAGATGTTTCTTTCATTAAAATTTGCTTAGTATTATATTCAACTGATAAATATGTACTGTAAAAAGGGTTAAATTCAATTGTGCATTGTTTTAGTGAATCTAACTCGCTGTTGTAACTACTTAATTTATAATATTCTGAATAAATTAAACTCGATTGTTTCGTCTCAATTATTTAAATTAAAATTAAAATTTTATACCGGGCAGGATTTGAACCGATAATACGTTTTTCGTAAATAACTCTGAATTGCGGAGATATCTTTGGGGGTCGTATCGAGAAATTAATACCACTAGGGACCATACTTCCGAGGAGAGGTATATTTTGGCTTGCCAACTTGTTTCTAGCACCTACCGGTGAAAAATATTTTTTACAAAAACCCGAAATTAAAGCGATCCCACACTAGAAATAATACCCTGAAAATTTCGCAACTCACTTGCAGTTTCTGAAAAAAAAATGACCAGTCAGAGCATTTCAAAACACCGTGTATTTAAAATTAGTTTAAACAGAATAAAAAAATTAAATAAGACTGAAAACCATTTAGAACTGTAACAGCAAAAGTCTATAATAATTTAATAGTAAACAGCTGGCCCGGGGTGGGGTATAATAGAGTTCTGATCCAAGGTTCGTAAATCGTGCATGCTCTGATCAAAGATAATTTAAACTCGTACCCTAGATTCGAATACTGAGAGCTTTCCCATTGACGGTTTTGTTACGAAGCGTTTACCCTCCTCCGGCACGTGACCTCAGAAAAATCGGGCTCCATCGGTTGCGGTAAGGCACAAACCATGGAGCGAATTTTTTCTGAGTTCCGGCGGGAAGTGGGTAAACGCTATCGGCAACGCGCGAGAGAGTTATTTCGAATCTAGGGTACGAGTTTAAATTATCTTTGCTCTGATCAAAGATATTGGAGCCCTTTGCTTTCCCCGCCCGGTGCGCCTTTTGATACCCAGTCCGGGCCTGCGCATGTTGGAGTGTTTGTAAGTATTATGGCGTATGTTAGTGTGTTATTCCGTGTTATTGCATACGTTGCGGTTTTTGTATTTCTACTCTCCCTCTGCCATGGAAGAAGTAGAGAAGGAATGGCGGCAGCAAAAAGCATAAGAAATTCCCCTTTTTGTTCATTCCCCCCATTATTTTACCCGGCATCAAGTTTACACGGAGCTACACCTTCCATTCCTGGGGCTTAATATTCTTTGGCTCAACCCTCATGCGCATCCTATTGGTCTGAATGTCCGTATTCAATGCTCTATAGTAAGGTACAACCATATATAAAGGAAACGTATATAAAGGTCTAGATAAAATATTTCAAAGGGAGTGAATACGGAGGTGACAGCTAGGCTATCCTTATAAGGCGCTATCTATCGGTAAGAAAGCTCGTGCTATCGTCGCGAGAGCCATTGTCTCCTGCTTAAAAATTATACTAAAAGTCACCAACAGATGGTGTCTAAAGACTACGGCCTACGGAAAGGTCAAGCACTTAGTACTAAAATGCTAAGAGAGCTCGCGCTCTTGGTCACGTGCCTTCCTCGGTGTCTGCTGGTGTCAAGTCCATTGAGTTGGGAATATTAATCTAGAGATCCAATCAAATCTGCTCCCCGCGAAACAAGTTTTTGAAAAATACGAATGTGCGGTCTGCTCTAAAATCCATTATTTTGAAGAAAAAAAATATTTTTGCTTGAAAACGCGTCTTATTTGAACGAATCATTGAGAGATAGACGGCGCTACGGGTAGAATGATAACGTTTTCTCGTCATTTGGGACGCCGATGGGAGCAGACGACAGTATTCTTATTTTTAAAAACTTGTTTCGCGAAATACTGAAATCCGACGTTTCGATTGGACCTCTAGATTAATATTCCCAACTCAATGGTCAAGTCCGTATTTTACATTAGGCTTAGACGCCCTGAAATTTATCTAGACCTTTATATACATCACTTATATCTATGGGTACAACTTATTTGGTTGGTCATCTACTGCGTACGGTTTTTAAAATTTTAACGGATATTTTTTCATGTGTAAGTAGTTTAGGGCAAATTAAATTGCTGATTTAACTTTTAATTATAATGGTTGGGAAAAACTGTTGCTACAAAGGGTGTAAAAACGATTCGAGATCAAGCAATCAAGATTATATGAATGGAATATTTTTTTTACCTTTTCCAAAACCAAAGACTAATCTAGATAAATGTAACCGTTGGATTTCGGCTTGTGCTAGATCAGAATTTTTGACACTTGAAAGAATAACTAAAAACAGGCAAGTGTTTCTATCTTTAATTTTTCTTACATTGTTAATGGTAACTAACTAATACTCTTTTTACGTTTATAGATATGTATGTTCTTTTCATTTCATTGGTGGTGCTGGACCAACTCAAGAATTTCCTGATCCAATTGCTTATCATCAACACTGCTCTGATGACACGCACCATACATGCACAATTAAAATGGAAATTATAAATGACAGTAATTCTAGCGTCAACTCTGAAAGACACAGTTTGAACACAGAAAAACGCAGTTTCAACCTAGACTCTAGCTTGAGCTCTAACACATCTAGTTTTACTTCCAGTACCGAAGAAAATAGCCTAAGAATAGAAGACACAAAACTTCACATTGATGACCCAAGTTTAATTGTGGGTAACCTAATTTTGAGCATTGAAGCTCCTATTGAACAAAGCTTGATTGTTGATGAACTGGCCTTAACAACTAAACCACTGAGCTTAGTTACCTCTATAAGTAGAGGATTTGCCACAGTTTTGAATAATGATGACTTGCGTAAACAAGTTCTCTTATCAGAAGTAACTAATACAACAGACCTATTAAAGAAATTTATCGAAAATCAATTCTTCAGTGACATAAAAGAATTGACCTGGACCATTTCTCGGAAAGAAGATTCTACCTTAAGTCTATTTAATATTAACTGCTCTCCTATATGCGCTATTGAGGTAAAAATTAACCTAAATTTAGAGTTTGAAATTATAATTTATGGGAAAGCGCTTCCTAAAAACCACTCTCTCTTCGTTACGTTTTCCAAAACCATATCAAAGCTCAGTGATTTACTAGAATTGTTAGTTTACGTAACTTCCTTATCTCTATGCAATGGCACTAGTTTAGATGTTCAGGAAAGTAATAATTACAGTGGAAAGTTGGGTTTTGTAAATATATACACCAAAACCCTTTATTCTGTAAAATGTGACGGTTTTGTTACAAATAGGGCACAAAGTTGTAAAAATTGTAAATATTTTCGCAGTTCACAAATTTTAAAACTAAAACGAAAGAAATGTATTAAAGGACCTCACCAGTTTCGAAATTTGACAAGAATGGCTTTAGTAGCTTCCTTAAGAGCCCAAAAGCGTCAAAACTTAAACAAAAGTCAACAAAATGTAAAATTGAAGAAAACAATTAAAACCCTTAAGAAGTCATTGTCGGATGTAGCACCCTTTCTTTTTGCTGACTCTGTAAATGAGGATACATTTTGCGCAAAAGAAAACTTTTTACGTCTCTTATACCATGAACAATTAAAATTACTCAAGAACAAAAATAAAAGACCTAAACAGTGGCACCGTGGCATTATTAGATGGTGTCTTTATCTCCGAGCAAAATCTCCATCAGCTTATGAAACTTTACGTGAAGTTCTGCCTCTACCCGCACGAAGAACCCTCTGGAAATACGCTTCGGAATTTTCTTGTGAAAGTGGTTTTACCCTGCAATCTGTGAAGAAAATGAACATCAAAAATATTTCTCTCTCATTGTCGACGAGATGAAAATCAAAGAAGACCTGATTTATAGACCCAATAACGGAGAAGTGGTTGGATTTTGCCATTCGAGTGAATCTGTAGAACTTTTAAAACAAGCAGAAAATGCTACTTCTTCCATGCCTCTGCTACTAGTGGGGTAAAGTAGCACTGCCATTACTCTATTCTGATAGCTGTCAGGGGGGTGGGGGAAAGAAACTTTAAGGAATTTTTATAGAATATGAAAATTAGAAAAGTAGTTTAACTTCCAAGTGAACATTTGATCAATGAGATAACTTGAGTGTAGACTTTTTAATTTGAAAGAATCTTTGAAAGTTTTTACGGGCTTTCGTTTTGCCATGGCAACCGAAAACATTTTTGAGAACATGATTTGGAAATTTTTCTATTGAAAATAACATGGGAATCTGCTTTCCCCTCTGTGAAACGTTTTAAAAAATGAAAATAATTTAAAATTTCAAAACGTTAAAAATACCTTGAAAATTAAATTTCATCAATTTCAAATGCAATTTGGTATATTTGATCAAATTTAGGAAAAAAAATTCAAAATTGATCAAT
Organism: Leiobunum rupestre; assembly: GCF_980474605.1. Lineage (NCBI taxonomy): Eukaryota > Metazoa > Arthropoda > Arachnida > Opiliones > Sclerosomatidae > Leiobunum > Leiobunum rupestre. Next base: position 9,282,645 of record NC_143392.1, on the reverse strand, counting down.
TTTGATCAAAATTTAATTTATTAAATTTGATAAAAATAGATTAACTTATGATTATTTTTTTAAATCGGGTAAAAATGGATAAATCTAATATATTTGATAAAATCTTGACATATTTTGACCAATGTGATCAAAATGAGTTTTCAGAATGAGTTAAAATGAAAAAAATATAAGAGAAAATGAATAAAAATGCCTGTAATTGGCTAGATATTCTTAACTTTTGTAAATAAAAAAAATTATAAAATTTGAAAAATTTAATTTTTTTTATTAAAATTGATCAAAAAGGTTAAAATGGTTAATAATTAGAAAAAATCTAAAATATTAGAGAAAATGATATAATTGTCGAACAAACATCTTATTTTATTTAAAAACAATTTGATTTTAATTTTTTTTTATAAAATAGGTTAAAATATGGTCGATTTTATCATTTTTGAAAAACAAAGTTTTAAATAAACCTTGATAATTTTTTATTATTATTATAGCTCTTTTTATCCATTTCCTATTTCTCATTATATAACATTTTGAATATATTTTACCTTTTGATCAAATTTATCAAAGTTCATTATGATTTGATCAAATATATTTAACTCATAAATATTTTTGCCCAATATTAATTATTCAAATTTAATAAATTTTTTATAAATTTTGATCCAGTTGATAAAAATATAATCAAAATTGATCGGGTTTAACCTATTATTTTATAAATTTTTTTTGTTCATTTTCTTCATTTAATATTTAATTTTTAGCCATTTTAACCTTTTTGATCAATTTTAATAAAAATAAAAAAAATTCAAATTTTATAATATTTTTAAAAATATAATTTTTTTACAAAAAGCTTAGAATATTAATCCAATTACAGATTTTTTGGGAGTGATTAGCTCCTCGGCATATGTCTTGGCTATATTGTTATTTGTCCTTAATTATATTCAAGAAAGTAGAAAGTAATAAAACAATGGGTGATTCTGAATAAAACAATTTTTTATTTCTAATCAAGCCTTGCGGTTATTCTTTCCAGCAAACACACAATTCTTAAATGTATTTAAATATTACATCTTTTTTATCAGCAACAGACTGAATTTCAAATTTTACAGGGCATTTTAAGAAGTTACTTAATAGTTCTTCTGAATAACCGATTAAGAAATACATTTTTCTGGGCAATATACTTTGGGTTACCAACCCACCTATATAAATTACATTATGTCTGCGTTTTATTATAACTTCTGATAGAAACAAGCGATGCCATGTTCCAAAAATGAATTTTCTAATGAAAAAGTCTTCTACCGTAGTTTCGCTCTGCCTCGTTGATTCGAATAAGTTGCCTACAACATTTATATGAAAGTTGTTTATTGCATTATTGAGATTAAAAATAATTCATAAAGTACTTGTGTTCCAAGAATTCCACGATTTTCTAACGCCAATAAAATGTGGAGGATTTGCTTGCTCGTATGTCAGGGGTTTGTTTTGTTTGAAGGTAACTTTGTACCTTCCAGAAGTGACTTTGAAGCATGTTTCAGACAAGTGAATCCCTCGTGATGTATAACTCCATACTAAATTGTGCGTGTTTAATGGTTTGCATAATTTAAACAGGCTAAAAGCCATGTTTTGTCAATAAACACGCATAAATTTTAATTATAACAAGGAATTTTTTTAAAATAGAAATCAGGCACGTATTCTTCTGAACCTTGAACTCTTGATTAAGTAAGCAGTCCCCCAAGTGGGAAACGCAAATCGTTTCTGATAGTAATATATATTTTTTTTATTCTTTCGATATTTTTGTCATATATAATAATTAATTCATTGTCGCGTTTTAATATTAGTTAACTTAGTTAAAAATTACATAAGAGTATATCTTATTACTTCGTTACGGCTGACGGGGAAGGAAGTGCAACAACAAAAATAACGGGACGTGGAGGAGCGGCGTTATTAAATTGAACGTCATTTTTACGTCATTCCGATCAGTGTGTGTGTTTTTCGCGTATCGCGCTTTTGTAGTTTATGGTTTTTCCTTGTAAAAGCACCTATAAATTGTGGTGAGATAGTTAATATTTTTGTATATTTATTTTTATAGTTTAGATGAAGCGTGGCGGTAGCTTTATAAATATATCTCTTAGCTTTATTTTGTTGCGTTTGAAGTATATTTGGTCATTGTGAATTCGGAACACCCTTGAAATCATTAAGCCTTGGTCTACAAAGTTAGCGTTCGCGTCTAACTTATGTTTTTAACTTAATACGCGTTTACCTACCGGGCCTTGCCTGCTCTTATAATTTAATCATTTTAAAATTATCTTTAAAATTCAACAAATTAATTGGTTGGAGAATGAAGTTAATCCACTCTTGAGATATTTTCATTATTTCCTCATTTCGGAAATAAAAACTACTGTTTGCACCCAATGTTAGACCTTCATGTAATGATAAATTAAATGTTAAAGATTTTTGATAAGATAAAACATTGGTTAAAGGACATTTTTAAGAGCTTTATTGTCAGCTTTTTACGCCTCTCTTACAGAGTTTGGTAGTAATTCCTTTTTCCCCCTTTCCAGAAGATGTTTCTCGTAGATTGGATGACTGGGTTTTTAAACCTTTTTGGACTATGGAAAAAAAGTGGAAAGTTACTATTTTTAGGGTTAGATAATGCTGGTAAAACTACGTTACTTCATATGCTTAAAGATGACAGAATGGCACAGCATGTCCCAACATTACATCCCAGTAAGATCTTAAATTTGAACTATAGTACAGGTGATATTATATTGTAATCTCTTGTTTTTAGCTTCGGAAGAATTATCTATAGGTAATATGCGATTTACAACATTTGACCTTGGAGGTCATCATCAAGGTACTTGGTTTAATTCCTTACTAAAATTTAACCTTTACCTCATATTGTGTTTTTTCCCTTGTAGCACGTAGAGTTTGGAAAGACTATTTTCCTGCTGTGGACGCTATTGTGTTTCTTATTGACGCTTGCGATAGAGAAAGATTTCCAGAGTCAAAAGCGGAGTTAGATGTAAGTATTGGTTTTTCATTTACACCACTTTACTTAGTATCTAAATTTCATATCCTTTTCCAGAGTCTACTGACTGATGAACAGTTATCGAATTGTCCAGTTTTAGTTTTGGGCAACAAAATTGATCGTCCCGGAGCAGCTAGCGAAGATGAGCTGAGAGCTTACTTTGGATTATTTGGCCAAACAACGGGAAAGGTATGTTTTACATTTTCAACAATAGATATATAGATAAATGTTTGAAGATATGAAAGCTTCTAATACTGTACATATGCCGTATAACAATAATTTTCTAAAGAAAATTGTTTACAATAGTTGTTAGAAAAACCATAGGATATGTAAACTTTCATCGGGGCAGCTGTTTGTCTCAGTAGTTGTCAGTGTATGGTAGATGTTTTGTTGTATTTTTGTACATGGTAAATGTAGCAAAAAAAGCTCCGCTATAAAATTAGTACTAGTATTTTTACAAAATGTAAATTTCTTCAACTGCTGCATACAAAAAAGTATCTTGTGTTTAGTAAATGTTTTCGTACTCTTACTTCTGTTAATGGCTTTTAATGCAGTTAAAAGGCCGCAGAATCGTTAGTTTTGAGGGTCCTGCTACATAATAAATTAATGTGTTTTGAGAAGGGAAAATTAATGTACAGCCAATATATTGGCTATTCGTGGGGGGATATATCGGCCGATATTAACAAAGTTATCTATCATAATAGTGGTGTATAAAATCATTGTAAATGACGGTTCAGTACACTCTCATACCATTTTATTCTAATTTTTCACGAAAAAAAGTTTGAAAGATAATATCCAAATATGTTTCTTTTCATTTTACGTGATGCGTATTTTCTATCACAAATCGAATATAGTTGTTTTTGATATGTTTAAACTCGTAACCCCCTGTCTAAAAAAAGGTATGATCTAGCTTCTGAAGTATGGTGTCAAAGGTGGGGCCAATCGAATAAAATACTATCATTAGTTAGTTAATTGACAATTTTCTTATTTTTAAATGGTTTTTCTGAAAGTATTTTTCTAATATCAGTATCGACCAATATCGGCTTAAGTCAAGCCGATATTGGTCGATACTGATATTAGAAAAATTGGCCGATATATCGGTGCATCCCTACTATTGTCAGCTACCTGAAATTCATCATGAATTTTTTTAAATGATTCTGTGGCTATTTAAACTATTGCATTAGTACTGTTTTTTCCTTGAGTTATAGGAATTTTTCAAAGTATTTCAGTCTTTATTTGTTTATCAATTTGATCTTGAGAAATCTCATCCTCATATTTACACTAGGGCTGTGCGAGTAGTGGTGTTAGGCAATCTAGTTTGGTATTGAGTACGAAATTTTTTTCATTGAGTATTAGAGTAGAGTAATAATGAAGCCGAGTCGAGTAATAGAGTTCTTGATTAAAGGGAAATTTTCTCTTATTAGAGTCAAGTAATTCGAAATAAAACCTAGAGTAATATTTTTAACGAGTTGTGTTATCGAGTACCCGACTATGCAATTTTTTGGTACTCGATAATCGTCTAGTATTTTCCAATTATTTATTTGAGGTAAAGTTCGAGTGCTCAACCTCAAAAAATGCAGAGTAAGCGATGATGTTTGATTACTCGCATAGCCTAAATTTAAACCTTTCCTCTACAAAACTGTGGGTAGTGTGTTTAGTCTATTACCTTGCTTTTCCTTCCTGCTTTGATATTGAAAATTGTAGCTTTAAAAAGTAGCAAAAATTATACATTGGCCAAACAATGTTTTTAACATAACCGTGTTTTTATTGTGCACTTAAAAATATTTATAAAAAAAACAACAGAACAAAGTGCCTCGTTCCGAACTTCCTGGTCGTCCATTGGAGCTCTTTATGTGCAGTGTGTTGAAAAGACAAGGATACGGGGAAGGCTTCCGATGGCTAGCGCAGTACATCTAAATAAAAAGTTGACTTTAATAAATATATTAAATATGAAATGTGGAAGTCTGAGTTTCAACCGTTTTATTTTACCACCACCTTAGACTTCACTTTTTTTTCCTTTTATAAAAAAGCCTAAAAAAATTATTTGTGAATTTATTTAAAGAAATAAAAAGGGATTATTAGTTTATATATGGTTAAATTGTTGCGTTAACCGAGGTAGAGATTTTTTCATATAGTACTTTCCACAAATCTGGGAACTACCTCTATTTCTTTAATTTTAATTTAATAAAATCTCTCAAATTTGTTAAAAATAATAATACCGGTATTAAAAATTGAAGCATTTAAGTTTTGATGGAAAAAAAGTAAAATTTATAGGCCTAAGTATAAGAAAAAAAATAATGACACCTTTGCCTGTTTGTACCCTCATTTTTAATTTTATTAAAAGAAATAGTGTAAGAATTGAATAACCCCCCTCGAAAACAACGTTGTAAATGTTTCGGGAAGCTTTTGATGGATTTTAATTATATAATTTATCAAATTCTTCAAACTCTGTGTGGAATTGGTATGTTTAAAAAAAACATTCTTGATTGTGATAATCGAGATAGATTAACTTTTTTTTATTAGTTTATTATTCTGTAACAAAAAAGCCCTTTATGTGAAAAAGAGTGTTCTTGGTTCATTATTGTGTTGAAATTTGCATTTGTAGCCTGGTTTTTAGTATACAGTGCCATAATGCTATTTCCAATTTCTAATTTTAACGACTATTTTACTCTTAATGTACTCGCTAACATTAGTTTTTTTTTATAACTAACTATGCAAATATGGAAGCCTTTCTGTATTTAAAAAACAATATTGCTCAGAATAATTTTTAAATTAAATTATTATTAATCACCAAATATTTTATTAAAAGTCAATTTCTTTTTAATTAATGAGCCCAAAATTAATTTCGACCCAATAATGAAATCCACACATTCTACATTGTAAATGTTAAGTTCACTGTTCCACGGAATTTAATTTCAAGTAGGTCAAAGTTTGATCCCTCCAGCACGCAAATTCTAATGTCGCATACCAGGTAAAACCTTTTGCAAATACGTTTTATCATATTGATCATCGTGGGTGCTAGGTAATGTACGAATGTTAAGTCATCACAAGAAAATGGAAAATATATAAATAGCGTGTTTGTGGCTGCAGGTAAATAATATCTTCGTTAGTTTTGGTTATTTTTCGCCTTCTGCCTGCTCAAGTAGCCACAAATTCTTCTCTCCCGTTTATTTTTTTTCTGTATAACTAAAAAGCCTTCCAAATTTGTTTTATTATAAATTTGAATTTCGAATAACCTTAATATTTATTTGCAAAGTTTGTAAAATATTTAAAAAGCGCTTTTTGGTGTAATTTGTCCTTTTTTTTTAAATTACTTGTAAAAAGTATATAAATTTGGGATGTTTATCCCTTTCAAAAATAAAATAAGCATCATTTTCACTATTTCTTGGCCAATGTTTTTTTCCTTTGAAGGTCGGCAGTTTATAAACGATGAACGTTAGAAATGCCAAGGACAAAATGTGTGCCTTTGGAAACATAATGAAGTAATCACGAAATTTAATAGAGAAGTTAAAGAAATTACATGTCTAGGCTAACACTCTTCAAATGGGTCGTCAAGATAACTTGGCAGCCGGGAGTAGTGGCTCACTCCTGTAATCCCAGGCGTCCGGGAGGCAGAGTTTGTGGATGGCCGTGTGAGGACGACCACCAATCCCCCAACGGGTGGTCAGAATACTTCCGCCACGGGTGTCCCCACCCCTGTCCCCACGTATCCCCCCCCGTTGGCGTGGCCGTTACACATATCTCGCCCTGATTAATCAGATGGACGAGAGGACTGTATTGTCCCACACGTTACAATCGAATAAAAAAAAAAGATAACTTGGCAGTTCTCTCAAAGCATTCTAAATAAGATTTGGCACTGCTTAACATTTTTCATAATGAACCTTAGAACCTTTTTTACCAAGTTTATTAATAAATAACTTCCACCTTTTTGATAAAATAATGTTCCAATTTATTATCAAAATTAATTTATTTTAATTTGAATTTAGTTAATATTTGATATTAGTAAGTTATTACAAGTACTTATCGGCCAATTACAGCTTAAACATAAGGTCAAATATCCAACCATTACGAATATTAAAAGTAACGACCTAGAAGGCAAAATGAACCCAATGACATATTTCGCTAAGTTCGGACTGGATCGAAACCACGTCGTCCTAATGTTGTATTATCTATATTGAAGATATTTATTGAATTAATGTTCGATTTACGTATTTAGGCAATAAACTATTACGGAATTGCAATGTTTATAGTTCTTGAGTTCGGTTTTGCTCAACAAAGGGATCACGTCGAGACAGGGAAGCATTACTCGTACAGGTCCATGAACGAGGAAAGCGCCTTCCGGAATTGCACGCGACTTGGAATGTCCTTCAGGTGCTCCTTCTTTCCAAGAATTTATTTTTATTTTTTTATCAGTTCTTGAGTTCGGTTTTGCTCAACAAAGGGTTCAAAACCCATCACGTCGAGACAGGGAAGCATTACTCTTCCATCTGATTTATCAGGGGTGAGATTTTGTAAAGGCCACTCCAACGGGGGAATACTTGGGGATAGGGACACCCGTGGCGGAAGTAAGACAACCACCCTTGGGGGATTGGTGGTCGTCCTCACATGGCCAGTCACATTTTCTGCCTCCCATACGCTGGGAATTACGGGACTACGCCACTAGTCCCGGCATGGGTGCTTGCTCGTAGCGTCGTAGGCATACGTCATAACTAAGCCACGTCTTGAAACGGCCGCCACTAAATTAATTTCACGTCGCAGATCACGAAGCAAAACGCCACACGATCCTACGAAATAGTCACGTGACCGCCATGAGCGTCTTAATGTCATGGCCGACCAATACGCGTTACCACGGCAACGAATACAAGCCACACCCAGCACGAGCAAGATACGAAATTTGACGATATTTAGCGTTGTTCTAAATCGCCCTCACGCTCGAAAGAAAATTTCTTCGCCCTAAAAAATTCAAATCAGCCCGGTATATCATTGGTTCCCTATAACTGACGTCTTCCATCTGTCCAAGGCACCACCTTAGGCCTAAATCATCAAGCGACTTCTAAAGCCATTAATTCATTAATCATGATTCTCCCTAAGCATTAAAAAATGCATCCTTGGTCGTTCTAGTTGACAAAATAGAAATGTTTGCCATTTCTATGCCTTGAAGGTTGCAGGAGATTTATTTTTATTTATGTCTGTTGAATTTTTTAGTTTTACATCTAAATGTATCGATTTGAAGCTATCGAAATTTTCCGTAGTCACTTTGGTGTGGAGGTTTTGGGTACTAGCATAAGTAACATAATACCTCTAAGTATGACACTTGTAGCCTTGCTCATACATTTTTGCTTACTAAATCCTTTCTTCACCAAAGATAAATCAGTAAAATGACTAACAACTCTGTAGCCTTGAAGCTTAACCCTCTTTGTGATTTGAATTTTTCTGTTGGTTATCGAAAAGAAGTCAAGAGTTCAGCCAATCATATAGTGTTCCAAAAAAAATCGTCACATTAAGCCTAAAAATAGCGGTATTCAAAATCGCGCACCACATTCCCGGAATATAACCAAAAGTGACATAATTTCCAAAAGTGTGTCAATGAATGTTACGAGCGAAATACAAGTTGGGAGGGGAGAAGGGAAAGTATGCCTTGGGGAGGGTAGGAAGTTAAAACCAACAAATAACGCCTTGTAGTGAGGAACGGAGGAACTAAGTAGCACTGGTCAAAGTTAGTGTATTTTTTTTGTGGAGATGCTATCGCCATCTACCTACGATATAATACAATAGACTAAAAAATAATCCAGAAAGGCGGCAATAAATCGTCTTTTATGTGGTCGATCTCGAGTCGAGCATTCATTAAACCTTTAGCATGTCACTTTTGATATAACGCTATTAAGTAAAAAATTTGGCGTCACTGTGAAGAAATAGTGTAGTAAAAAAATTTCCTAAGGTCATACTTAGAGATATTATGTTACTTATGGTACTAGTGGCAACGTTTTGCTTGATGCTCTGTTACAATTGAATGGAGTAGTGTACGATATAAGGTGGATACTTTACGCTGTTTCGGGGATTTCGGATTAGGGTAAGAAGAGTAACCATATGACGTCACTTTACTTCGATTTTACGGTGGCGAATAGTTCGAGTAGGTGTAAATTAAAGTTTTCCCAAAATGGCTGCTTGGAGCCATTTTACCAGATGAGTTCTGGATAAGCAGACGATTTTATCAGTTTACTCTCTTTAACTCCTGCTGTTGAGGATTAGTAAAAAGTGTAGCCCCAGTACTCTGACCTTGACGAATAGTTAACGGTGTAAAATAATTATCTCCACCAGAACAAGCGAATAAATAAAATATCTTCAAGGTAATCGCCAAGAAGTAATATTTCCGAGAGCCAGGACCTGCAAGTTATGGTTTATTTAGTGCTTGTTGAAATAATGTAAACTTTTCACCTGTAAACAGAACGTCGTGTTTTTGCTAAGCCTTAATATGTCAAAAAAAAAAGCTACCTGGTTAAAAAAGAATACTTGTTGCATACCGTACAGGTGAAAAGTTTTCATTATTTCAGCAAGCACTATATTAACAGTGACTTGCAGGTCCTAGCTCTCGGAAATATTACTTCTTGGCAATTTCCTTGAAGATTTTTTATTGAAGCGCCTATTGAGTGTAAAAGGTGTACTCCTTTGGTTCCAGAACAAGCGAAAAGTATCCACTTACCGTGTTGCAATATTGACTTGTGCTATAGGCTTCGTGCGTAGTTTAAATTTTGGTCATAAGTACTGCCGCCTACCGACCGAGTTTTGAATTGAATATATGTAAGCTGTCTGCTCGTTCAAAATTCTTTCTGCGCAACCGCTGAAAGTTCAACCGAAAAACCTAGAAATTTAAAAGTCGTCTGCTATTTCTTAACATATTTAGTTGACGGATATTAAGGCAGATGGCGCTACATTTCCTAAGCTCGAACCCTATCGAGGGTGCGGGGAGCGGAAATGGCGCAATTGTTAGGGCATGAAATAAACATGATACTTTTGAAGACGTTAAGGATAAGGCTGCATAATCACTTGTTTTATGACGCGAGGAAGTATGCCCTAGTCACGTGTCAGAAAGGGAGGAGCTATCTGAAATTCTAAACAGCGTTGTCAGACGTATGATAATTATCGTATACGTCGATAATTTCGAGATAATTTTTAGGATGTACGATTTTTTCAATGGCGTACTATATACTACGCATTTTTCGATAATTCAGCTCACGCGTACGATAATGTACGATAATTTTTTTAATGGCTGAAATCAGTTAAGTTATCAACTAATCATTTATACAGGTATATGCTTTATGATTTTTCTAATCGCTTTTTGGAAATTCCTCATAAGGGGAGTTTCTTAAACTATTGTATCGTGAAAATGATTTATTACTTACAAGGAGAGTACCCGAGGTGTTTATTGCCGATTTTGTTCAAAGTCGGGCGTAGTAGACCTATATGAAATATGAAATTTCCCATTCGATTTGCTATGGCAACCGAAAATGTTTTTGATCACTTAAAACAATAAAATCTCCATTTAAAAAAGCATGGGATTTTCTCGGTTTCACAGGGTCCTAGCTACGAAAATTTTGAAAATCACGAAATGTGTAAATTTCATCAATTTTGGGTTAATTGAAACATTTTTAGGGTAAATTTGTAAAAAATTTTGGGTAAAATAAGGAAAAAATCTTATTTTGGTTGTAAGTGGTCAAAAACATTTTCGGTTGCCATGGCAAATCGAATGGGTAGTGCAACGTCTCCTTTTGGGAAATTTCATATCTCATATAGGTCTACATTACGGCCGACTTTGAACTAAATCGGCAACAAACACCTCGGGTACTCTCCTTGTTAGTACCATAAGTTTATAAAATAGTTACCTAAGGGTGACACTCCCTATTATTTAAATGCAAAAGTTTTACTGAGAGCTATTCACAAGAAAGACTGCATTACGGGCTTCGTCGCGGTTCTGCGTCCACTTGCTCCCGCGTCACATGTAGCCTTTGACAGAGCCTCGCTAGGGGGAGATTTTCTTCTTGTGATGACGTCACTTCGTTAGTAGCTCTCAGTAAAATATTCCCCAAAGTGACCAACTTATGGAACAATATTATAGACTTATTTTATTACATATTTCTACGCAATGTTATTTTAACCTTTTACCTGGTTAGGAAAAGTAGTACGCGCGTTAAACTTTGAGCCGTGATACGGTGTACACATCCGCTGTTTAGCGGAAATGGCCTAGATACATACTTATCTCGTAAGAGGTTTCTTATATACTTGTGGTGTAACCAACGAAATGAAAAACGCCAAAAATTGAAATGTCCTTTATTATAATTACAGATTTCAACCTATATTATTCTATGGTACATATTAAATTTTAACCAATACCAGTCCGCGTTATAATTTCTTTTATAATATCATTTAAAATAACCTATCGATGTTTTCAACATTTATAAAACATTTTTTTTATATATAAATATTGCGCGACTTCACAAAAATTTCGATAAATGTACCTTAAAACTAAACTAGTTAAGGGATTCAAATATTATACAGGTTAAGCCGGAGCTAGATAACTAGTAAGGAGAACGTGTAGGAAAACAGTCTGCGCGAAATAATTCAACGACTACAATCCTACACGTTCTCCCTACGAGTTTTCTAGCTCGAGCTTAACCTCGAAATTACGGGGGTCGTGTTACACTTTTCATTTTGCGCCAGTATACTTTGTATTCTATTGGAGAACCTATTTTAACTATTGGTATCACAGCGCGAAGAAATTGTAGAATGAACTGCGGTTAACTTGAGTTCGTTTTCACTATATTGTTACAACATAACAAGTACATTAACTGTATATATTTACATGTTTAACATTATCGGTAAAATAATACGTTTTTAGGTCGGGTTCCAAAGAACTATAAGCGCTTCAATAAAATACATTTGGCTATTCTCTAGAAAGTAATACATAGCAAGCTTGTGTTAGGTCCAGTGGCGTAGGAACGGTTGGGTACAATGTACCCCTCTTCAAATTTGAAAGGGTCGCCAAATTGGTTTCAAATGTAAATTATAATTTTGAACGTTATTTAAAGAAGATTTACCAGCCAAATGTACATTTAGACAGCTTTTGTTGTAATATTTTCTAATATGTCTAAACGATAAAAAAGTTCTTCGTGTGCTCTACTTTATAATCATGTCGATTGTTAGCTATACTTAAGTGTATAAGTTTTAGCATATGTAATACAATTTATCATAAGTATACCATAAAAGAATTTCTTTAATGAAACCTTGTTCACGGGATATGACGTAAATTCCGTCACTTCCAAATGCATCATCAACTTTTTAGAAGGGAAACGGAAGTTAGTGAAGCGGTTTTTGAAAACTCACAGAATTTCTCGGGCGCTTCTAACTTTAACAATCTATAGTTAAGCTTGCGATCACGTGATTTCGTTTCCATGGTAACCTGTTCAATAGCGCAAGGATTATTATATTTTTTGCATTTTTGGGTCCGCTTATTGTACGTTCCGTGTGAAACAAGGTCTCATTGAAATTTTTCTATGGAAATGTTATACAGAGGCATACTTATGAGTGATTATGTTACGTATGGCTTTAGTTACTGTTTCTTTTCTGCATAAATCAAAACTCATCCATCACAACTACAGTATTTGAAGAAAAAATTGCCAAATAAAATATTTTCAGTGTAATTTAAAAGTATATTGTAATTAGTCACCGGATGAAAAGTAAAATATATTATAAATTATTTTTCTTATTTTTATAACGTTTAAGGGGTCGCCATATTCAATATTCAAACTGTACACCCCCTTAATCGAAAACGTTCAAACGCGTTTGGTTAGAACACGGCCAACTTTGATTTCTCGCGCATCTCTCGCGCTACAGCGGCCATCTCATTCGTTGACGTTTCTGTGTTAACCTATGAGCAAAAGATGTGTATGACGTCAGCGCCCCTAGCGAATAATTATTTTTAGTATAGTTTTTACATTGAAGACAATATAACCACCGAGCGTGGCGCTGAACTCCTACACATTATAGTACAGTTTATAGGGGGAAAATCCTTGCTCGCGGAATTTCGATGAATGTGTTGGCCGTAGTAGCGCGAGCAGCGCGTGATCAAAGTTGGCCGTGGTTAGAACTAATCGATAATTTTGCATCCACACAAAAAAATTACCTTAGGCCTAACCAAGATTTTTGCGTCGACAAAAAATTGCGTTAGGCCTAACCGAAATTTTTTCAGTCAACGCCGTTGCCCTTTTGAAAAATTAAACCAGCCGTATTAAGGGCAAAATGAATTTCGAACCTATTTGACTTATTTTGACTCGAATATGGATTGTAGTTGGCTTCTTTGGCTAGCCGGACGAATCTGGTTACCGACCAACCGGATTTTTTTATTGAAGCGCTTATTTAAAAGGGTTATGGGTATAACAGCTCGGTTTACATTTCTTCTTTGAGTCCTCTACTAAGGCTGAGATCTACTAAAATAATTCGTATCACATATGAGTTACTTAAAACTAAAATCAAATTAACGAGATCGTTACTTATATCAACATTTAACTTATAATACTTTCTATATACATAATGGTAACGTAAGTTATTCAATCTTAACCATCTGGTTTCGTAATATTTATAGCACCCCTCGTTAGTTTTTCATCTCGCGCTTTAACGTAAGACTTAAATGAGAGTAAACGCCGTAGACTTTTATCCGTTACCGTCATATTGCTGACAAAAACTGTACAAGCTTAGCTTTTTAATTAGCACGGAACCAGCGCAGTTGTATAAAACTCCGCCCTACTCTAAACAGAACTAATACATTTAAACTCTCCGTATAATTAAACTTGATAACGTAAAACGTTTAACAAAATTCAACATTATCTACTTTGATATGTATCATTCCGTTTTTGGAGAAACTTATTTGGTAACATTTGAGTGTATTTCACATAACAGTGCGAATCGGAAAGGAGTAACACTGAAGACCATACATTTTCAACGAAAACATTGTTTCTGTAAACTTTAATTTTAGTGACGTCTTTGTGGCTTTAATACGATGGGCTCAATTTCTGTACAAGCGTCCGTTCCCCGGTTTAGTTTTTCTTGAACGACACCCTTTTCTCGGTAGTAACGGTGGGCCCACCCATGCCCTTTAGGAAGGCCTCTATGGCCCCACCTAGCAACATGGCGTTGACGTCAGTACCGTCGTCCCATTGGACTTTGGCAGCTTCGTGGGGTCGCTCGTCGTCAGTACTCTTCTCTTCAGTCGTGTCCGTAGAACTCAAGGACACAGTTTCTTCCAAGAGACTCTTCTTAATTTCGACGAATTTGTTTTCCTCCTCGACGTTGGCGATGTCCTCTTGGCTGGGGAGTTCCTCTATCCGAACGGGGCTGGTTTTGGACAAGGGACTCCTGTTGGTGGGACTGTTCGCTTTCGACAGACTGAGGGTAGCGTGGTCCTTCAGCTCGAAGTTCTTCTCCAAGGAAGATCTTCTCGAAGTATCTTGGCTGCTGCTGTTGGAGTCGGCCGAGTCGCTGTCGACGCCTTTTTTGGGCTCGAAGGAAGCCGAGCGCGTCACCCTGAGCGGCGTCCGCCTCGATTTGGGCGATACTTGCACCGATTTTTGTTTGGAAGCCACCTTGTTGATCAACGAAATCAAGTCTTCTCGTTTGCAGACGATCCCCTCGTCTTCGCTCTTCTTTCTGGGCGGCGTCAAACTGCCCTGGAATTCCGCCAAAGATTCGCGCCTTTTGTCCGGTTCTCTGTCCACTTTGATGAGCACCTCTTTCGGATTGGTTCCGGCGGAGACAGTGGCCAGGTTGCCGATCAGAGCGTTTCCCGAAGAACTCTTTCTTCTCAAGGAACTGAGTCTCGCCTTGAAGGTCGCCTTGGCTTCGGACTTGGCGCTTTCGGACGCGGGTGCCGGCGCGTCTTCGCCGCCGGGTATGGATAGCTTCTTGATACCCTTGAGGAGGTCGGCGGAGGTCATGGTACGACTGAAGAACTTGGAAGATTTCCACGGCGTCTTGGTCGATTTGGATTGCGAGCTCTTACCGAGTAACGAAGAGCCTCCCGGTTCACTGGTCGTGGCCCTCAGGATGTTGGAAGACGTTGGCGGGTTGCTCAAGTCCAAGAGGCGACTCGTGGTTTCCCGACGCAACAGTTTCCCCGGACCTCTCTTCGGAGCGTTCGACGTGGTGGTCGTCGTCGTCGTGGTGGTGGTAGTTGCGGAGGACTTTTCTTCGGTCGTTACCAGCGCCATGGCTCGCCTGGGATTGTTGACTCTGGAACCGTCGTGCGACGTGAAACGCGCTGGCAACTCCCCGATTCGGCACACTCTCTTCTGGTCCGTCGTCATGACCGCTTTCACTCCTCTGCCGCGTGTTCGCCGAAGAATGGACTTAAGTTCTACCTGGAAAGGAAAGGCAACGTCAGTTTCAACCTTTGTCGAAGATTTACTAATATTTCCTAATAACGAATCTTATACTCAATCTCTTTCGAAATAAAAAACCATATTTATCCAGTGTCGTCGCAATCTAACCCTACTTATCTCGACGAAGACTAATGATATCGCGTGACTGTAAATCAACTAAAATACACCTTACGAGAAATGTCCAAAAATCCCTGTACAAACTGTAGCATATAACGTCTACACTACACTGCAAACAGTGCCAGTTCCATCTTTATCCCTGAAGGAAACGCGAAAATAGACACGCTATTTTTCTCTATCTGTCCGCAACACGAGATCCGTTATATACCCAGTTGCCTCCGATTCGGAAATGAAAGAATTGCTATTGGCAGGCTCCTTTTTCCCCGCGTCAGGATAGGAGCCCAGGGACTACATTGAGCGAAAGGAGGAAATAGAAACACACCACCATATTCTCCCTCTCTCTCTCTCCTATTCCAACTCTGTCTCTTCCATACTCTCTATAGTCCATCGATCCCTTCAAACTCTTTGCTCTACATCCCTTTCTATAGCCTAGTTCCCACTTGACGAAATATTTCGACGAATTAAAGGGGAACGGCCAAGCTTTTCCAAATATGGCCTTATTTCCGTATCAAAAGATTAACAAGACGTTCAATATACTAACACGTACCCTTTTTTGTCTTGAAAAAAAATAGCTTTTAGCCCAAAAAGTTGAAACGAAAAATAACGCCGGGTGTTTGGGTTTGAATTTTCACCGCCATCTTAGGGGCTGCCGCCAGCGCCCCTAACCCCGTATGAGCGATTTGCGAACTATCCTAACTTTTAAAATCGCGCAATTTAGGCTTAAGTCTCTTATAACTGGAACGCACCGCGCGTGCGAAACAAATTTTTTGCGTCTTCAGCAGCGCGCGCTTTTACGTTGTTTTTCTGTCTCACCGACTTCTCAAAAGATGTCCCGAAATTTCTTTATTTTATTAAAAATTAACCACTCTTAAATTTTTTGATGCGGTTTTCGCCATAAATTTTAGGGCTATCTAACTGGTTAAAGCTTGACCGTTCCCCTTTAATGGGTCAGTAAAAATAATTAAAACGACAATTAAATTGAGGAAAAAATTAAATTAAAAAAGCAGTAGTTATTTATCTTTAAAAATAAATGAAGTAAGCAGATTTTAAAAAAGCAGTTATAAACCGCAATTAAGGCAGTTTGACTTATCAGGGGCATATTTTTTATTTTACATAATCAAGCAGTTATGGTTTTTTTTATAAACAAAACATATACATTTTACATTACCGGTTAGTTATGCTAGCATATTATTCAGATTCGGACGAGTCGGTGACTGATAATGATGAGGTCGTGGTACTGGAAAGAAAGCGTAGCGAAAAACAACGCGATTTTTTAATCGCTAGGGGGTAAGTTCTCATTTGGCACGAATATTTAAAAACGCTAAGCCTAATATCGCTAGAATTTCAACAAAATAAATTTAATTTTACTTAATATCTTATTGGTTTATACAATATATGATACTTTTTTCTACAAAAATCAAAGACGTTTTTCGATTAGAGATATATTTCTAAAAAACAGGGCTATTTCAATAACCGTATTCGTGAAATGAGGAATTTTTCAAGTGAGTAATTTTAAATAAACAATGTTTGACAGATTAAGAAATTTTAATTTTATTTGCTTCGTAAGTTCTTTCGAATAAGTCCAGAACAATACGGTGTATTACTAAATCTAGTGAGAAATAAGATTGAGAAGAAAAATAGCAAATTTTATAAAAGCTGTGCCGTCAGAAACCTTCTCTGATTGGCTGAAATTTTATTTCGCTAAGACGCCAGCGAATTTGAAAATTTTCGCCAATTTTATTCGTGCGCGTCAATTTACAGCGCGAAAACTGCTTTTTTCGCCAAGTGGGAACTAGGCTATAAATCCTTCCTCTCTAAATTCTACACCTTTTCCGTAGGCTTCCTTTTTACTTAGGATGTTTTATATCTTTATGGAACTCTAGATTATCGCGTTTCCCCTTTGAAATATGCTCACGGATTATCGAGGGATTTTTATACACTAAGGAAATGGGAGAAAAGTTCATTTTCGTCTGGAAGACCTTCCCTTTCAACTTCCACCTCTTCAAACAAAATTTACATATTCAAACTTTGCCGCAAGTTTTTCATTTTTCTTTCTTATTTAAAAGTGTTTTTGTTGGCCACGTCTTGCAAGGAAAAAAAACCCGGTTTAAGCGATCGAATAATTTAAGCGAATTAATTATTGATTTCCAAAAACACTGAATAAATTATCTATTAATGGTAGGATCGATTACGATGAAAAATCGATAATGAGAAGAGAATGATCTATTTGAAGGTCGAAATAATCGATAAAAATGAAAATGTTAAAATTGAAATCGGATAAGCGACGGATTAAATTTATCGATTAAAATCGGGGAAAATGTCGATTAAAAATTAGTACCGTAAAAAATTGAGTTAATTTTGTTCGTGATCGATTATGGGTTAATTATAGGGCTGCGCGAATACTCGAACATTTATTTATTTATTTATTTATTTCACTAATAGGAACTTGGCCTACTCTACATCATAGAGTACTCGGCCTTTTTTAAGGTCGAGTACTTGAACTCGACCTCGAATAAGTAATTAGAGAATACTCGTCAATTACCAAGTACCAAAAACTACATATTCGGGTACCCGATTACTCGAATAAGCTGCTCTCTAAACTCGTCGAGTATTTATATTTTCTATCCTCGTTGCTTCAAAGTTTAAAGAATGGTTTTTACCACTTTTTGGGGGGCAATAAACGGTACCTACAAAGTTGCGGAAACTGTGGTTCATTTAAATTAAAGGAATATTTTCAGCATTGAAAGTTACTTTATACTCCTTTTAAATTTTATTTCATAATTACTTGAATAAAAACCGCTCCTAATCAAGTACTCGATAACCCGACTCGTTAAAAATATTACTCTTGAGGTTTTTTTTAGCTACTCGACTCGAATAAGTTTCCCCTTAATCCAGTACTCGATTACTCGAGTCGACTTCGATATAACTCGACTCGAATACTCGATTAAAAAAAATTGATACTCGATAACCGACTCGATCGCCTAAAACCCCTAATCGCACAGCCATAGTTAATCGATCGATCTAAAAAAATCGGGTTACGACTTACGAGTTAATCGAAAAACCCCTCGAATACGGTTAATAAAAATATATAATCGATATGCGCAACAAATTATTCGTGATAATCGAACAGGTGGACAGTAAGTTATCGGAAAAATAAATCCTTATTTATTTCCAAAAATAAACGCGTTAGTGCGGAACAATGAAACTCTCTTTTCGTTGGAACTAATAACAATAAAGACGCTTTTCAATAAATAGGTTTTTTCCCCGGAAGTGTCGCCCTCTGGTGTCGTCTTCCATTCTCATTGCATTTCGCACACCATCGCGATACATGCGCGCTTAGTTTCTATACGCCGCGAGCAAATATATTGGGCGTAATCATTGCTCCCAGAGCCGTCGTAATCTCCGCTCTCCCCCCTTCCCCTTTATTAATGGGATTTCCCGTCACCGGTTACCATGACAACGGGGCTCTTTTCCCGCGCAAGTAGCACGTTCGCTTTTGCACAAGCCATTTTTATTTCGTGGGGGATTTAGCTTTAGTATACGCCGGCTTTCCTCTTTAATGTCCCGATTCTCAGGAGGGCCCTGCGCGGGGGGCTATCAAGATCTTATTTCGCCCCCCCCCGATGATGATCCCTTGGGGTCAAAATTGCCTCTTTTCTTCACTTCAATGGATGTCTTCGGTTATTCCCAGAAACACCTGGTAATTAATTATTCGCGTGTGTTCGTCTACTGAAGTTAATTTAATTAACTTCGTGGCGTACACAGACTTGAAGACTCGTTATCGTTCACCTCCGGGTGAAAGCCCTCATTACGTGCAAGCCAGTTTTGTGTACTACTACGTTGACGTAGCTCGTCCCTAAACACCAGCGCGCCAACCCGGAGCTGACTTCTGATTCAATTCCGTTTATTTTTAAATACCTCTTTAAAAAAATATTTGCTTTTATTTTTTATTTTATAATTTAATACTTTGTCAAGACCATGAACCAAGAATCTAAGGGGACTCACGGTTCCCGATATATTGAAAAGGTAGGCGTGGTAAATCAGCCCCTTTGAAGCGCCTCAAGAATTCTGTTCAACGATCAGTACTAGCATCTTAATTAGTGGGGGCTTAGGCGACAGTATACGTGCGAGAAAGTTAGGCTGGGCTTACCCGAGGTGGTTATCACCGATTTTGTTGAAACTCGGGGGTTAAGTAGACCTTATGGTAGTATGAAAATTTGCAAAGGGAAAAGTTGCAATGGACTTTTGTTTTCCTATGGCAACCTAAAATGTTTTGACCTCTCCATTTAAAAAGCATAGCATTTTCTCGGTTACCCAAATTTTGTTAAAATTTAATCAAAATTGATAAATTTTACCCAAAATAGGTCAAATTTATCTTTTCGGTTAAGTTTTGAAAATATAATTTTTTTAAGTAATTAAGTACAATGTGAAACCGAGAAAATCCCATGCTTTTTTAAATGGAGAATTTTTGTTTTGAGAGATTAAAAACATTTTCGGTTGCCATGGGAAAACTAAAGCCCATTGCAACTTTTCCCTTTGGCAATTTTCATACATGGGTTTGTTTTTACACCCAATCCGTCAGGGATTTGTGTGTACTGAGCCCATTTAAATTAATTTTTTAGACAAACCGAATTTTTCGAGTTACCTGGTTTTGGAAATGAGCTAGCGAAACGCGAACACGTTCATTTAAATTAAAGGGCAACGCAAGTGGTCATGCAGGGGGGGAACTATGTTTTCTTCAACAAGCCGTAAGTAGGTTTTCCAAGGATGATTTTATACAGCGCGAAAGCCTTATTCTCCTTGGTGTAGCCACGTGGCGCAATTTCGCTCTCATTCGCGAATTTTTCGATTTTCTTCGCTGAGTTAGCTCGCAATCAACGAACCCAGGAATTTAGGCCTAGCTTAATTTATTTATTATGGAGAAAAGAACCGGGTTAGTTTCCGAGAGTTGGACTTTGATATTTTCGATTTAACAATGTTTTGGAATAAAATTATTTGTGAATTGAATATTTTTAATAATGGAAGTTGAAACATTAGGCCTTGGACGCGGTAAATCTCTGCCGCTAGCCTCACATTGGATTAAGAAAAAGCAACACCACACACACTCCTATATCCCGTCTCCCTTAACAATTTCCCTATCATTATACCCCGACAGAATATTTATCTTTTTTTATTACATTTATTTTGTAGAAGTTTAGGATCCGATTTGTCGCCTTGTCGGTAAGCACGGAGACTTCACTTTCCTCGGCCATTTTCGCGACTAAAGAATGCATGGATTTTGCGTCAAAACCGCGAGAGGCGCATTTATACAAAATAAATTCGGCAAATATGGTTCTGCTTTTTTTACAGAGGGAAAGGCTATGGCAGATAGCGCATGCGCAGTCGTTCTTTTTATCTATAAGATAATTTACCCCCCCTGCATGGTCACTTGCGTTGCCCTTTAATTTTTAGACAAACCGAATTTTTCGAGTTACCTGGTTTTGATTAACTTGTTTTTCTCCGATTCCAAACATTTATAACGGGCTACCGAGGGCAAGCCATATGCTTTCGATTGACATATTCTAGACCGAATAGTTCTTTCTATAAAGTAACGTGACCTTCTTGTTTAAATGTGGCTCTTACGTCACAGTCTCTTACTTTTACAAGCCTACGAGCACGCGCTGCAGTCGCCAGAGAAATATAACTTTTACAAGCGCGCGTGCAAATCGCTCGTGCGAAGAATATTCTAATAAAGCTGGGTCTTGTGACGTAAGAGCAACATTTTAACAAGTTGGACACGACCAATTTTTATTTTATAAAATCAACTAATGTTGAAAAGTTATGCGGAATACGGCAGCGGCGGCATCGGCTACACTGTACGTGGGCTCAGTACACACAAATCCCTGACGGATTGGGTGTAAAAACCCATGTAATCGGCACGTGATCAAAACATTTTCAGTTCCATATTTTTAACGCTAGAGGCTCTAATTTTTTTTGGGTATCGTGTCAATTGTACGTTACTCTCCACTTAAGTAACAGCATAAGTAACATAATAACATAAGTATGACACTGAATGTTTTTGGATAATGATATTCTTTGTATCGCCAAGTTGTTTTCACACTCGACGCAAAAATCGTGACGTAAAGTTGGTTGTCAGCCCAATCCGGCATATTTTCGGTCGAGTGAGCATGCAGCAAACTTGAAGATAGAGGCAGTCCGGGAGTCATTGACTCTCAAAACAAATACTGGAACCCTCTAAATAAATCATTCATAGAGGGTTTGAGGGGTCAACAAAACCCCCAATTTAAATGAAATACGTTTATAGAAAATTTAAAATTAAATTTTAATAGAAGCCCATAATAAGAGAAGCCTCTAACTCGCTATACCGCCCACGTAAAACTTTTGAAACGTCTTGTTTTCGACACGAAGCAAAGAAGAAATTAACACCGCCTAGGACTAGTGAATCTAATGAGCGCTATATTTAGTCTTTGCAGCGAAAATGTAGTTTAAATCTTTAAACGCGAGCAAGGCTTAAAGGGGAACGGTCAAGCTTTAACCAGTTAGATAGCCCTATAGCCCATTAAAAACTAAAATTTATGGCGAAAACCGCATCAAAAAATATTGAGTGGTTAATTTTTAATAAAATAAAGAAATTTCGGGAAATCGAAAAGCGCGCGTCCGCCGCGACACCTGGTGAGAAATCGGTGAGACAGAAAAACAATGTAAAAGCGCGATTTTAAAAGTTAGGATAGTTCGCAAATCGCTCATACGGGGTTAGGGGCGCTGGCGGCAGCCCCTAAGATGGCGGAGAAAAGTCAAACCCAAACACCTGGCGTTATTTTTCGTTTCAACTTTTTAGGCCAAAAACTATTTTTTCAAGACAAAAAAAGGTACGTGTTAGTATATTGAACGTCTTGTTGATCTTTTGATACGGAAATAAGGCCATATTTGGAAAAGCTTGGCCGTTTCCCTTTAAGGGGAGCCGATGGTCCGAATCACCCCGCCAAATATATCACCATTTGCGGATAAGAATTGATACCCGGCATTAAAGTAGAGAGATTATGTTTATGCTCAGTGACGTAGCCGGGATTTTGATTCCCGGGGAGTTGGGGCCATTATTGACTAAAATATATTGATTCCCAATTTAAGGCTTAAGCGATACGCTTTTTAAGAATTTTAATGTATCTAACAAGGAGACATCCCGAGGTGTTTCTCCCCGATTTTTTTCAAACTCGGGGGTTAAGTAGACCTCCATCATCCATGTACCTTGAAAACTAATAAAGGGAAAAGTTTCAATGGCCATTGGTTTTGCCATGGCAAACCAAAAATGTTTTTCACAACTCAAGTTTAAACTTTCTCTACGTAAAGTAGCATGGGAAGATCACGGATTGTAACATTTTCCAAAAATTAAAATTTTGTCAAAACAATTAGGTAAAATTGATAAAATTCGGTAAAATCAAAAAAAATTGGTAAAATTGATATAATTCGGTAAAATCAATAAAATTTGGTAAAATCAATAAAAATGTGTAAAATCAATAAAATATCGGTCAAATCGTAAGGGTTTACAATCCGTGAATTCACCATGCTATTTTACGGAGAGAAAGCTTAAATTTGAGTTGTGAAAAACATTTTTGGTTGCCATGGCAAAACGAATGGCTATTGAAACTTTTCCCTTTAGGAGCTTTCAAGATACACGAAGGTCTACTTAACCCCCGAGTTTTAAATAAATTGGGGAGAAACACCTCTGAAGAAACATATTTTAAGGGGGAAGAATACAGTAAAAGCCTCTTTTTCGTTCAACCTGAAAGTTTCTGTTTTAACAATTACATAATTGAATTATATTTTTCTTATTAGGCTGAACCTTCCTCTAGTGTTTAAAATAGTTTTGATAATTCTAATATTAATAGTTAACGAGATATAAGATCCTAACTAAAGGGTAGTTTGGGCGCTTGTCCAACTTGATTAGCTCCGTGGGTCCGAATTTTAAGGTAATAACTTAAT
Source organism: Leiobunum rupestre (assembly GCF_980474605.1). Classification (NCBI taxonomy): domain Eukaryota; kingdom Metazoa; phylum Arthropoda; class Arachnida; order Opiliones; family Sclerosomatidae; genus Leiobunum; species Leiobunum rupestre. Next base: position 9,259,116 of record NC_143392.1, on the reverse strand, counting down.
TACTTTTAAATTAAAAATTGTAAAAATTATTTTAGTCACTAAACAAGAGGCTGTTCTACACTTAAATATTAATTTTATAAGTTAAAATACAAAATTAAAAGAGTTCAGCTCGAAATAGCGCGAAAGTAGACAATGGCCCCTTAAGAACATTTTATATCCACGACGATTTTTGGAATGTACGGTTTTCTGTTAAGAGGGGAAGCGCGCTAAACTTCTCGGTAAAATAAATATACATACCGTTGTTCTCGCTATGCTCTGTTAATATTTGCACTTTCGTCCCTAAAGCCACGAACATCGGTAAACTCGAGATTAATATGTCATTCGGGTTTGCGTATGAATAACGCATTAAGGTGTTCCAAAATTCTTTTTATTCTTTTCGCGCCGCTGACGGCGAAATAAAAATCGCCTTTGTTTATATACTTTGTACCTGGCAGGTATTGACCACTTTTTTTTTGTTAACCTTGAACGATTCGCGTGACTCATGGCTTATTGAGGACGCCGTTCTCTTCTTTGACCCACTTTGATTGTCCCCGGGACGTTCATGTCTTGAATAGTTAACTTCGGATCAATGAAAGCGCCATCTAAATAAGTCTCGTCGATATATTCGAGGCTGCATTTTGAACGAGCCTCGATCGCTTCTAACCCACTTCTTCCCGCGCAACTGATCGATTCGCTTTCCAGTCTAGCCCCGATATTCTAAGTCTGTATTTTGCGTGTCTCACGTTGTTATCCTAGTTTCTATTCGTGACGATTCTAAAGACAAATGGGGACAACGAGGCACTAGCGACATCTAACTGAAAGTGAGAGAAACTAGTACGGCTCTAGGTACAAAAGCGATTATCTTTAATCTCGCCTAATTTTGATGTAATTTCGAGGGGAACTTTCCTAGAAATGGGATCGTGTGTCCCCTTAGTCTTACAAATGGGAGGGGCTATCGTGACGTTGGTCGCGTGCAGCTGTTGATTGGCTTTATTTTTATGAACAAGAAATTTTTTTTACGAAAAATTTTAATACTATCTTTTTTATTAAACAGAGGAGTGGGGTATTTATCAATTTTGCGTACTGGTTTTTCGTAATTTCCAGATTTTAAAGTATGATTTTCGTGATGATTTCATGTTTTTTATTATTGAGATTTTATGACAGTTTCTTGAAATTTTCAATATTCAATATTTCTAATTTATTTTACGAATTTAAGTGTTGTAAGTATATTAATTATTAATATTAAAACCATAGGAAATGTCATGTTATTACGTTACTTATGTTATTATTTCTTATGATTTCGATTATATATAATTATTATAGGTATTTTCTAAGAATATTCTTCGCCGATTTAAAGCAAAGAAACCCTTTAGGTGCTTCTCCGTATTACAACCAAAATACCCCGTCAAGTATCGCCCCCTATCGTAGCTTAGTGTTAGCATAAGCGTATCAACCCTAAGTTTGAATCGAAAGGCAGTGTTGGTTCAAGCAAACGACTGGCGAAAGTACAGCGCTAAATCCACCCGGTGGCGGAAAAGAGAAACGTAACGCGTCCCGCAATGCATGATGCCAGCTGCTTTGGTAAGAGAGAGAAAGGGGGAAGGAAGAAGCTTCAATTTATCTCTACCAGGTGCCGATACTATCGCCTGATTTCTTCTTTTTCGCCCGTCCAGTGGAGGTACAAAGGGCGCTATGCGCGTTTCAAACTTACGTCGTTAGAGGTTATAGGCTTATGGTGTTAGTTGATATGAACAGATGAACGCCGAAACGGATTTTCGGCGGCGTTATCCGACTGCCATATTTTCAGAGTAAAGTGCTGCCAGACACATTTTTCGAAAATCTTTTTCCACTTCGGTGTATCAAAAGTGACATAATTACCAAAAGTGTGTCAATCGGACCTATTTCTAAATGAATGTTACGAGCGAAATACAAGTTGGGAGGGGAGAAGGGAAAGTATGCCTTGGGGAGGGAAGGAAGTTAAAACCAACCAATAACGCCTCGTAGTGAGGAACGGAGGAACTAAGTAGCACTGGTCAAAGTTAGTGTGACTTTTCGTCGTTCTGTGGAGATGCTATCGCCATCTACCTACGATATAACACCATAGACTAAAAACTAAAAAAAGATCCAGAAAGGCGACAATAAATAGTCTTTTATGTGGTCGATCTCAGTCGAGCATTCATTCCTCTATGCTTTAGCATCCGAAAGTTCAGGGATTGTCACACTTTTGGTAATTATGTCACTTGGGTGTATGTATGAAAAACGCCGCAAATTTGGAAGACTTGTGCGGCGTACATACCAACTAGACTATTATTTTAATTTGATCCCCCGACGAGAAACTTACGCTTAGTTTAACCGGCGAAGAAAGTTCCTTGTAACTCTTTAAAAACAAAACTTAAATCTACTTCAATTTCTGTTGATAACAGGGTGACCTCTAAAAAACCCCAAAAAAATTATAGGAATATAGGAAATTCAACAGTCGATTTATAGGAAAATATAGGAGTATTATCTTTGATAATATAGGAAAATATAGGAGTATTATCTTTGATAATATAGGAAAATATAGGAGTATTATCTTTGATAATATAGGAAAATATAGGAGTATTATCTTTGATAATATAGGAAAATATAGGAGTATTATCTTTGATAATATAGGAAAATATAGGAAAATTTGCATAAAGAAAAATTTAAATTAGTTTTAATATAGTGAAGTCAGATCAATAAGCAGGCGACGATATTCTTAATTCAGTTCAGTGCAGTTCTTTGGAGAAGCAGTTTACATTTTTATTACTAAAATCGAACTAGGCAGGCTGGAAATTCGAAAAAACCGGGCAAAATACAAAATAATATCTAAATATAGGAAAACATAGGAAAAATGGTAAAATTATAGGAAAATAAAGGAAAGCATTGAAATATAGGAAAAATTATAAAATAAAGGAAGAATGGTCACCCTGTGATAATCAATAACGTAGGCATTAGCTCTTAATATTTTAACTTATTTTTATTCAATAGAAAATAGAGAGTTAGGCCAGGCGCTCACTGGTCTTCGTAACGTCTCCGTCCTACCTTCCACAAGCCTTTGCTTCGTAACGGAGACAATGGCTTGTGGAAGGCAAGACGGATACGAAACGGAGAGCCAGTGGGCGCCTAGCCTTAGCGACACCGAGTGCCCAGTTGCAACATGGACCAAGAATTTTAGGGGACTCACTTTTCCCAATATTTTGACACGGTAGGTGTGGTCTAAATCGGAAGGCTTACTGAGGTGCATCAGCCGCTTTCAAGCGCCTCAAGAATTCTGTTCAACTATCACTACGAGAGGCCTAGTGCGAGAAAGTTAGGTTAGGCTTAGTTCATTCAATTTGTTTAAGTTTAGAAATGAAATGGAATCCAGTGAATTTGATAAAAGAAACCTCAGCCATATGTGGCTTACTGGTTATTTTTACTTAACACAATGGTCAATTACCATTATCTAAACTTTTAAAGAACCAATTTCAAATATAAAAGGTCTGAGCCTAATCATTTAATCGACAACAATGGCGCCATTTTGTCAAAATTGAACGTGAACGCTCCAGCTTCTCTACGAAACTACGCCGGAAATCGACTTCAGCGACACCAAGTTTGTCCACATGGAACTAAAATTAACCGTGATTTTCCTATTCCCAGTATTCAATCGTGCTTTTTAAAGCCTGAAAAGTGAGTCCTCTTAGATTCTTGGCCCATGGTTGCAAATATACGGCAGCTATTCAGTCCCCTTTCTTAAGCTTTGGAAATCGTACTTAATACAATTGGTTGGAGAAGCCGCCGAAAGCGACATCTATCGAACCATCCAGACAGTACAATGAAGCTGCCGCTTGCTTTCCATGCCAAATCCCAGAAATATTTCGTAGACCCAATCCATTACGACAACCGTGTCTCTCCTAACTGCCTCACGCAAATAGGCACCGCCCTTTCCTAGCCCAGATGACAGAACTGCTCATGCGACAGTTCAATATTCATGTCTTGACTTATTTATATATTTGCTATTTTATCATTCAGGACACGAATTGAGTCCGAGGGTTCGGGACCTAAGGAAAAATATACAGAATTGGTAAATTTGAAAAACTGTATTTTTTGTGGATTTGTTAAAATAACATTTTCGAATGAATTGTTTGGTATAGGAATGTACGACCCCTCGCTTGAGTCCTGAACTACAATAAATAACTTTGTAGCATAATTAAATTTTTAAACAAGGGGTTAATGGGGTTTTCCCTCGAGTTCTTCGGTTTCCCCTTCCATAAAACTTTGTTGAGGTTGATGGTAATAGGGAGTGTAGGTTGCATCGCGTGGCTTGAAAGGCTTGCCACCACCCTCCTACGCATTTTAACCCGGCCACCTGAATTAATGTCATTAAAAGTCGCTATTGTCTTGGACCTAACCGTTGTATACAGATAAATAACAATATCTATTCTATTAATATTCCATTAATAATATTAATTTTTTTTTAAATATTCTGTCTTAACATACCAAAACATCGATCTTTAGAAATTACCAACCAAACAGGACTGAAACACCAATGCAGGGTTATTCAACTGTTAGGAGGTTAGGATGGATATACCAGTATTTGAAACGCGTATCCCTAAATAGGTCAGACGTTCGCCAACCTGGTGGAGGAATAGGATTTTATATTGATTTGTCAACAGCGCCCTTGTAAAAAATAAGTAAGCAATGGTAGGGTCGATTATTTATGAAAATAGTTTCATGAAATTTATTTACTTAGGAAAAAATAATTTAATTTAATATTTATATTAATTATGACTATCTTTACTCAATTACCCTAAATGGCGCTAAAATAGGAAGTCTGACTTATGGGCACCATCCGAAAGATTCTGTAGTCAAACCTCCTAAAGTTGAATAACCCTGCCAGACCAAAGAGTAGTTGCAAGTCCCACTTTAGTAACGTGAAGGGTTTGGCAGGCTTAGCTAGAAATTTATAGAAAATTCAATTCGCCTTAGAAACGTCTACATTTCAAACGATCATTATTTAGAGTAGAGAGAGCTCTCTGAATTTTGCTAATTTTATATTTTCGAAAATCGTAATGGAATTCAAATGTAAATGGGGTTGAAGCCTGAGACTCTAGAGAGAGAGAGAACGGTCAGGTCCAGCCCGTTGATTATAATTTGTGTTTATAGGCACGTGGGCGTTCCCCGCTAATGAACGGGTCACCGTATTATCTCCTCTCCGATAATAGAGAGATTAAGCGACGCTTTAACGGGAGCTTCGGGATACTTCCGCAGCTCTGTCAAAAGTGCCAAGTTAACTCGTCGAAACGCTCGCGAAGCGCCGTGGAAACCTAGACGTTCGTAACCTCATCCGCATAACTTGTCTAATGGTAATGACTGAATTTGGACAAACCAGCACGGCGCCTCGCTTATTTTAGTTTTACAGCCCATCACCGTGGCAACGGAGAAAATATTCCCTTTTGAAAATATATACAGGGTGTTACAAAAGGTGATGCAAAAATTTGAAGGAGTTGTAGGGGGTGAGTTGAGAAGTATGCCTGTTTTTTCCCATTTTCCTACGATGAGTGAAAAGAGCGCCAGAGAGCTTCCAAGTGTGGCCTACTAGCCCCTGGAAGTAGGCTTTAACCAACTCGAAACCAAGCAGCAGGGAAACGTGAACATTAAGGTTTGGGTTCGTGTGATAGGTAAAAAAGGACTTTGTTAAAAAAACGAGGTAACCAGCGTAAAAAAGTAAACTTAAACAGTATTTAAAGTCCCTGCTGCTTGGTTTTGCGCTTGTTGCAGCCTACTTCCAGGGGAAATCGAAAAGCGCGCGTCCGCCGCGACACCTGGTGAGAAATCGGTGAGACAGAAAAACAATGTAAAAGCGCGATTTTAAAAGTTAGGATAGTTCGCAAATCGCTCATACGGGGTTAGGGGCGCTGGCGGCAGCCCCTAAGATGGCGGAGAAAAGTCAAACCCAAACACCTGGCGTTATTTTTCGTTTCAACTTTTTAGGCCAAAAACTATTTTTTCAAGACAAAAAAAGGTACGTGTTAGTATATTGAACGTCTTGTTGATCTTTTGATACGGAAATAAGGCCATATTTGGAAAAGCTTGGCCGTTTCCCTTTAAGGGGAGCCGATGGTCCGAATCACCCCGCCAAATATATCACCATTTGCGGATAAGAATTGATACCCGGCATTAAAGTAGAGAGATTATGTTTATGCTCAGTGACGTAGCCGGGATTTTGATTCCCGGGGAGTTGGGGCCATTATTGACTAAAATATATTGATTCCCAATTTAAGGCTTAAGCGATACGCTTTTTAAGAATTTTAATGTATCTAACAAGGAGACATCCCGAGGTGTTTCTCCCCGATTTTTTTCAAACTCGGGGGTTAAGTAGACCTCCATCATCCATGTACCTTGAAAACTAATAAAGGGAAAAGTTTCAATGGCCATTGGTTTTGCCATGGCAAACCAAAAATGTTTTTCACAACTCAAGTTTAAACTTTCTCTACGTAAAGTAGCATGGGAAGATCACGGATTGTAACATTTTCCAAAAATTAAAATTTTGTCAAAACAATTAGGTAAAATTGATAAAATTCGGTAAAATCAAAAAAAATTGGTAAAATTGATATAATTCGGTAAAATCAATAAAATTTGGTAAAATCAATAAAAATGTGTAAAATCAATAAAATATCGGTCAAATCGTAAGGGTTTACAATCCGTGAATTCACCATGCTATTTTACGGAGAGAAAGCTTAAATTTGAGTTGTGAAAAACATTTTTGGTTGCCATGGCAAAACGAATGGCTATTGAAACTTTTCCCTTTAGGAGCTTTCAAGATACACGAAGGTCTACTTAACCCCCGAGTTTTAAATAAATTGGGGAGAAACACCTCTGAAGAAACATATTTTAAGGGGGAAGAATACAGTAAAAGCCTCTTTTTCGTTCAACCTGAAAGTTTCTGTTTTAACAATTACATAATTGAATTATATTTTTCTTATTAGGCTGAACCTTCCTCTAGTGTTTAAAATAGTTTTGATAATTCTAATATTAATAGTTAACGAGATATAAGATCCTAACTAAAGGGTAGTTTGGGCGCTTGTCCAACTTGATTAGCTCCGTGGGTCCGAATTTTAAGGTAATAACTTAATTACTTTTAAATTAAAAATTGTAAAAATTATTTTAGTCACTAAACAAGAGGCTGTTCTACACTTAAATATTAATTTTATAAGTTAAAATACAAAATTAAAAGAGTTCAGCTCGAAATAGCGCGAAAGTAGACAATGGCCCCTTAAGAACATTTTATATCCACGACGATTTTTGGAATGTACGGTTTTCTGTTAAGAGGGGAAGCGCGCTAAACTTCTCGGTAAAATAAATATACATACCGTTGTTCTCGCTATGCTCTGTTAATATTTGCACTTTCGTCCCTAAAGCCACGAACATCGGTAAACTCGAGATTAATATGTCATTCGGGTTTGCGTATGAATAACGCATTAAGGTGTTCCAAAATTCTTTTTATTCTTTTCGCGCCGCTGACGGCGAAATAAAAATCGCCTTTGTTTATATACTTTGTACCTGGCAGGTATTGACCACTTTTTTTTTGTTAACCTTGAACGATTCGCGTGACTCATGGCTTATTGAGGACGCCGTTCTCTTCTTTGACCCACTTTGATTGTCCCCGGGACGTTCATGTCTTGAATAGTTAACTTCGGATCAATGAAAGCGCCATCTAAATAAGTCTCGTCGATATATTCGAGGCTGCATTTTGAACGAGCCTCGATCGCTTCTAACCCACTTCTTCCCGCGCAACTGATCGATTCGCTTTCCAGTCTAGCCCCGATATTCTAAGTCTGTATTTTGCGTGTCTCACGTTGTTATCCTAGTTTCTATTCGTGACGATTCTAAAGACAAATGGGGACAACGAGGCACTAGCGACATCTAACTGAAAGTGAGAGAAACTAGTACGGCTCTAGGTACAAAAGCGATTATCTTTAATCTCGCCTAATTTTGATGTAATTTCGAGGGGAACTTTCCTAGAAATGGGATCGTGTGTCCCCTTAGTCTTACAAATGGGAGGGGCTATCGTGACGTTGGTCGCGTGCAGCTGTTGATTGGCTTTATTTTTATGAACAAGAAATTTTTTTTACGAAAAATTTTAATACTATCTTTTTTATTAAACAGAGGAGTGGGGTATTTATCAATTTTGCGTACTGGTTTTTCGTAATTTCCAGATTTTAAAGTATGATTTTCGTGATGATTTCATGTTTTTTATTATTGAGATTTTATGACAGTTTCTTGAAATTTTCAATATTCAATATTTCTAATTTATTTTACGAATTTAAGTGTTGTAAGTATATTAATTATTAATATTAAAACCATAGGAAATGTCATGTTATTACGTTACTTATGTTATTATTTCTTATGATTTCGATTATATATAATTATTATAGGTATTTTCTAAGAATATTCTTCGCCGATTTAAAGCAAAGAAACCCTTTAGGTGCTTCTCCGTATTACAACCAAAATACCCCGTCAAGTATCGCCCCCTATCGTAGCTTAGTGTTAGCATAAGCGTATCAACCCTAAGTTTGAATCGAAAGGCAGTGTTGGTTCAAGCAAACGACTGGCGAAAGTACAGCGCTAAATCCACCCGGTGGCGGAAAAGAGAAACGTAACGCGTCCCGCAATGCATGATGCCAGCTGCTTTGGTAAGAGAGAGAAAGGGGGAAGGAAGAAGCTTCAATTTATCTCTACCAGGTGCCGATACTATCGCCTGATTTCTTCTTTTTCGCCCGTCCAGTGGAGGTACAAAGGGCGCTATGCGCGTTTCAAACTTACGTCGTTAGAGGTTATAGGCTTATGGTGTTAGTTGATATGAACAGATGAACGCCGAAACGGATTTTCGGCGGCGTTATCCGACTGCCATATTTTCAGAGTAAAGTGCTGCCAGACACATTTTTCGAAAATCTTTTTCCACTTCGGTGTATCAAAAGTGACATAATTACCAAAAGTGTGTCAATCGGACCTATTTCTAAATGAATGTTACGAGCGAAATACAAGTTGGGAGGGGAGAAGGGAAAGTATGCCTTGGGGAGGGAAGGAAGTTAAAACCAACCAATAACGCCTCGTAGTGAGGAACGGAGGAACTAAGTAGCACTGGTCAAAGTTAGTGTGACTTTTCGTCGTTCTGTGGAGATGCTATCGCCATCTACCTACGATATAACACCATAGACTAAAAACTAAAAAAAGATCCAGAAAGGCGACAATAAATAGTCTTTTATGTGGTCGATCTCAGTCGAGCATTCATTCCTCTATGCTTTAGCATCCGAAAGTTCAGGGATTGTCACACTTTTGGTAATTATGTCACTTGGGTGTATGTATGAAAAACGCCGCAAATTTGGAAGACTTGTGCGGCGTACATACCAACTAGACTATTATTTTAATTTGATCCCCCGACGAGAAACTTACGCTTAGTTTAACCGGCGAAGAAAGTTCCTTGTAACTCTTTAAAAACAAAACTTAAATCTACTTCAATTTCTGTTGATAACAGGGTGACCTCTAAAAAACCCCAAAAAAATTATAGGAATATAGGAAATTCAACAGTCGATTTATAGGAAAATATAGGAGTATTATCTTTGATAATATAGGAAAATATAGGAGTATTATCTTTGATAATATAGGAAAATATAGGAGTATTATCTTTGATAATATAGGAAAATATAGGAGTATTATCTTTGATAATATAGGAAAATATAGGAGTATTATTTTTGATAATATAGGAAAATATAGGAAAATTTGCATAAAGAAAAATTTAAATTAGTTTTAATATAGTGAAGTCAGATCAATAAGCAGGCGACGATATTCTTAATTCAGTTCAGTGCAGTTCTTTGGAGAAGCAGTTTACATTTTTATTACTAAAATCGAACTAGGCAGGCTGGAAATTCGAAAAAACCGGGCAAAATACAAAATAATATCTAAATATAGGAAAACATAGGAAAAATGGTAAAATTATAGGAAAATAAAGGAAAGCATTGAAATATAGGAAAAATTATAAAATAAAGGAAGAATGGTCACCCTGTGATAATCAATAACGTAGGCATTAGCTCTTAATATTTTAACTTATTTTTATTCAATAGAAAATAGAGAGTTAGGCCAGGCGCTCACTGGTCTTCGTAACGTCTCCGTCCTACCTTCCACAAGCCTTTGCTTCGTAACGGAGACAATGGCTTGTGGAAGGCAAGACGGATACGAAACGGAGAGCCAGTGGGCGCCTAGCCTTAGCGACACCGAGTGCCCAGTTGCAACATGGACCAAGAATTTTAGGGGACTCACTTTTCCCAATATTTTGACACGGTAGGTGTGGTCTAAATCGGAAGGCTTACTGAGGTGCATCAGCCGCTTTCAAGCGCCTCAAGAATTCTGTTCAACTATCACTACGAGAGGCCTAGTGCGAGAAAGTTAGGTTAGGCTTAGTTCATTCAATTTGTTTAAGTTTAGAAATGAAATGGAATCCAGTGAATTTGATAAAAGAAACCTCAGCCATATGTGGCTTACTGGTTATTTTTACTTAACACAATGGTCAATTACCATTATCTAAACTTTTAAAGAACCAATTTCAAATATAAAAGGTCTGAGCCTAATCATTTAATCGACAACAATGGCGCCATTTTGTCAAAATTGAACGTGAACGCTCCAGCTTCTCTACGAAACTACGCCGGAAATCGACTTCAGCGACACCAAGTTTGTCCACATGGAACTAAAATTAACCGTGATTTTCCTATTCCCAGTATTCAATCGTGCTTTTTAAAGCCTGAAAAGTGAGTCCTCTTAGATTCTTGGCCCATGGTTGCAAATATACGGCAGCTATTCAGTCCCCTTTCTTAAGCTTTGGAAATCGTACTTAATACAATTGGTTGGAGAAGCCGCCGAAAGCGACATCTATCGAACCATCCAGACAGTACAATGAAGCTGCCGCTTGCTTTCCATGCCAAATCCCAGAAATATTTCGTAGACCCAATCCATTACGACAACCGTGTCTCTCCTAACTGCCTCACGCAAATAGGCACCGCCCTTTCCTAGCCCAGATGACAGAACTGCTCATGCGACAGTTCAATATTCATGTCTTGACTTATTTATATATTTGCTATTTTATCATTCAGGACACGAATTGAGTCCGAGGGTTCGGGACCTAAGGAAAAATATACAGAATTGGTAAATTTGAAAAACTGTATTTTTTGTGGATTTGTTAAAATAACATTTTCGAATGAATTGTTTGGTATAGGAATGTACGACCCCTCGCTTGAGTCCTGAACTACAATAAATAACTTTGTAGCATAATTAAATTTTTAAACAAGGGGTTAATGGGGTTTTCCCTCGAGTTCTTCGGTTTCCCCTTCCATAAAACTTTGTTGAGGTTGATGGTAATAGGGAGTGTAGGTTGCATCGCGTGGCTTGAAAGGCTTGCCACCACCCTCCTACGCATTTTAACCCGGCCACCTGAATTAATGTCATTAAAAGTCGCTATTGTCTTGGACCTAACCGTTGTATACAGATAAATAACAATATCTATTCTATTAATATTCCATTAATAATATTAATTTTTTTTTAAATATTCTGTCTTAACATACCAAAACATCGATCTTTAGAAATTACCAACCAAACAGGACTGAAACACCAATGCAGGGTTATTCAACTGTTAGGAGGTTAGGATGGATATACCAGTATTTGAAACGCGTATCCCTAAATAGGTCAGACGTTCGCCAACCTGGTGGAGGAATAGGATTTTATATTGATTTGTCAACAGCGCCCTTGTAAAAAATAAGTAAGCAATGGTAGGGTCGATTATTTATGAAAATAGTTTCATGAAATTTATTTACTTAGGAAAAAATAATTTAATTTAATATTTATATTAATTATGACTATCTTTACTCAATTACCCTAAATGGCGCTAAAATAGGAAGTCTGACTTATGGGCACCATCCGAAAGATTCTGTAGTCAAACCTCCTAAAGTTGAATAACCCTGCCAGACCAAAGAGTAGTTGCAAGTCCCACTTTAGTAACGTGAAGGGTTTGGCAGGCTTAGCTAGAAATTTATAGAAAATTCAATTCGCCTTAGAAACGTCTACATTTCAAACGATCATTATTTAGAGTAGAGAGAGCTCTCTGAATTTTGCTAATTTTATATTTTCGAAAATCGTAATGGAATTCAAATGTAAATGGGGTTGAAGCCTGAGACTCTAGAGAGAGAGAGAACGGTCAGGTCCAGCCCGTTGATTATAATTTGTGTTTATAGGCACGTGGGCGTTCCCCGCTAATGAACGGGTCACCGTATTATCTCCTCTCCGATAATAGAGAGATTAAGCGACGCTTTAACGGGAGCTTCGGGATACTTCCGCAGCTCTGTCAAAAGTGCCAAGTTAACTCGTCGAAACGCTCGCGAAGCGCCGTGGAAACCTAGACGTTCGTAACCTCATCCGCATAACTTGTCTAATGGTAATGACTGAATTTGGACAAACCAGCACGGCGCCTCGCTTATTTTAGTTTTACAGCCCATCACCGTGGCAACGGAGAAAATATTCCCTTTTGAAAATATATACAGGGTGTTACAAAAGGTGATGCAAAAATTTGAAGGAGTTGTAGGGGGTGAGTTGAGACATGGACTAATTAATGTATACACAGGGACGGTCCGCATAGGAAATTTAGCGGCTAGCGATTGCTAAATGTGCCCTCGAGCGGCGATTGTGCGAACTAACGACAAACTGAGTCAAGGGGGATGGAAACGGGAGGAAAGGTTTAAGGGAACAAAAAAAAGCAGTCGCCTTGCCGGCGATGTTGTAAGCTCCACGTGCGTTTGGTAAATGAATTCATTTATATTAACAATTAAATTGATTGATATTAATTTTTCGGCCCATACATTCGAGATGTTATTCTCAATTTCTCCAGACAAAAAGAAGATTAAAAAAGTGGATTTAAGTGATTCCGATAATGGTAAATCAAAGATATTTTTGGACAAGGCTTAGAAAAAGATGAACAGGAAAGGTATAAAGAAATCTTTCGTGTGTTCTTTATGACAATACTTCGAATCACTTTTACACGAAGGGTAAACACACAGCTTTTTTCTCATAATTAATTTATAAAACTACTTAAATAAATTAAAGCTCCTAAATCATACACCTTATTCAAATGAACGAAAAAAACCGTTTGTTTTTCAAATCATAAGCAGACGCCAACATCGATAGACTCCAAGACTTGCAGATAGAGGGCAGCATCGTTTTTCCGTTTGATGACGTTTTGACTCGGCTAACTTTGCTTAAGGGGGGAGGAAAAGAGGGAACAGCATTAACAAGACTTAGTCGCCGATTTTATGAGAGAGTAGCGTTGTGCGGACCGTCCCTGTGTATACATTAATTAGTCCATGGTTGAGAAGTATGCCTGTTTTTTCCCATTTTCCTACGATGAGTGAAAAGAGCGCCAGAGAGCTTCCAAGTGTGGCCTACTAGCCCCTGGAAGTAGGCTTTAACCAACTCGAAACCAAGCAGCAGGGAAACGTGAACATTAAGGTTTGGGTTCGTGTGATAGGTAAAAAAGGACTTTGTTAAAAAAACGAGGTAACCAGCGTAAAAAAGTAAACTTAAACAGTATTTAAAGTCCCTGCTGCTTGGTTTTGCGCTTGTTGCAGCCTACTTCCAGGGGCTAGTATGCCACACTTTGAAGCTCTCTGGCGCTCTTTTCACTCATCGTAGGAAAATGGGGAAGTAGGCTGCAACAAGCGCAAAACCAAGTAGCAACAATGGAGTTAACTTCGGAAGAACTGGCGGATATTCGTTTTTTTTTGTTATTTATCTCAATAGTTCTTTTTAATAAATAACCTTGGCCATCTTGTTGAAATGTTGCCTCCCCGCTTCAGCTGTGGATCCGTTTTCTCTCCCACTAAAGAGTTTATGAACTCATTCTTAGGCATTGGCTGAACTACTCCAGGGCAACATTTCAACAAGTTGGGCAAGCGTAAAGACATTTTTAAAATCACAATTCCCACGCATTCGCAAATTTATCGTACCCCTGAAATCGCATTTCCCCGCTGCTTGGTTTTGCGCTTGTGGCAGCCTACTTCCAGGGGCTAGTAGGCCACACTTTGAAGCTCTCTGGTGCTCTTTTAACTCATCGTAGGAAAATGGGGAAAAAACAGGCATACTTCTCAACTCACCCCCTACAATTTCATAAAATGTTTGCATAACCTTTTGAAACACCCTGTATATTCCAGGTGATGATGGAGAGTTCCTTCTAAGCTATGGCCGAATCTCGAATGATTGGAGCGTACGAAAGTCTTAGATTGACTTTTGCCAAATAGGGCGGCTTCCGATGTGTTTATGAGATGTCAAGCGGAGCTCCAACACGCCCGGGTAAATTGAATTTCTGTTTTTCTCGAGGCGGGCCGCTCCGTTGGGTGGCGTTGACGGAGCGCTCTTTTTTTCCGGCCCTTTTCTGACCGGGTTTTGGTTGGGGAGAGGCCACCTCCATTAGCCTGACACGTCCAGAATGAAGAGGGAATACGGATTAGATTGGGAACACGAATTTTTCTCTCCCTCAGTTCCCCTTTCGGTCGAGAGATGGCGCCCTGCGTGGTTTCTCCCTCCCCCCCTCTCTAGGCGGAGAGCTAATAAATGTCAACCGCCTCTAGTCGAATGAAATCCAACTCTAAATATAAACTTCTGTCCCTCCCTAAAAGTGCGCGTTTTCTTTCTAGCTCTCGATATAATCTTTCTGTGGTAATTCGATTAAATGGCTCTAGGCATTTACAACTACTGTCCATTAGCATTTTCGTTTTGTGTAGAACCACTTTGGTATCTCTTATTCGTCTCTGGGAAAAAGGGCCATTGTCGAGGCGCCATTATATTCCGGTCTATAAGATTTGGTTTCGCGTCGAAACGTGGGCGTTAGAATATCCGCCTGAATTCTTCATCATCTTAGGTGGAGATTTTGTTAAACTTATTCCATGTACTTATAGATATTCATATATCCTACAAGTTTCTGCTAGATGCTTTCCCCTTTTCTGAGTACGAAGTTTTGTAAATATGTGGATATAAGTGTGATACTCAACTCTTTTATCCATTAAATTTTAAACAAAAACTTGTCCATGGTGAAGTAATGATACCTCACTGATGTTAATGTACCATTTATAATATTGCTATATTTTGAAGTATACCCTATTAACGTAGGTTACCTTAGCTATATGCAAAGAAATTTAAAATACTAATTTAATGGAAAGTAACACGAGCCGGCAATTCTTGCCCAATTTAGTGGATCAGCGTAGTTTATAACTTTTGTACGCGGAACATACTTTCCACGAAAAGGTGTCGAAATGTCATCGATTACCACATGTTAACCGGCGAAGAAAATTACTCGTAATTGTTAAAAAAATAATTCTACTGCAGAATGAGTACGTTTAAATTATTAAAGGTATTTAATATTATATATCAGTTTGTAATTGTTTGTGTGGCAAACAAGCTGTTAAAAATATTTTCTGAATTCACAAGGAGCAACTCGTGTTGAGCAGCAATGTTTTGCAAAAATGTGGTGTCATGATTAAGTGCCATGATAATATGGTGCCTACTAACAAACCAACAACTTTAGAAGGTTGGATCACGGAAGTATTCTGAAACCAACAGGGTTATTCAACTTTAGAAGGTTGGATCACGGAAGGATTCGGAAACCACCAATGTTATTACACTTTAGAAGGTTGGGTCACGGAAGGATTCGGAAACCACCAGGGTTATTCATCTTTAGAAGGTTGGACCACGGAAGGATTCGGAAACCACCAGGATTATTCAACTTTAGAAGGTTGGATCACGGAAGTATTCGGAAACCACCAATGTTATTACACTTTAGAAGGTTGGGTCACGGAAGGATTCGGAAACCACCAGGGTTATTCATCTTTAGAAGGTTGGACCACGGAAGGATTCGGAAACCACCAGGATTATTCAACTTTAGAAGGTTGGGTCACGGAAGGATTCGGAAACCACCAGGATTATTCAACTTTAGAAGGTTGGACCACGGAAGGATTCGGAAACCACCAGGCTAGGGTTATTCAACTTTAGAAGGTTGGGTCACGGAAGGATTCGGAAACCACCAGGGTTATTCATCTTTAGAAGGTTGGGTCACGGAAGGATTCGGAAACCACCAGGGTTATTCATCTTTAGAAGGTTGGGTCACGGAAGGATTCGGAAACCACCAGGGTTATTCATCTTTAGAAGGTTGGACCACGGAAGGATTCGGAAACCACCAGGGTTATTCATCTTTAGAAGGTTGGACCACGGAAGGATTCGGAAACCACCAGGATTATTCAACTTTAGAAGGTTGGATCACGGAAGGATTCGGAAACCACCAGGGTTATTCATCTTTAGAAGGTTGGACCACGGAAGGATTCGGAAACCACCAGGATTATTCAACTTTAGAAGGTTGGACCACGGAAGGATTCGGAAACCACCAGGATTATTCAACTTTAGAAGGTTGGACCACGGAAGGATTCGGAAACCACCAGGATTATTCAACTTTAGAAGGTTGGGTCACGGAAGGATTCGGAAACCACCAGGATTATTCAACTTTAGAAGGTTGGACCACGGAAGGATTCGGAAACCAACAGGGTTATTCAACTTTAGAAGGTTGGATCACGGAAGGATTCGGAAACCACCAGGGTTATTCATCTTTAGAAGGTTGGACCACGGAAGGATTCGGAAACCACCAGGATTATTCAACTTTAGAAGGTTGGATTACGGACGTATTCGGAAACCACCAGGGTTATTCAACTTTAGAAGGTTAAATCACGGACTCCGTCAAAAACAATCAAGGTTATTCAACTTTAGAAGGTTGGGAAACGGAAGTTTTCGAATGGCGCCCATAAGTCAGATTTACTTTTCCTAAATTTCCCATCTTTTACACAGGAGCGCCATCTGGGTTATTTACAATGAGAAAAGAGAACCTAAATTTTAAATAAATATATACTGCAAATATTTATTTATTTTATATTTTTTATTAACTAAGTAAAGTAAATTTTATTAAATAATTTTCATAAATAATTGACTCCACCATTGTGATCTTATTTTTTACTTGCTTCTATTTATCCGCACTAGATGGCGTAAAATACCGCTCTTTCACTTAAGGTGGGGGAAGAAAGTCTGACTTAATTGTGAGACACGCGTGTTTATTTCGTCGTATTCTAACCTCCTGAAGTTGAATAGCCCTGTATTGACGTTCGATGGTTTATTCAAAATGGCGCACTCGCCTTTAGACGCGAAAAAAATTCTACACATTAAGCCTTAATAAAAGTTTTCAATATATGCTTATATAACGAAGTTTTTATTTTATATCAACTAGTTCAGATGGGTCTGCTACGTTCTCAGATGGAATAAAATTTAGTCTAGTTTGTCACTATGATAGCCAATAGACGCTAACATAAACTCTATTTATGTCTTCTTAAAAAGTTCCACGCGCGCGTCTTGATATTTTAGCGTAAATGGGCACGAGCGATTTCGGGCGTGCTCCCAAAATTAAAAAAAAGCGAGCCTTTTAGGCTATAATATTAACAGCGCGTGGAACATTTTAGCAAGTTAAACAAGACATTAATTAAAATTCGACGAGTCGCCCTTTTTATAAAGATCTAACCTTCAAAATTGAACTGAACTCCTCCGTATCTCTTGAAACAAGTTCGGCAAGCGTAATGACTTTATAGAAAGGCTTATTAATGGCATTAAAAGTCGCCAGATGACTTGGGTGGTGCCGAAGTCTAAAACTACGCTCACCAACAAAGTTGGATTAATAGGGCTTAAGTGCAGAAAATGTATCGAATGCCAATTTCGATTTCATGCCTTTATTTTCCACCGTGAAAAGCGCTTATTTCGGAGAAGGAGCTACAGGGCACCCTGGATTTATTTCTTCTTGTGACAACGTGATATATGAGGCGTTTTTTCGTATAGTTGGAAACAAACTTTTAAGCCGCATGGTGGCGCCGCCTTCCGCTCTGATGGAGAGGTTTTCAACTCCCCTCTGACTTCCTTATATCCGCCCCTAAAACATTGGCGACACTTCCACCGCGGTTCTAGCTACTTCGTATACTTTCCCCAATTTGTCTTTGACAAAGAGAGGTAACCGAACGCATTTTTTACTTTCTAAAGGTATCCCAGTAGCAAAAAAGAGCCGATCCGTACGTTTCTTGATATGCAAAAATGCGATTGTCACTTTGAGGGTCTTAGAATCGCATTCTTTACGGAAGACCCCTTCAATTTTTCAAATTTACCTGTACTGTGGTGTCAAACATTTTTAAAGCCAAAGGTAAGAGCGTCCAGAGCTGCAAACGTTGTTGTTCGACACCAAATACCTGAGGTTATATTCCCTTTAAAATCCATATAATGTAGCGGCAAATATTGTAAGTGTTGGTGTTCTGCATCAAATACTTTAGGTTCTATTATCTTTAAGAAAAGATTGTACATTTCATTTCTGCTTGCCAAAGACTTCTTTTGATTCCCAATAATTTAATAATTTCTTTTGATACCCAGGAATTTAATAATTTCTTTTGATGCCCAGTAATTTAATAATTTCTTTGGATTCCCAATAATTTAATAATTTCTTTTGATTCCCAGTAATTTATTAATTTCTTTTGATGCCCAGTAATTTAATAATTTCTTTTGATACCCAGTAATTTATTAATTTATTTTGATGCCCAGTAATTTAATAATTTCTTTTGATACCCAGTAATTTAAATATTTAATGATTTCTTTTGATACCCAGTAATTTAAATAATTAATGATTTCTTTTGATACCCAGTAATTTAAATATTTAATGATTTCTTTTGATTCCCAGTAATTTATTAATTTCTTTTGATACCCAGTAATTTAAATAATTAATGATTTCTTTTGATACCCAGTAATTTAAATATTTAATGATTTCTTTTGATTCCCAGGAATTTAATGATTTCTTTTGATTCCCAGTAATTTATTAATTTCTTTTGATTCCCAGTAATTTATTAATTTCTTTTGATGCCCAGTAATTTAATGATTTCTTTTGATACCCAGTAATTTAATAATTTCTTTTGATACCCAGTAATTTAATAATTTCTTTTGATGCCCAGTAATTTAATAATTTCTTTTGATTCCCAGGAATTTAATGATTTCTTTTGATTCCCAGTAATTTATTAATTTCTTTTGATGCCCAGTAATTTAATAATTTCTTTTGATTCCCAGGAATTTAATAATTTCTTTTGATTCCTAGGAATTTAATAATTTCTTTTGATACCCAGGAATTTAATAATTTCTTTTGATGCCCAGTAATTTAATAATTTCTTTTGATTCCTAGGAATTCAATAATTTCTTTTGATACCCAGGAAATTAATAATTTCTTTTGATACCCAGGAATTTAATAATTTCTTTTGATTCCTAGGAATTTAATAATTTCTTTTGATACCCAGTAATTTAATAATTTCTTTTGATACCCAGTAATTTAATAATTTCTTTTGATTCCCAGTAATTTAATAATTTCTTTTGATACCCAGTAATTTATTAATTTATATTGATGCCCAGTAATTTAATAATTTCTTTTGATACCCAGTAATTTAAATATTTAATGATTTCTTTTGATACCCAGTAATTTAAATATTTAATGATTTCTTTTGATACCCAGTAATTTAAATATTTAATGATTTCTTTTGATTCCCAGGAATTTAATGATTTCTTTTGATTCCCAGTAATTTATTAATTTCTTTTGATGCCCAGTAATTTAATAATTTCTTTTGATACCCAGTAATTTATTAATTTCTTTTGATGCCCAGTAATTTAATAATTTCTTTTGATACCCAGTAATTTATTAATTTATTTTGATGCCCAGTAATTTAATAATTTCTTTTGATGCCCAGTAATTTAATAATTTCTTTTGATTCCCAGTAATTTAATAATTTCTTTTGATACCCAGTAATTTATTAATTTCTTTTGATGCCCAGTAATTTAATAATTTCTTTTGATACCCAGTAATTTAAATATTTAATGATTTCTTTTGATACCCAGTAATTTAAATATTTAATGATTTCTTTTGATACCCAGTAATTTAAATATTTAATGATTTCTTTTGATTCCCAGGAATTTAATGATTTCTTTTGATTCCCAGTAATTTATTAATTTCTTTTGATGCCCAGTAATTTAATAATTTCTTTTGATACCCAGTAATTTATTAATTTCTTTTGATGCCCAGTAATTTAATAATTTCTTTTGATACCCAGTAATTTAAATATTTAATGATTTCTTTTGATACCCAGTAATTTAAATATTTAATGATTTCTTTTGATTCCCAGGAATTTAATGATTTCTTTTGATTCCCAGTAATTTAATGATTTCTTTTGATTCCCAGTAATTTAATGATTTCTTTTGGTTCCCAGGAATTCAATAATTTATTTTGATTTACAGTAATTTAATGATTTATTTTGATTCCCAGGAATTTAATGATTTCTTTTGGTTCCCAGAAATTTAATAATTTATTTCGATTTACAGTTATTTAATGATTTCTTTTTATTCCCAGTAATTTAATGATTTCTTTTTATTTCCAGTAATTTAATTATTTACTTTGATTGCCAGTAATATAATGATTTCCTTTGATTCCCAGTAATTTAACGATTTCTTTTGATTCCCAGTAATTTCATGATTTCTTTTGATTCCCAGTAATTTCATGATTTCTTTTGATTCCCAGTAATTTAACGATTTCTTTTGATTCCCAGTAATTTCATGATTTCTTTTGATTCCCAGTAATTTCATGATTTCTTTTGATTCCCAGTAATTTAACGATTTCTTTTGATTCCCAGTAATTTCATGATTTCTTTTGATTCCCAGTAATTTCATGATTTCTTTTGATTCCCAATAATTTAACGATAATCGCGGATTTTTTATATTACCATTAAAGATTTCCCAATTTTCTGTCGAAGCCATGATTTATGGGTTTTTTAACTGATTACCAACGATTCCCGCGATCTCTAAAGATTTCTATTGATTCCAAATAATTTTATAATTTTGTAAAATAATCTGATTCTTAAGATATGACTTAAAGATTTACCGATTTTTATGGATCTTTTCTAATTATTTTCGATTTTCTAAGTTTGTTTTCGATTTGTTTTAATTTCACGGATTTCTTAACATTGAGAAACCGATTTGGATTATTTATTTTAAGTAATTTAATCTAAATAAAAATAATAGTAAGCAGCTAGGCTAATACCCTTGGCACCACCTTAGGCCCAAGTCATCGAGAGGCTTTTAAAGCCCTTAGTTCAGGTGGCCCGGTTACAATGCGTAGGAGGGATGTGGCATCTTGGATTAATAATAGAAGCTAACGCTTCCTGGATATGACACTCTAGCCTTTGGTAGAGGATTTTGGTTTGGCTCACATAAGCCATTGAAAGAAGGGGACGAAAAAAGGGGGGTTTGGACGACTTCCTTTAAAATGTTACCTTTCCGGTTTTCGCGACGCATGCGCGAGTCTTTAGCAAATCAGGAGCTAATATTGTAAGCAAGCGATTTGTAGTTTGAAAAGCCAAGGGTTTGAAATCCCTTGCTCTTAGTTTTTTGAAATGAAAGCAAAAATTAAGGTTTTATTGGTTATTCAATCAATTTTTTTTGTTAAATGTAAAAGTGATTCAAGATACGCAGACCGTGCTTCTATGGAAAACGTAAAACTATTACCTTTTCCTAAGCCTTTCTCAAAACGTGTTTGTTCGCGTATGCACGTGCTCCTTGTTTGTCCGTTGTGCTTCTTAAAATTCCCACTAGGCGCGCTGGGGTCGCCCATTGGCTTTTGTGAGCCGCGTTTTTGAGTAAGTGTCATATCCAGGAAGCGTTAGCTTCTATTATTAATCCAAGGTGGTGGAAAGCCCTTCATGCCACCCGAGCCAACAGCTCCCTACACTCACTATTACCGTTAACCTCAACAAGTTTTTATGGAAGGGGAAACCGAAGAGCTCGAGGGAAAACCTCTTAAACCAGTGAGGAGAGAACTTGCAAACTCAACGCAGAATACTTGACGAAAAAAATTGATACACGATAGCCGACTCGATCGCCTAAAACCACTAACCACGCAGCCCTAGTTAATCGATCGATCGATTTCTAAAAATCGGATAATCGAAAAACCACTCGAATACGGTTAATCAAAATGTATAATCGATATGCGCAACAAATTATTTGTTATAATCAGACAGGTGGACAGTTATCCCTACACTCACTATTATTGTTAACCTCAACAAGTTTTTATGGAAGAGGAAACCGAAGAACTCGGGGGAAAACCCAGTTAACCAGATTTCTCGAGTGGCTGACCCCTGGCACAGAATCGTTGGCATTTTTGGGGCTCGTCAACAAATTTACGTAAGGAAGAATGTTTGCCTTGAATCACTTTGACGGCGCCAGGATTTTAAGAGTTGTATGCTAATATTGTCTCCAAAACGCCGGCCCTGTCTTAGACTTCTACAACTTTTACAGCAGGAAAATGGCTATAACCCTTGGTGCTGCCGTTACTGAGTCACGTGACCAAAGGGAAGAGGCTATCTTGAAATTCGAACATTTTTTTGGACCTTTCAACGTCGTGCTTAACCAATAAACAGTTATTTTCGAATTTGAGACCTAAACGTGTTTTGACTATAAAATTATATCTCTTTTGTATACATTAACCGTTATCGTTTTCTGTCATACTTATGTCTATTATTTTACTTCAGATAATACTTTATACTATCATATTAATGTTAGGACAAAATAACAAAATTCCTCTTAATATACAGTTATTTTTTATAATAATATGCCTTTTGTTTATTGTGTTATAATAACTTATATTATCATGTTAATTTTCGAACAAAATAAAATTCCTATCGATATGCATTTTTACAATAATAATAGTAAATAATAATAAGCCTTCTATTAATTTTCTTTAGATAATATCTTATTATATGATACTAATTTTAGATAAACAAATTAATCTCGATATAAAAAATATTTTTAATAATAATCAGTCCTTTGTCTAATATTTAATATTTGGCAGCCAAAGCAAATACTTTCAAAAACATTTGGAAATTTTCTCATTTAAATTGGGGGCCCTGGTGACACCAAGACCCCTGTTAATTATTTATTTCCTTGGTCCCAGCATTTTTTGGAAAGTAAGTGATCCTAGGACTTCTTCTATTTTCGAGGGGCCCGACATTTTTGGTACGGGATTTTGAATCTTAAAGTGATTTCAGAAATCAGAAACTGATTTTGAGATTTCCGAACGAAATTTTCTGATTTTTGAGTTCGATTTCGGAATTTTGGTATTTAAAATTGATTTCAAGATATTTAAAATTGGTTTCAAGATATTTAAAATTGATTTCAAGATATTTAAAATTGGTTTCAAGATATTTAAAATTGATTTCAAGATATTTAAAATTGGTTTCAAGATATTTAAAATTGATTTCAAGATATTTAAAATTGATTTCAAGATATATTTATTTCAAGATATTTAAAATTTATTTCAAGATATTTAAAATTTATTTCAAGATATTTAAAATTTATTTCAAGATATTTAAAATTTATTTCAAGATATTTAAAATTTATTTCAAGATATTTAAAATTTATTTCAAGATATTTAAAATTTATTTCAAGATATTTAAAATTTATTTCAAGATATTTAAAATTTATTTCAAGATATTTAAAATTTATTTCAAGATATTTAAAATTTATTTCAAGATATTTAAAATTTATTTCAAGATATTTAAAATTTATTTCAAGATATTTAAAATTTATTTCAAGGTATTTAAAATTTATTTCAAGATATTTAAAATTTATTTCAAGATATTTAAAATTTATTTCAAGATATTTAAAATTTATTTCAAGATATTTAAAATTTATTTCAAGATGTTTAAAATTGATTTCCAGATTTATAAAATCATTTTTCTGTAGAGTGTACGGGATTTTTTCGAATGTTGGACCCCTTGCCTATTTTCAAGTCTGTAAGTTAGGGTGGTACCAGATACCATAAGTAACATAATATCCCTAAGAATGACACTTGTAGCCTTGCTCATGCATTTTTGCTTACTACATCCTTTCTTCACCAAAGATAAATCAGTAACACGACTAGCAACTCTGTAACCTTTAAGTTTAACCCACTTTGTGATTTGAATTTTTCTATTGGTCATCCAAAAGGAGTCAGAGTTCAAATTAGGCGGGTTGGTGGAGTGGTTAGCACTTTCATCTCACAGCAAGAGGAGCCGGGTGCGATCCCAGCTTGTGGCACTAGGTGAAAACTCGGAACAACTACTTCTACGTTGAGTTTGCAAGTTCTCCTACACTGGTTAAAAGGATTTCCCCCGAGTTCTTCGGTTTCCCTTTCCCATAAAAACTTGTCGAGGTTAACGGCAATAGTGAGTGTAGGGAGCTGTTGGCTCGCGTGGTATGAAGGGCTTGCCACCACCCTCCTACGCATTTTAACTCGGCCACCTGAATTAATGGCTTTAAAAGTCGCTTGATGACTTAGGCCTAAGGTGGTGCCTTGGGTATTAGCCCAACTTATTATTATTATTATTATAATTAAATTTAGCAAATCATACAGTTTTCCAAAAAATTTTGTCTGTTGGGCAAACATAATGTTTCCCACGAGCACGCGGCGAAAATGAAAGGTCTTACTATAAAGTAACATTGGCCTTCTGGTTTTGATATTGCTGCACCATGACGTCGTAATACGAAAAGCCCTTTTTTAAGTACAAACTGATCTTCTACGTATTTTGTGGCGAATGAGCTACATAAAAACAAGTTTATTTTATAGAAAAGCCTATTAGTGCGGCCATAAGTGTATAATATTGTTACATAAGTGTGACACTTCCTATTCTTCACCTGCAAAAGTTTTACTGAGAGCTATTCACAAGACCGACTGCATTACGGGCTTCGCCGCCGTTTTGCGTCCGCTCGCTAAAGCGTCACACGTAGCCTTCGACAGCGCCTCGGTAGGGGGAGATTTTCTTCTTGTGATGACGTCAATCCGTTACTAGCTTTCAGTTAAATATTCCCCAAAGAGACAGACTTATGGAACAAGATTATAGGCTTATGGCGCGGCTAAATACCGAGCTTCCTCTTTCGAAA
Organism: Leiobunum rupestre; assembly: GCF_980474605.1. Classification (NCBI taxonomy): domain Eukaryota; kingdom Metazoa; phylum Arthropoda; class Arachnida; order Opiliones; family Sclerosomatidae; genus Leiobunum; species Leiobunum rupestre. Next base: position 9,234,030 of record NC_143392.1, on the reverse strand, counting down.
ATCAGATGGAGTGCTGACTGGCAGGCAGAAAATGTCCGATCGCATGGCAGGCAGAAAATGTCCGATCGCATAGCAGGCAGGCAGTTCGCTCAACCTTCTCCAAAATCAAGTTTTGCGGGAAGCGTAAATGCAAGGAGAAACATCGTGGGTAAGAAAATTTCAAGGGTGACAGCAAAGACAGTAGATACAGGGACGAAAAATATTTAAACGTCTTCATATTGTTAAGACGTGGTTCACCATGGACAGTATTATTGTAGTTAGTTTTTACCATTTTGATGTTAAATTAAAAATAAAACTACGAGCGTAAATAAAAAAATGCCCATTTGTTTTGAACACTTAAGCCTCGTCAAGAACCGCTAAAATTCGGTGACCGCCATTTTTTTGTTTACAACTAACTCTCCTCGCGTTTAGGTCGTTTTAGGTGATATATTCCAACAGAGGCCGCCAATACACTTTCTCGTCCCTGTATCTACTGTCCTTGGTGACAGGCAGAAGAGAGCCCAGGCCTTTAAGCCTAAAAATGGCGGTATTCAAAATCGCGCGCCAAATTCTCGGAATATCACGTTAACGGACGTTGGGTTAGACCATGGAAGATAATTCACGCGGCAAGCTAGAAACAAGTATCCAGGCCAACTCCCACAAACGGGGGAATGGGGTGGGTAGAAAACTATGGGGGCCGCATTGGGGTAAATAATATCACGTCACAAGCCTACTGCCATCGCGCCCTCTATACGTTTTAAAAATAACTTTTCGAAAGCATCTGGAATTTGAAAATCGAAACGCCAACGGTTCCTTAAGAATTAAGTATATAAAAATGTTATGTTTCTAATTTTGTGATAGTTATGATCATTATAATCCATAATAGCTCACTCAAATATAAAAAAAGCTAAAACAGAAGTTAAACACAATTGTTATGATTTCCCGAACGGATTAATATTTCAATTCGAAATCCAGTAATAATTTTTCTCGCTATGTAAAGAGGGCGCCAAATGATGTAGCTCAAAGCAACATCCCAAATATTTTACCCCGAGAACCCCGTTTTCTCCCCCCCCCCCCCTAACGCTCCCGTCTGTGGGTGTGAACCTTTAGGATGGGGTGAGAAGCGCGCTCCCATTTCTCTTCCTTTACTTATTCTTCCATGGTTAGACCAAGAATGTATTGAAGTGACTAAGAATATTTGAGCATAGCATTAACCCCTGGTATCCTCACAGCTTTTGTGGAGAAAGTTCGTCTGCATTTAAAGCGCATTCAAGGTTATACCATATAGCAAACTTGAATGGGAAAGCGGACGAATTTAAGCTACAAAGGCTGAATCAGAATCCTGTAGTCCAATATTCTTAGTAACTTCAATACATTCTTGGTTAGACTAGTTCGTGGCGCCGCTACAGAGTTGCGCTATTTCCAAAACAATTTAGCGTCACTGTGTAAAATATTTTCCCAATGTCATACTTAGGGGTGTTATGTTACTTATGCAGATACTAATGCTATTACCCCATATTCTAAGGAACCTGAATTTATTCTTGACTTTAGGACATAAAATAAACAAATTTATCTTAATATATAATTTATCATTTTTATTACGCCATCTATAAAGGTATGTTCCATAATACGAGAAGTGTATAATATATATCTTACTAAATAAGTATTCATCGCCCTATACTGTTAATATTAATCGCTTGAAACGCGTGGGGGGTGGCGGAGTGGTTAGCGCTTTCGCCTCGCAGCAAGAGGAGCCGGATTCGATCCCAACTTGTGGCACTGGGTGAAAAACTCGGAAGTACTCCTTCCGCGTTGAGTTTGCGAGTTCCCTCACCACTGGTTTAAGGGGTTTTCGCCCGAGCTCTTCGGTTTCCCTTTCCCATAAAAACTTGTCGAGGTTAACTGTAATAGTGAGTGTAGGGAGCTGTTGGCTCGCGTGGCACGAAGGGCTTGCCACCTCCCTCCTACGGCTTGTAATCCGGCCACCTGTTTAAAGGTGTCGCTAGATGACTTGGGCCTTGGGTATTAGCCTAGCTGATTATTATTATGTACCTTCGTAGGCTCCCGCTAATTTTTCAAAATGCTAAATTCACCATTTAGCGAGTTTCTTAAACTATTACATCATGAAAATGATTAAATAATGAGTACATATTCCTACGCAGAGCAATTTTAACTTTTAACTTTGTTAGGAAAGTAGTACGCGCGGTAAACGTTGAGCCGTGATACGGTCTACACATCCGCGAGAGCTGCAACGGAGCGGATTTTCGACCGCGGGATCGGTGCTAATAGTTCTTTCTATTAAGTAACGTGGCTTTATTGTTTTAATGTAGCTCTTACGTCACTATATTTACGGACGGAAAAGGTTGGCCAACAATAAAACGGAACGGCAAACGGAACGGCAAACGGACGGAAAAGGTTGGCGAAAAATAAAACGGAACGGAAACGGACGGAAAAGGTTGGCGAAAATTTAAACGGAACGGCAAACGGACGGAAAAGGTTGGCGAAAAATAAAACGGAACGGTAAACGGACGGAAAAGGTTGGTGAAAAATAAAACGGAACGGTAAACGGACGGAAAAGGTTGGCGAAAAATAAAACGGAACGGTAAACGGACGGAAAAGGTTGGTGAAAAATAAAACGGAACGGTAAACGGACGGAAAAGGTTGGTGAAAAATAAAACGGAACGGCAAACGGACGGAAAAGGTTGGCGAAAAATAAAACGGAACGGTAAACGGACGGAAAAGGTTGGCGAAAAATAAAACGGAACGGTAAACGGACGGAAAATGTTGGTGAAAAATAAAACGGAACGGCAAACGGACGGAAAAGGTTGGCGAAAAATAAAACGGAACGGAAACGGACGGAAAGGTTAATTGCGAAATGAAATGGAACGGAAACGGATAGAAATACTAGACCGGGCAACCAAACGGAACGGAAACGGATAGGAAAACCACATCGTGAAACGGCATGCAATTTTTGTTACCCTGCAGCTCTCTATTTCGCGTCCATTATAATCTGCAGGGTACTTGCGGAGGTACATGTTTCGTGTATGTTAAACTTCTAGCCGATATCTCTAATATACCTTAATGGATTTAAAGGCTATAATTTGCTAACCCTCGCTAATTAAGCAATCGGAGCCCGGAGCAACGGCTTGCTCGATCTCCGTCGTTCGAGAGATCATTTATACGGACTGGCTCCCGCATCTTCTGTCTCCTTCGACCATAGTGACTAATAGCTGTTTATTCTAATGACGCTAGTCTCGTCCTTTCATTCTGAACGTTAGCTTTACCCGTATAAATTAGGCTAAGTGCCAACAACTTCGTTCCATTCAGTCATTCGTTACCATTTCTCTCTCGTCAGCCCTAATTTTAAAATCGCCCCTTGTTTGTCTTCAAATTTCGCCAATGAATAATCACTCAGATTGGCAGTGTTCTGAAGTGGTAAAATCCACATGGTCAATAGGGTGGAAAATATTGGACAATTTCGGCCTGGACAAAAATGAATTTAATGGCTAATTGGGACAAAAGTAAATTTAATGGCTAATTTGGACAAAAGTGAATTTAATGGCTAATTTGGACAAAAATGAATTTAATGGCTAATTGGGACAAAAGTGGTCAGTAATATTTTTACTACAGGGATAGTCAGATTTTCATTAGTCCAGGGTTCTTACACACCTGGAAAACCTTTAATACCTGGAAATATCAGGGAATTCGATTGTCGACAGAAAATGCAGGGAAATATTAGGGAAACATCAATTTTTTTGGTAAAAATAAGGGGAATCAGGGTAATTTATGAGGGTTCAGAAAGTTTTCCCTCAGGGCCGGCGTTAGGGGGGGGGGGGGTGTAATCGGGGCAAAAGTACCCCGAGACTAAAATGTTCTGACTATTTCCAAAAAAAACATATTTTTTGAATCCAAGATGGCGGACAGTTGGGCATACGTGGTGAAAATGATCTCCTATATTTTAAGTATACAAAGTGAAGTATTCTGGAGATATCCGCCCTACTATAAGGCGGAATATACTAGTTACCAAGGACGATAACACGATACACAGCTCGAATGCCAGTCCAAGTTAGTGTCGAAAAAAGGTTCAGCCAAGAAATTAGCATTAAAACTATAGGAAGTGTCATACTTATCGTTATTATGTTACTTATGCTATGACGTATTACCCTCGCGTTACTCCTTTATTAGAAATATATTATTGAGTCAGTGAATCTATTTTCAGTGATTCAGTTTCTATAAGTTTATTTCTTCCGAATCAATTTAAAAACTAAATTCTTCAAACAGAATTTTATCTCTTTGTACGAGGAAGCGCAAGAATACAAAAGTAGATCTGTGATTCAAATGACCATTGATTTTCGATAAATAGATCAATAATCTATTGTATGGCCTGTATTGCAACACACCTGTAGCGTTTTTCAAGGCCATACAGATTAATTTAACAGGGTTTATGGCTAGCCCTAACATTAGCGTCGCTACACTTACTGAAGTCTCGCCACTGGTTAAAAGGGTTTTCCCGCGAGTTCTTCGGTTTCACCCTCCATAAAAACGTTTAGACGTTAACGGTAATAGCTGGTTATAGGGAGCTGTTGGCTCGCGTGGCATGAAGGGCTTTCCACCACCCTCCTACGCATTGTAACCCGGCCACCTGTTTAAAGGCATTATAAGTCGCTAGATGATTTAGCCCTAAGGTGGTGCTGATTATTATTATTATTATAATGCTATGTTCAGAGCTCTAAATTCCTGGAATTTCGTTAAAGCAGCCGATAAATCAGAAAGGGTCTGCTTAGAAGATGAAAATCCAGCAGCTTTTAAACTTCTCACGGTTCTCTATTTAAACCAAGGTATCGGACATTTCAAAATTTAGCGTACGGGATTTTGAATTTGAAAATAATTTCGGTAATCAGAAACTGATTTTGATATTTCGGAGTACGATTTTTGTGTTGATTTCAGGTTTTTTAAGCTGATTTTGAAATTTGGGAACTGATTTACTACCATATTTTCAAGTTGCTTTCCAGATTTTAATCTCTGAATTATGCCTATTTTTAATCAAATTTGAAAGATCTATATATTAAATAAAAATAAGGATCGAAATCCGGATCGAAGTCAACGACCAAACGTTGTAAAAAAAAACACTTTGGCCGATTTTTTTAAACATTGGTATTTTCAATAAGAAATCCCAATTCTAGCCCGGGAATTATTCGGCTGTAGAAAAGTAATAAAACGAAAGTACTGAAATAAAATTGGTTTTTCTCGGAAGGCGTACAACGCCATCTAGTAAACAAATAAAACTATAAACAAACCGTCCTTTATCCGAGCAATTTCGGGCTGTCGTAAATGATCGGGGAGGAGGTTCGATGCTGTAAAAATATCGGAAAAGCAATAAGGCGCGGAACGAGCGTAAGTAAAAATATTATATCTTGAAGACACGAGCGTAAGTAAAAATATTATATCTTGGAGAGGCAAGCTTACTGAGTTTATTAGTTTGTAGCGTTAGTTTTGTCGCCCCATATTTTCCGGCCTAGATCCGTGGCTTTAGTTTTTGCGTCCTCCAAGGCCTATTTCGTCGCTTTATTTTTTGCGTTCTCCAAGGCCTATTTCGTCACTTTATGGGACTCTGCTCAACAGTGCAAATAGAAATAGCGTTGGGCAAAATTACATCTGCGGGTTATGAGTGTCTTGCTCTGATTTGTTTTCTGTCACGACAAACACATTGCCCGTACACGAACTGTCCTGTCCTCGACCGTTAAGTGAAACAGAACAACGATTGCAAAGGGCGCCGCCAAACACTCTGGGTTACTTTTGATTTAGAATATGTGTTTCTGAGTTCTGACCATGGAAAATATCGAAGAGGAGTAGCAACTCCAGCTTTGGTAAGGTGCATGTTGAGGTTGTAAAACTAGTGGTTTTCCGCGGGGTATTTCCGGTTAATATACAGGGTGTTTCAAAAGGTATTCAAAAAATTTAAGGAGTTGTAGGAGGTGAGTTGAGAAGTATGCCTATTTTTCCCCCATTTTCCTACGATGAGTTAAAAGAGCGCCACAGAGCTTCAAAGTGTGGCCTACTAGCCCCTGTAAGTAGGCTGAAACAAGTGCAAAACCAAGTAGCAAGGACTTTAAATACTGTTTAAATTTACTTTTGTGCGCTGCTTACCTCGATTTGTTTACAAAGTCCTCCGCCAGTGAACTCCATTGTTGCAGTTTGAAGGTGATGAGAAATCGCGGTCCATCACGACTTTAAATACTGTTTACTTTTTTACTCTGGTTACCTCGATTTGTTTACAAAGTCCTTTTTTACCTATCACACGAACCCAAACCTTAATGTTCGCATTTCCCTGCTGCTTGGGTTTGCGCTTGTTGCAGCCTACTTCCATGGGCTAGTAGGCCACACTTTGAAGCTCTCTTTGGCTCTTTTAACTCATCGTGGGAAAATGGGAAAAAACAGGCATACTTCTCAACTCACCCCCTACAACTCCTTAAAACTTTGCGTAAGCTTTTGAAACACCCTGTATATTTTAAGACAAGGCTTAATACAAGTGTCGGCTCCACATAAAACCATTTTGAAGCTTTTCGGTATTACATCCAAAAGAGGCCGTTAAGTATCGCCCCTTTCGTAGTCACAGGTCGAAATCTTCTTATTTTATCACCCGAAGAGAAACTAAGGCTTAGTTTAACTGGAGGAGAAAATCACTTGTAACTCTTTAAAAAATACCGTCGGCTGAGAGCAAAATCCACGTAACAATGTACACCTAGGAGCAACAAACACAACACCCCACACAAGGAGATCGCAACCCGTCAAAAGTCGTGGATTTTCTTGGGTACATTTTGCATTGGCTAGACGCTTTAGCGCCTGCTGCCGTCGGAAGCGGAAAATTCGGAAATTGTCTTCCGTAAAACGTTCAGCGTAAAGGCTCGTGACGCTCGTCCAATGAAATTCGTACACACCCCTTCGTTAGCGTGTTTAAAGGCTAGCTGCGTTCTCCTTGTGTTTGTTGCTCCTAGATGTACACAAATCTTAAGAAATTACGTAGATTTTGCTCTCAGCCGACGAATTACTTTACCTTCTGCAATCTCTGACGATAAACATAATTTAGGAATGCACCTTATCATATTTTAATTTATTTTCGTTCAATCGAAAAGATGTTTATTATATTTTACGATCAAAAATTTGACTGTAAGCCTCGGTCGTTAAACGGTGATCGTGTGAAATTCGAGAGATTAGAGAGTTTCAGCAAACCGATTTCTAGGCGTTTACGCGAACGTCTGCAACGCTCAGGAGATCGGTAGACGTTCGTGTAAGCCCCTAGAAATCGGTTTGTTGAAACTCTCTATTAGGGCTATACAGTCGCCGATCGAAAGCTTTGGAAATCTCCACCAATCGGGCCTAATACACTAGGTTGGAATAGCTTCCGAAAACGACATCTATCGTAATATCCAGGTACTACAATAGAGCTGCCATTTGATTTAAGTCACAGTGAACGTCAGCCGACGTAAAATTGCAGAGAAAGTGAAAATTTGATAAAGTCAAAGCTATACGCCGAAGGGACTATAACCCTAAAACCCAACCTCTATCTACGAAACTGTTAAGTCATAACTATACCAGTGATGGGCGCGCTCCTCTCATTAAGAGCGATTTTGGTCATTTTGAGCGAAATTGAACTGTAAAATATTTTTTTTTTAAAAAGAGAACAAAACGGAAATGAGAGGAGTGAAAATTTCGTGTTTCAAAAAACGAGCGAAAAGAGAGGAGCGAATATGTATCTGCTCAAATAACGAGCGAAAAGAGAGGAGCAAATATTTCCCCATTAAAATAAAGAGCGGCAAGAGAGTTACAAAATTTTCCCCGCTCAAATAAGGAGCGAAAAGAGAGGAGAGAAAATTTCCCCGCTCAAATAAGGAGCGACAAGAGAGGAGCAAAAATTACCCCGCTCAAATAAAGAGCGACAAGAGAGTGGCAAAATTTTCCCCGCTCAAATAAAGAGCGACAAGAGAGGAGTAAAAATTTCCCCACTAAAATAAAGAGAGTCCAGAGAGGAGCAAAAATTACCCCGCTCAAATAAAGAGCGACAAGAGAGGAGCAAAAATTCCCCCGCTCGAACAAGGAGCGACAAGAGAGGAGTAAAAATTTCCCCACTAAAATAAAGAGAGACCAGAGAGGAGCAAAAATTACCCCGCTCAAATAAAGAGCGACAAGAGAAGAGCAAAAATTCCCCCGCTCGAACAAGGAGCGACAAGAGAGGAGTAAAAATTTCCCCACTAAAATAAAGAGAGACAAGAGAGGAGCAAAAATTACCCCGCTCAAATAAAGAGCGACAAGAGAGGAGCAAAAATTATCCAGGTCAAATGAAGAGCGACCAGAGAGGTGCTAAGATTTCCCCACTCAAATAAAGAGCGACAAGAGAGGAGCAAAAATTTCCCCAGCGCGAGCGGATATTACACAAACGCGCGAGCAAACGCGTATATCACATGAGCCGGCGTGAGCGGTGCGTGAGCTAAGTGGTTCTTTAAAAATGCCTATCACTGAACAATAACCGAACCACCAAACAGAGCATTGCATATCATTACGTACGCTGTATAAGGATATGGGTCCATTTACTGAATGATTTAATTTAAAATATCCTCGGGCTGATATCTCGTCATATATACTTAAAAATGCAAACTGAAGTTCACAAACTTTGAAACTGGCCCAATTTGAAAGTCTTATACCAGAAGCGAATAACGTATCTTTTACTAGAGAGGTATCCGCATCTATGGTATGAAAATAAAGCCTGTATAATAATAATAATAATAATAATCAGCTAGGCTAATCACCCAAAGCACCACCTTAGGCCTAAGTCATCAAGCGACTTTTAAAGCCATTAATTCGGTAGGAAGGTGGTGGGAAGCCTTCCATGCCGCGCGAGCCCTACACTAACTACTACCGTTAACCTCGAAAGTTTTTATGGAAGGGGAAACCGAAGAGCTCGGGGGAAAACCCCTTAAACCAGTGGCGAGAGAACTTGCAAACTCAACGCGGAAGGAGCTGTTCTTGAAAGGCTCGAGGCCGATTTAATTTGGAGCGATTTTCCATCCAAACCACGGAAGCATACACCCAACCATGTAAAATGTAAATATCGCACTGCCTTCGGATATTTACTCTAGTCTCTAAACCATATTTTCATGGGCCATATTTTCCAAGGTGAAACTTTTCGAAAATCGATATATTTCTCTTCCAAAACGCATTTGGAAAAATCATCGGGAACCTTCGAAAGTACGTTTTTCAAGCGAATAGCATTAGACGGATAGTAAGTTGAATTCTTCTCAAACTATAAGCGACTCGAACCTAGGAGCAACAAACATAAGGAGAACGCAGCTAGCCTTTAAACACGCTAACGAACGGTTGTGTACGAATTTCATTGGACGAGCGTCACGAGCCTTTACCAGGGTTGTAGATAGATGGTTCGATCACTTAGCAATTCTACCAGAGGAGAGTTTGGCTAAAGAAAAAGTGACAATTAGATGGCGCGCCCGACACTGTGTAGCCCCTTCAGATACTTACGGGTGTTCCCCCAATGCATAGAAGTACTGAGGTGCAGCCTAATTTATAGGAGATAGCGGGAAATTTAAATTTTACAAGCTAACTGGGATCGCTTTAAATTCTGTTTCGTTTTTACACGTGTGAATTTTAAGGAAATTTATTTTTTTAATATTTATAATTAGCGAACATTAAATTTCAGTTTATCAGATATTTATTTGAACTGAAATACAAATTTTGTACTTGAATTAATAAAGGAATAACACTGACCGTAGTTTTGCCTTTTGGCTCTTAATTAGCTTCGGTTTGCTTAGATTATTCGCAATTTCAAAAATTAAATTGTTAATCAATTTATAACAAAGTGACAATTAACTAATTTAGAGATCATAAAGAACCGAGAAACGCAAAATAACGCCAAGTATTTGGGTTTGAATTTTCGCCGCCATCTTAAGGCGTATCGCCAGCGCCAGCAGCACCTTAGTGATCGATTGGCGAACTATCCTAACTTTGAAAATCACGCAATTTAGGCTTAGGTCTCGTATAACTGGAACGCGCCGCGCGTGTAAAACAAATCTGTCGCGTCTTTAGCAGCGCGCGTTTTTACGTTGTTTTACGGTCTCACCGATTTCTCACCAGGTGTCGCGGCGGACGCGTGCTTTTCAATTTACCGAAATTTCTTTATTTTATTAAAAATTAACCACTTAATATTTTTTTACGTGGTTTTCGCCTTAAATTTTAGTTTTGAACGGGCTATAGGGCTATCTAACTGGTTAAAGCTTGACCGTTCCCCTTTAATAAATTTTTCATCGGGTAGTCGAGTCGGATAATACAGGGTGTCCACTAAAAAACGATCCAGGGCGAATATCTCAGAAACCATTTTTTCTAGCAATTTAAAATTTTTGTGTTACGTAGCACGTGCAGGGGGCCAAAGAAGAATGATAACCTCGATGACCTTGAACCATGTCTTCAAGGTCATCCAAAAACTATCTCGAGAACCGTAAGTGCTAGAAAGTTGGTTCCAATTAGAAAAGTGTTGCCCGTCACGTTTTATGCCTACTTAGCGTGAACATGATCGGATTCGACCAATAGTAAGTCGATAAAATTGTTACCAAAATCACAAAGGTCGTAAAAGGGAAAATTGCAAGACAGCGCTAATAACTCCAAAACAAGTCGTGCTACATTATCGAAATTTGCTAGACAATCGCATCATGGTAGGATATTTTAATATTTGGAAAATTGTACGACCTTGAACCATGTCTTCAAGGTCATACTAAAATTATCTCGAGAACCATTAGGTTTAGATCAAAAATTCCAATAGTTTTTGGATGACCTTGAAGACATGGTTCAAGGTCATCGAGGTTATCATTCTTCTTTGGCCCCCTGCACGTGCTACGTAACATAAAAATTTCAAGTTCCTAGAAAAAACGGTTTCTGAGATATTCGCCCTGGATCGTTTTTTAGTGGACACCCTGTATTTTGTTCGAGTCATGTTGTCTAGTATTCGATTACTTCAAAAGTTTCCTTGTTCGAGTAGTCAAATAGTCAGAAAAACCTGTTCGGTTACTCGAGTACTCTAGTAGTTAGAAAAATCGTTCGAGTAGTAAGAAAAATTTAAAAGAGCTTACTAGTTACTACTATGTTCAAGTTAAAAAACATAAAAATAATTAACAAAACGCTAAACTTAAGAACATTACTTAGGCACTCACGGCAGAGAGATTCACTGAAGCTTCTATTGGCTTAGGCGTATATTGTACCCTCTTTATGAATAAATACATAATAAAAAATAATAAATAAAAACTAATATATAAAAACTAATATATAAAAACTAATATATAAAAACTAATATATAAAAACTAATAAATAAAAACTAATAAATAAAAACTAATAAATAAAAACTAATAAATAAAAACTAATAAATAAAAACTAATAAATAAAAACTAATAAATAAAAACTAATAAATAAAAACTAATAAATAAAAACTAATAAATAAAAACTAATAAATAAAAACTAATAAATAAAAACTAATAAATAAAAACTAATAAATAAAAACTAATAAATAAAAACTAATAAATAAAAACTAATAAATAAAAACTAATAAATAAAAACTAATAAATAAAAACTAATAAATAAAAACTAATAAATAAAAACTAATAAATAAAAACTAATAAATAAAAACTAATAAATAAAAACTAATAAATAAAAACTAATAAATAAAAACTAATAAATAAAAACTAATAAATAAAAACTAATAAATAAAAACTAATAAATAAAAACTAATAAATAAAAACTAATAAATAAAAACTAATAAATAAAAACTAATAAATAAAAACTAATAAATAAAAACTAATAAATAAAAACTAATAAATAAAAACTAATAAATAAAAACTAATAAATAAAAACTAATAAATAAAAACTAATAAATAAAAACTAATAAATAAAAACTAATAAATAAAAACTAATAAATAAAAACTAATATATAAAAAGTAATAAATAAAAACTAATAAATAAAAACTAATAAATAAAATCTAATATATAAAAAGTAATAAATAAAAACTAATAAATAAATAAATAATGTACTTTGGCCTTTACCGATTGCGCCATTCAATTGGTCAGTAAAACCAAACGGCTCCTTAGCAACGGCGTGGGCTTTGTCAAACCGAGGGCGAGTCAATTCTCCCATAGTCAGCTAAATTTAGATTTAACTTTCGAGGGACGTCTGTGGAGTCCGAAGGTCCCTCGAAGCTCAAGAAAGGGCGCTCTTGTTAGCGACGGATGCTGAAAATTTCTTTGGATTTTGACGAAGCGAGCTTTCCACGAAACCAAGGTTTTGTCCCCCCCCCCCCCTCGCTCGTGTGACGTCGTGTCCATCCACTTGTCAAGAGTTTGCTCTCCACTTATTATTCGAGGTTCACTTACATCACTATTTGCCTATAGCTTTTCTGGACAAGTTTGAACGTGTATATTGCTAACAATGTTCGTTTGAAGTTTCAAAGTTAAATTCAAAGTTAACGGAAAGAAAGGCTGTATCGGATTAGCAAAATTTAGCTACATAGATAGTTCTCTAGGGCTGTGCGAGTAGTGGTTTTAGGCAATCGAGTCGGTTATCGAGTATCATTTTTTTTCATCGAGTATTCGAGTCGAGTAATATTGAAGTCGACTCGAGTAATCGAGTACTTGATAAAGGGGAAACTTTCTCTTATTCGAATAGAGTAACTAAAAAATACCTCGAGTAATATTTTAACGAGTCGGGTTATCGAGTACTTGATTAGGAGTGGTTTTTATTCAAGTAATTATGAAATAAAATTTAAAAGGAGTATAAAGTAACTTTCAATGCTGAAAAATATTCCTTTAATTTAAATGAACCATAGTTTCCGCAACTTTGTAGGTACCGTTTATTGGCCCCAAAAAAGTTGTAAAAACCCTTCTTTGAACTTAGAAGCAACGAGGATAGAAAATATAAATACTCGACGAGTTTAGAGAGCAGCTTATTCGAGTAATCGGGTACCCGAATATGTAGTTTTTGGTACTTGGTAATTGACGAGTATTCTCTATATAATTATTCGAGGTCGAGTTCGAGTAATCGACCTCAAAAAAGGCCGAGTACTCGATGATGTTTGAGTACTCGCACAGCCCTATAGTTCTCACCATGGCTCTGCAGATGGCACTCAATAGACGATTAAAAAAAACAATTCAAATATTGCAAAAGTCGAAAACTGCCTCTAGAGGAAATCTTAGAGGGAAGGGACACCGTGATTGGTTTGCTTTAGATCTTCGTACACGCATGCGCATTTACCATTTTATGTTTTTGCCTTTCAAAACATATTCACGATCATATCTCAGTCATTTGATCTCTTATACAGGGTGTTTCAAAGGTTATGCAAAAATTTTAAGGAGTTGTAGGGGTGAGTTGAGAAGTATGCCTTTTCACCCCATTTTCCTACGATGAGTTAAAAAAGCGCCAGAGAGCTTCCAAGCGTGGCCTACTAGCCCCTGGAAGTTGGCTGCAACCAGCTCGAAACCAAGCAGCAGGGAAACGCGAACATTAAGGTTTGGGTTCGTGTGATAGGTCAAAAGGACTTTGTAAACAAATCGAGGTAACCAGCGTAAAAATGTAAACAGTATCTAAAGTCGTAATGGACCGCGATTTATCATCACTTTCAAACTGCAACAATGGAGTTCACTTCGGAAGAACTGGAGGATATTCATTTCGTGGATGGACTTGCGGATGGCAATGCTTTGGCTGCTCAACGTCTCTACCAGGAAAGGTACCCGAACCGGCGCATCCCCGTGCTTGCTGCATGCTTACTTCCAGGGGCTAGTAGGCCACACTTTGAAGCTCTCTGGCGCTCTTTTCACTAATCGTAGGAAAATGGGAAAAAACCGGAATACTTCTCCTTAAAATTTTGGTATAACCTTTTGAAACACCCTGTATTGGTTTGTAAACTTCAATGGATTATCAATAATTATTTTAAATAAACGGAAATAAAAAATCACTTGAAAGGTAATAATATCTTTATTTTGGTTAACGTTTAAGGTCTAATTTGAAACGAAGCCAAAATTAACACAAAACACGTTAGAAAGAGCTTTAAGCCTTTGGATTTGTTATAGCATTTTTACTATTTGATTTTGTCAAATTTACAAAATTATTTGGCATTGCCATAAAGTTTTCGCCCGTAAGCCCTGAAACTTTTGCAGTGTTTGAGAGAAGGCGCTAAAATGTTTCATGAAGCATTATCTTGAAGGAATGTGTATGAAATAATTATAGCAAAAATAAAATATACTGTATCCTAACAAAAAACTTTTAGCTTCTGTATCTTTGCCTTTGTTTTGTGTGAAATTTATTTAGCTCACGATATTACTTATAGCATAAATCGCATAGTACGAATAAGTATGACACTGAACGATTTCTGCGAAGGAAAATCTGTGACAGTGATTGCGTAATCGAAAGTTTTGGAAGGGGAGACTCTTCCCGTCCTAAACTCTTCGCCAGTAAATAGCGGGTTAGTTTGATGGCGATAGTAACTATCGTAAACGCATTTAAGTTTTTAATATCATCCTACGATTGATGGGGCCAAGATGTTAAAGCTATTCCATAACGTTATCTTTTCCCATTTTATGCTGTAGTGTTATTTACCATTATTAAACAACTTTTCCCATTTTATATCATGTTATTTACCATCTATTAAATACCACGCTTTCATAATCGATGGAAATTTACTCCTCGAGCTAAAACGTTGATATTTGGTATATGATAAAAAGTTCCCTTTAGTTAAAATTTTCAAACCTGGCGGTATTTGTTCGAATACTTCCGCTCATTTTCGAAATCAAATTTGGCAAATGATTTCTAAAAACCGAAATATTTGGTTTTTGACAAATAGCCAACATGGGTGCCAGCAGACATTCTAAGGGAGTGCCATGATATAGCGACCTCACTCGCTTCGCTCACTTGCTATCTCGTCGCCACTCTGGTGCCACCAATTCGTACGCCACCATAGGGGGCCCCCAAAATAAAAAGTGCCAGGGCCTCACAATATGTAAAGACGGCCCTGGCAGCGTCACGAAACCCTGGGTAGGAAGACTTCGACAAAAAAGAACATAGCCATATCAGAGCACACGCATGTACGTAATATCAGGAAACTATAGAGGTATACACTTGGAATGTCTAAGGTTCCATTGGTACGGTGTTACGAAAGCGTGTCGAGAAAAAGGCGGGGCTTAACTACGTCGAGTGTAAGACGTAACACGACATTTCTAAATTCTAATTCGTGGCTCGAGGTTTAGCGCGAAAAGAATGCGTCGCCATGGTAACAAATAGGTGATCTTCCCGCGCAAAAAACGGCTTACCAGAAAATTGATTTAAAAACCTCCATTTGTTATCGTACTGCAGTTTTATGAGTATTTATAAAGTTATTCGTTAAACAAATGTAGTGATACCTAATTTCAGGTATTTCTATGGTTCAAAAAGAGAAAATCAGGTAAGCTACTATATAATAACCGGGACAAGGATCAATGAAAAGTTTTGGCAGTGCTACGTCACTGTTTTTTTTCAATAGTTTTTATCGTGGGGAGAAAAATATAACAACAATGGCGGCCATGGCCAAAGCTACGGCCAAACCTCAATTTGTTATCGTACTGAAGATTTATAATGTTATCCGCAAAAACAAGTAAAGTGATACCTAATTTTAGGTATTTATATGGTTAAAAAAAGAGAAAATCAGGTAAGCTAATATATAATAACCGGGACTAGGCTTTATGAGTCGAAGTTTTCGTCGAATTAGGGTAGTGAGTCGCGCTGCCAAAATCTTCCTTAGACATTCCAAGTGTATACGTATATAGTTTCCTGGTAATATGTATAAACTAGTAAATTCGAACTGCAAAGAGTTTCGCGCAAGGGATAGAAATATTACCAAAGGAACAAGAACTAATTCGGGGGGAAAATGGCACCCGGAACCATGCCGGAACTAAGTTTAAAAGGTCGCCGATGATAAATCGCCTATATTGGGCGATGTTTGCAAAAATAATAAAACTGCGGGAAATCGGAATTATTATGGGAAACAATATTAATTACAAATAGAACCAACTTGAGATGTAAAATATTTTATGCATACAAATTTATTTTAAATAAGTTTTAATTATGACTTATGAGTAACACTTATTAAAACTTTTTCCTACGTAAACGTTTTTTAATTTAATCGCTAAGTTTTAAATTCTGTTTATTAAACATTAATTAACTTCAGTGAAATTTGTAAACCTTTATTTATTATTTAAATTTATAATGTCTACCAACACATTAAAATTTCGTGAGTGACTGATTTTTCTCGATTTAAACTAGACCTATTGAATCGGTGTGTTTTACCGAAGAATCTCAATCTAACGTCTTACAAAGATAGGTTGGCGTAAAAGTAAGCATTATCTCTTCTGCCGTAGACAGTCGCTACAATAGAGGGGCTACGAGGGGGAAGTAAAAATAATGTTTGAATCCTGTTTTTTGTCCAAGAGAGGGAGAACTTTAGGCCTAAAATAATGTAAAGAAGAGCAACGGGTCACCCCGGAGCGATATTCTAGGTCTATGCAATATACGGCTATGTCGTATCCTTCCTCGTGCCTTTCCACCCCTTACCAGGTGACCCACGGCAAGACCTCATTACATAGAGTTTCTATAGGAGGAAAACGTTTTTCACAATCATTCTATCTGGTTATATTAAATGCGACTAAAAGTTGAAAATATTATAATAATAAAACAAAAGTATTATTTTATTATTAAGTTAATTTATTTTTATAAATACGAATCAAAGGAAGAATTAAAGAATTCTGTGTATTTTTTCGTCATTTTATAAATTTAAATATATCGGTTTTGTAGATGGCGTAGTAAGATTGGAACGCCCGCGAAAGGTGTAACGGTCAGCGCCATCTGTCGATTTTCATTGGTACTAATAGTCTAAAATGCTTCCCCTTAACGGAAAAAACCTTGAAAATAAATATTTTTTTTGGCCATAGGTGGCACTAGCGTCGGGTCCACGTCATATTTTTTTCCGGATTTTAGAACAAAGCCTTCCTTTGAGGACTGGCGAGCTTGTCTATTTTAGTCTTATAGGACGGAGCTAGAGCGTACTTGATTCCAGTCGGTATCAAAGTTACGGTGATTCAGAGGGTGGTCTGGCCTCCCCCCACCCAGAACCAAATCCTGGCTACCATACGCTAGGGCAAATGGCGCAAGTGACGTTCAAAATAAGGCTTATTAGCGGACGTTTTTCCGATTTAGAATATGCCCCGTTTAAAGCACTGAAAACGAACATACGGAAATAGTTTCCGTGATGTAATCCTTTTCAAATTGTATGGGCGATGATCGGTCGTAGTCGCCATCTGTGAGTCTCCAAAATTCGGGGCCTAGGGAGGGGCAGGGGCTATCACCGATGTCAGGCTGGGCATGTTTATGACAGGAACCCATCACCAGCATTCCCACGAATTTCAGTCAGAATGGTCCAAGATTACATAATTTCAATGCTTCCAACTGATTCCAAGATAACAGTCGCGTAATCTGACCTGAGGAAATAATTGCGATAGAGCAGATATTAGATTATCCGACACCAAGACTGTTCGAAATCGACTACAGCGACACCAACTGTGTTCGAAATCAACTACAGCGACACCAACTGTGTTCGAAATCGACTACAGCGACACAAAGTGTGTTCGAAATTGACTAGAGCGACTCCAAG
The DNA here is from genome assembly GCF_980474605.1 of Leiobunum rupestre. NCBI lineage: Eukaryota > Metazoa > Arthropoda > Arachnida > Opiliones > Sclerosomatidae > Leiobunum > Leiobunum rupestre. Next base: position 9,216,328 of record NC_143392.1, on the reverse strand, counting down.
TGTGTTCGAAATCGACTAGAGCTACACCAACTGTGTTCGAAATCGACTACAGTGACACCAACTGTGTTCGAAATCGACTACAGCGACACCAAGTGTGTTCGAAATTGACTAGAGCTACACCAAGTGTGTTCGAAATTGACTAGAGCGACACCAAGTGTGTTCGAAATTGACTAGAGCGACACCAAGTGTGTTCGAAATCGACTACAACGACACCAAGTGTGTTCGAAATCGACTACAGCGACACCAACTGTGTTCGAAATCGACTACAGCGACACCAAGTGTGTTCGAAATCGACTAGAGCGACACCAACTGTGTTCGAAATCGACTAGAGCGACACCAACTGTGTTCGAAATCGACTACAGTGACACCAACTGTGTTCGAAATCGACTACAGCGACACCAAGTGTGTTCGAAATTGACTAGAGCGACACCAAGTGGGTTCGAAATTGACTAGAGCGACACCAAGTGGGTTCGAAATTGACTAGAGCGACACCAAGTGTGTTCGAAATTGACTAGAGCGACACCAAGTGTGTTCGAAATTAACTAGAGCGACACCAAGTGTGTTCGAAATCGACTACAGCGACACCAAGTGTATTCGAAATCGACTACAGCGACACCAAGTGTGTTCGAAATTGACTAGAACGACACCAAGTGTGTTCGAAATAAATGTGAATTTGCCGTGATTGGGAGGGCTTTTTTGAGTTCATTTAAATTCTTCGTAAATGTCGACGGTAAATATTCCGAGAATTGCTGCTTTTCAAATTTGAGCTTATTTCGGGATCGGTCTTAGTAGCTATATAGGTTAAGAATGCTTTTGCAAACAGGATTAACGCAGGATTAGAGTATTTTATTCGATAGCAAGTGGAAAAATGCAATTTGGAGAAATTTCGGTTGAACCTTAAATAGGTTAACGAAATGAGAAAATATAAAATTCACCTTTTCACTTAACGATAATGTTATTTCAAGAGGAACATAACCTCGAGTACTTCTATCGTCCCCAAAGAGTTCCATTATTATCCACTCCCTCCTGTGGCTTTTGACATTTTCGGCGCAGCTTAGTGGTTTTCCGCGGAGGTAATCCCTAAAATTGATGGCATTTTCCGCAAAGAACGCGTTGGTGGAGGTATTTTCTTTTTAATAGACGAAAATAACAAGATTATCTAAAATTTTATTCAAACTCGGGTGAAAATTCTAAAATGGAAAAGTTGTGAAGGCTCTTAGGATTTCCATGGCAACCAAAATTATTTTTGACAACTAAAAACAAGAAATTTTTTATACGACTTAATTTGGAAAATTCTAAGAATATTTAAAAAATCAAAAGATTTAGTATAATGAAAAAATAACAGATTGGGTAAATTTTGGCGGATTCCAGTAAAACAGGCGCTTCAATGAAACATCTTCAAGGAAATCGTCTAGTAATATATCCGAGAGCCAGGACCTGCAAGTTAATGTTTATTTGGTGCTTGTTCAAATAATGGAAACTTTTCGCTAGAAAAAGCTATATTCCTCTGGCGACTGTAGCGCGCGCTCGTAGACTTGTAAACGTAAGAGACTGTGACGTAAGAGCAACATTTAAACAAGAAGGCCACGTTACTTTATAAAAAGAATTATTGTAATTAGAAGTAAATTTTTGTAATTGTAATTAAATTAGGGTAATTTTTTGTAATTGTAATTAAATTAGGGTAATTTTTTGTAATTGTAATTAAATTAGGGTAATTTTTTGTAATTGTAATTAAATTAGGGTAATTTTTTGTAATTGTAATTAAATTAGGGTAAATTTTGTAATTAAATTAGGGTAAAGTTTTGTAATTGTAATTAAATTAGGGTAAATTTTTGTAATTGTAATTAAATTATTGTAAATGTTTGTAATTGTAATTAAATTAGGGTAAATTATTGTAATTGTAATTAAATTAGGGCCAATTATTGTAAATTTAATCAAGTCGGATAAATGAGAGGTAATTAATGTGAACGTAATAAGTGGTGTGTTGAAGTGGGGAGCACTCGCACCTCGCAGCAAGAGGAGCCGGGTTCGATCCCAGCTTGTGGCCTGGGTGAAAACCCGGAACCACTCCTTCCGCGTTGTGTTTGCTAGCTAGAAGGGTATCCCTCCGAGTTCTTCGGTTTCATATTTTCGTAAAGACTGGCTGAGGTTAACGGTAATAGTTAGTGTAGGGAGCTGTTGGCTACGCAGTGTAACTCGGTTACCGGTAATTGGCGTTGACTAGTTGACTTAGGCCTGCGTGCTTCTTTGGTTATTAATTATTTAATTAGAGGTAATTAATGTAAATGTTATACATTTGGCTAAATGAACTTTAGGTAATTAAAAAGGTTGTAATAAATTGGCTAAATGCAATAATTTCGAAAAAGGCAGATCCACCGAGAAACACTTTGAGAATGAAAGAAAATTAATGTGGTTAAAATACAAGTAATTTGGGTATAATCAAGTAATTTGGGTATAATCAAGTAATTTGGGTATAATCAAGTAATTTGGGTATAATCGAGTAATTTGGGTATAATCAAGTAATTTGGGTATAATCGAGTAATTTGGGTATAATCAAGTAATTTGGGTATAATCAAGTAATTTGGGTATAATCAAGTAATTTGGGTATAATCAAGTAATTTGGGTATAATAAAGTAATTTTTGTATAATCGAGTAATTTGGGTATAATCGAGTAATTTGGGTATAATCGAGTAATTTGGGTATAATCAAGTAATTTGGGTATAATCGAGTAATTTGGGTATAATCGAGTAATTTGGGTATAATAAAGTAATTTGGGTATAATCGAGTAATTTGGGTATAATCGAGTAATTTGGGTATAATCAAGTAATTTGGGTATAATCAAGTAATTTGGGTATAATCGAGTAATTTGGGTATAATTGAGTAATTTGGGTATAATTGAGTAATTTGGGTATAATCGAGTAATTTGGGTATAATCAAGTAATTTGGGTATAACCAAATAATTTGTTTACAACGAAGTAATTTGGGTATAATCAAGTAATTAGTTTACAACGAAGTAATTTGATTATAATGAAGTAATTAGTTTACAATGAAGTAATTTGATTATAATGAAGTAATTAGTTTACAACGAAGTAATTTGATTATAATGAAGTAATTAGTTTACAATGAAGTAATTTGATTATAATGAAGTAATTAGTTTAAAACGAAGTAATTTGATTACAATGAAGTAATTTTTGTAAATTCGAGTATGCTGGGTATTTGAATGAATTTGAGCAATTCAAATATTTTGAATAATTTGTAAATTGATTATATTAAAATAAATAAAACAACAATCACTGCCCAAATCCGATTTTACAACTGCAAATCCGAGTTTTAGAACTGCCCACTATTTTAGGCATTAGAACAAACAGCTCGACCGGACATCGTGCACCACGTGCTCAATCATCATGATATTACCGATAAATGTGTAAGTTCTTGTAATGACCCTTAATCTGCTATATGCTTCGTGCGTAGTTTAAACTTTGATCAGAAGAGTTTTAAATCGAATGTGTGAAAGCTGTCTGCTCATATGATTCAAATATATCTCGATATAAAAGCTGAACGTTTCAGTTAAAGAACATTTTATGTTTAAAAGTTATCCGCTATTTCTTAACACATTTAGTTGACAGGTATTCAAGTAGATGGCGCTATATTTTCTAAGCTCGAAGCCTATACCGTATCCCGACCTTTTCATCCAAGGTTCCCCGAAAAAGTTAATTAATACCTTGACTAATTTAAAAAACCAACGTAACCCATTAGATTATAGTGGCGTTTATAAGTTAAGCTGCAATTGTGACAACTGTTACATAGGACAGACAAAAAGACGTTGGTAATAGAAGCTCGTATAATTAAGCCCTAGCGACCCACTTAGAAACTAACCCAACACACCACATATTATGGGATGATGTGGAAATAATTTTCAAAACCAAAATAGCAACATTTCTGAATATCGTAGAATTTTACAACATCATACTACATAAAAATATCGCTACAGGGTGTTTTTTTTAGCTCGAAAAAGTGATTTTTTTCAAAAACTATGTTTTCTAGAAAGTTGAAATTTGTACTGTACATTATACGTGCTGGTGGACACTTTCTACCAAAATTGCATCTAAATCGAAAAATATTTTCACGTTTTTTGAAAATTTAAATTTTAACCGCTAGGTGCTATAAGAAAATTGTCAATGATAAAATTGTAGAGCGTCACCGAAAACGTACAAATAGTGTTAGCGCGACAAAAATAGACGTCTTTTCACAAGTTGGGCAACTTAAATAACTTTTTTTGAACTCTATTGGGAGAGTAGTGTAACTTTATGAAAGTCAGAAATTTGTTAATCTGGTGTTTAATGAGAAAAACACCCTGTATACACAAACAATGACATCACGTCAGTTTCAATAACTGTGAAAATCAGTTCGGTGATAATTTGTGCTAATCGACATACTTAATACGTTACTCATGGTAAGGCGTGGAGGTTTATTATGGAACGTAGAATACCATTCGACTTATGATAATGAGATCTTAAAGGTCAGCCTTGTCATCCCCAAACATCTGGACTAAATTTAACATCGCTTAATTAGGTCTAGCTGTCGTGGGTGGAAATTTCCTCGTGGCTTCCGTCAAAGATGAGTTTATTCTTTCAAGAACGCGCAGCCAAAAGCAAAACAGAATCACCAATGTTGCTTACGATAAACTCGCTCAAATGGCTCTCGAGTACCGCTTCCTAACTAGCATTCAAATAAGACAGATCAGGGGGGGGGGGGGAGATTTACTTGGTACGAATTGAGGTGAATTTAAATCGGATAACGAGTGTTTTGGTAAATGATGTCTTGGAAAGAACTCAATGGAACTAAGAATTCCGAAGTTGCAAAACACCAGCGATTGCAAAGTTTAATAATCCATAAACACTCATACCCGACCACCTGTTTAAAGGCATTATAAGTCGCTAGATGACTTGGGTCTATGGTGGCGCCAAGGGTATTAGCCTAGATGATTATTATTAGTATTACAATGGTAATAGAACCATTAATTTTAATAACGGTCGGGTGGCGGAGTGGTTAGCGCTTTCGCCTCGCAGCAAGAGGATCCGGGTTCGATCCCAGCTTGTGGCACAGGGTGAAAACTAGGAACTATTACTCCTTCCGCGTAGAGTTTGAAACTTCTCATGCCACTGGTTTAAGGGGTTTTCCCTCGAGTCCTTCGGTTTAACCTCTCCGTAAAAACATGTAGAGGTTAACGGTAATAGTTAGTGTAGGGAGCTGTTGGCTCGCGTGGCATGAAGGGCTTTCCACCACCCTCCTACGCATTTTAACCCGGCCACCTGAATTAATGGCTTTAAAAGTCGCTTGATGACTTGGGCCTAAGGTGGTGCCAAGGGTATTAGCCTAGCTGATTATTATTATAGGAAACAAAATTTTGTAACAGCCTTTAATGCATATTCTGCCGAAATTCTGAGTTTTTACCTCTCCGAGGGGACAAAGTCCCCTAGGAGGGGTTATACAATCACCGTGTCTGTCTGTCTGTGTGTCTGCCCTGCGAACGCGTTCGCATTTTCCGTGCAAAGGTTGGCAAAACCGCCGTGTGACGGTGAGCGTTAACGGATTCATTTGCGGTTTGGTTTGGATGGTGTTTTTTCGCTCACCGTCGTGACGGTTTGGTGTATTACGTTTTTGTAACGTTCATGCGTAGGTTGTGAATGTCGAGTTCATGTTATGACGGTTGTGAGTGTTGAGTTTGTGGTGTGTCTGTGTTTTCTCTCCAACTTCTTCTTAATGACTTTGGGACGGACCGAGTGCTGAGTGTAATGCTACCTCTCAACGTCCAATGGCAGGGTTTCCACCAATTGTACACGGTATTCGTCTTAGTATCAATTTGCGATTTATTAGCGCCGGCCGGGAATCGAACCCGGGTCTACCTTGTGCAAGAGATTTACTCTAACCACTCAGCCACCAACGCTTGTTATGTTACGGTGTTTTTCTAAAAAACAGTTTTGGCCAATGTCATTTACAAAGTTATAACGTTAGGTATTATAATTTATTCTACATCATTTTAAATATTTATAAATTATATTAATCTTATATTTAATGAAATATTTATAAATTATATTAATCTTATATTTAATGAAATATTTATAAATTATATTAATCTTATATTTAATGAAATACTTATAAATTATATTAATCTTATATTTAATTAAATATTAATAAATTATATTAATCTTATATTTAAATAAATATTTATAAATTATATTAATATTATATTTAATTAAATATTTATAAATTATATTAATATTATATTTAAAAATTATATTAATATCATATTTAATTAAATATCTGAGTATTTTACTTTATTTGATCGTGTTCAGGAATTGAACTCGGGTCGCATCGTTACAATGCAGAGTTTTTTTTGTTTTTGTTATTACAATGCAGAGTGTTTACCGCCGAGCCATTGACTTCCTTTAAAAAATATGAAAAGTAAAGAAACCATTATGATAAGGCGGGTTTTTTACCTTTTAATAACGCTTAGAAAAAGGATAATTATTCAAAACTCCCGCGGAAACTATATAAAAGTAATAATATAGCGCCACCGTGTGGAGAACTATCAATCAAACCGGGTAAAAAATATAATCTCTTCAATTTTTCGAACTTTAGTCAAATCTTGACGGGACTAATAAACATCAAATAAACGTATATAAAGCCGTTGCCGTCATTATGGAAGATTAGTCTTTCTTAGTTCTTGGCGGTCAGACGAACTACTACAGGACGGGGTCCTGGTGTCGGTCAAAAGTTATGAGGTAACTTTGCGGTTTTAATTAGTATGTTCGGTCTTCGGTCAAGGAAAGAGTTAAATTGTGTTTCGCGTTTGGAACGTGAGTGAATGGACTTAAGTGTATGAACAGTGCGTGTTTAAGACTGAAAGTGTTGAAGTAATTGTGAACTAACTCAAGTCAGCTGTAAGATAAAATTGATTGTTTTTATTTGAATTGGAATAACCTAATTATACCCTTGAAATTATCAACTCAACCTGTGAGGCTAATTAAGTAGATTGGAAGATATTAGTAGCGAACAGCTCTCAGCTGTTAATTAAGACAGAGTTTATAGTAAGGTAGTTTGAATTTAGTTAAAATTACTCTGTATAATTTATGATATTTACTTAAGTGTAAGTGTGTTTTGGTTTGTTTTCTAATCACGATGAACTAAGACAAATCTAGTCTTGGACACTTGAGTACCAGTTCTGCACAATTACGTAGGAGGGATATATATTGTTGGGTTATTGATGAAAGTTAAATCTAAAACGTTACATAGACTGTTCTGAATAAAATAAACATTTATAATTTTGCATAATTCTGGTTGCCATTTTATTTCTAATCACTCGCCCACAACATTAAGGTTCTGGCAATCAAGAATCACCTAAATTTGCGATATAACGGCGACGGGAAATTATTCTCGTAAATTTATCGCGCGGCCTTAGGGAATATTCTTTTAACAAAATTTCGATAAAATATCGTTTAAAATTATAAACCAAAAAGCGAACGGTCCGTATAATACCCTCTGTAGCTATTTATTCCATAAAAATTTGCTTTGTATTATATTCAACTGACAAACTTGTACTGTAAAAAGGGTTTAATTCAATTGTGCATTGTTATAGTACGTCACTCACTGTTGTAACTACTTAACTTATGATATTCTGATTAAATTAAAATTGGTCGTTTCGTCTCAATTATTATAATTAAATTTTATACCGGGCGGAATAGAACTGGGATAACATTTTTAACAAATAACTCTAAATTGCGGAGATATATCTTTAAGGGTTATCTCGAGAAATTAATACCACTAGGGACAATTCTTCCGAGGAGAGGTATATTTTGGCTTGCCAACTTGTTTCTTATTAAAATGAACAATTAGCTGTTTGTTAATAAATTTTCAATGAGTTAATGTAAATCCCTGGTTCGAGAAGGAATTTGGCAAATAAAAATTAATTAATTCGTACGCCTCTACAGGTGGGCAGTAATAGTAATATTTCCATCTTCATTTCTTGGATAATATTTTCAATAAATTTTCGCGTTCAATTTACATTTGATTTCTATTACGGTGTCCGCTTAGTTGACATGTAAATGATTTACTTAATGTTTACTTTATTTGAAAGGGGCAAAAAACAAATTACTGTCGAGACTGTCTTAAATGACAGCGGAATTTACTTCGAGGAAATTGAAATTGCCACGATAAAAGGAAACGGTTGCGAAAAATCTCCAACCTCGGCTTCTTTCAACATTGGAGAGATGGGAAAATAATTTCACCGCTCAAGAAATGCAAATATTTAACGACTACTTGGCTGGTTACGCGGGATATTTTGAACACCGTGTAGATTTTACCCAGTCGTTATTTCCTAGTTAAGTACCAGGTAACTCGAGACTTAACTCGAATACTCAGAAAACTCCGGGAAATTGCTACGCGTTCTTAAGCCTTGGCATGCTCTAACAAGGGCGTATCCAGGATTTAATTTCGGGTGGGGTTCTAAATTTCACCCCCCCCCCCCTTGAGAACTAAAACTAACTAACGATATTGAAAAGTATTGTTACTTTAAGCACTCTCTCGTGATTCATTTGGGGATGTGTAGAACCATAAGTCTATAATATTGTTCCATAAGTTTGTCAATTTGGGGAATATTTTACTTAGAGCTAGTAACGAAATGACGTCATCACCCGAAGAAAATATCCCCCTAGCGAGGTGCTGTCAAAGGCTACGTGTGACGCGGGAGCAAGCGTACGCAAAACGGAGACGAAGCCCGTACTGCAGTCTGTCTTGTGAATAGCTCTCAGTAAAACTTTTGCATGTGAAGTGTCACACTTATATAACAATATTATACACTTATGGTAAAACCCATCATGGCTCAAAATTTACCGAGTCTGTTACTTCGTTTAGGTTTAAAGCTATAAAATGTTAAAATTGCACCGCGTAATGAAATTTACCTATTGACATAAGTAACATAATAACAATAAGTATGATACTTCCTATTGCTTTAATGCTAATTTTCTAACCGAACCTTTTTTCGGCACTGCTTCAAGCTGTGACTTGGACTCGCGACTTACCGTTTTGGATGACTACGTTTTGATAAAAATTTAAGCCAAATACCGGGGAGCACGTTCTGGAGTCGCGAGGGGCTTTGGCTTTGGTGAGAAGCCCGCGTGCGAATCACGCGTGATAAAAAAAACATGAGCTCGTGGCGCCGAGAAAAACGTTTTTAATTTTTATCATTTTAGCCTAATATTCCGCCTATCAGTGACGTAACTAGGAAAATTAAGCCCCAATGCAAGATAAGAAAATGGGCCCCTGTGACATGTCAATTTTTGTGCGTTCCAATGTACGAGATTGGGTGCGTTGGCCTCTTTACGTCACTGGCTTCCAATTTCGTGATAATGACATCACGGTAATACTATCTATGAAAATATACAGGTATACGGCGTTCTTTCGTGAGACAGGCGATCGTACAGTCGACTAAGTTAAAGTTTATGGGCCCCATTTCTGGGGTGGGCCCCAATGCACCGCATTGGCTGCATTGGCGTATTTACGCCACTGCCGCCTATCTATCGGAAACCAGATATTTCGGCTTAGCGGAAGTCTCGCATATTTTAGACACTAGAGGGCTCTGTGCTGAGAAAACATCTTGATAACGCAATAACTATGAAAATCAGTTTGGTTGTAAATCTCGTTAATTGTCATACTTATTTTCTATTATGTTACTTATGCTATTGATACCATATTTTCCAGATGAAATAGTGTTAGAAAATCAATTTTCACACAATTTTTCCTTTGGTATCTGTGAATTAGATATTTCTAAAAATAGTCGAACTTATTTAAGTTATTTAATATTGAACGAGGCAAAATTCCAAGATAAGCGGTTTTGTTGAAGATTTTAAAAATGTTGAAAAATTCGACAAAATATGGACTGCATATTTTTACTTTTTTACTTTGGAATATGTGGCGTTGTATTCTATATTATATTATATTTCAGTAAATAACCTTTATAGGGGAACGGCCAAGCTTTTCCAAATATGGCCTTATTTCCGTATCAAAAGATTAACAAGACGTTCAATATACTAACACGTAACTTTCTTTTGTCTTGAAAAAATTGCTTTTGGCCCAAAAAGTTGAAACGAAAAATGACGCCAGGTGTTTGGGTTGGAATTTTCGCCGCCATCTTAGGGGCTGAAGCCAGCGCCCCTAACCCCGTATGAGCGATTTGCGAACTATCCTAACTTTTAAAATCACGCAATTTAGGCTTAAGTCTCTTATAACTGGAACGCGCGCGCTTTTACGTTGTTTTTCTGTCTCACCGACTTTTCATCAGGTGTCGCAAAATATTAACCACTCAATATTTTTTGATGCGTTTTCGCCATAAATTTTAGTTTTTAATGGGCTATAGGGCTATCTAACTGGTTAAAGCTTGACCGTTCCCCTTTAAGTAAAGGTTTACGTAAGCGATCTAATACGGTTTGATCTTTCCCACCAACGTAAAAATATGTATCTACAATGAGGTTTTATCCATCGCTGAAACCTTCTTAAAAAAGAGCTAATATCTTGCCCTGATTCTTGGGTAAACATCTCTTAAAAGAGTTGGGTTTTTTTGCCGCTTCGTAGCAGATGTATCGATCAGCCTCTCGTCACTATCTCCTTTTAATTATTATTGCTAGAAAAAGGTCCAGAAAAGCTTTTTAATAACGGGAGAGAACCGGAAGAGAACCGGAAGGAGAGATAACGTCAGTCCTTTGGTGGCGCTCTTGGGCCGAAATTTTGAGAATGTCTCTCCTCCACCCCCCGATTCCCCCTCTCCATTTGTGAGGGGGCTGCTCCGCCCGCGAATATCGATCAAGCGCGTCTGATAGCGGCGAAGGCTTTCACTCTAGAAGAATGGAAAATATATTGGCGTGCGCCAGTGGGTGGTCGACTGAATGAGCCACTCCCGAACCATGGCCGGGCTCGGTGACTAAGGTAGGATGAAGCGTTGGAACCACCTCCACCCCTTCGCGCTTTTAGGGGTAAGATAACGGTATTTCCAGCCCCCCCCCCCCCCGTTTTCCCACCGACGCCAGCTGAGTGGGTACGGTGTTGCCAGAAAGACTCGTTAAGAGAAATAGCCAATATTGGTACGAAAACCGCCTAATTTGTTTAATAGTCTTAATCGATAATTCAAAATAACGGTCGAAAAAGCCACTGACCAATTTTAAAAATTCGGCGGCACATTTTCGGAATCAAGAAACAACGTTGCAAGATAAAAGTTCATCTGGCAAGCTAAAAAAGATAGCAGTGTTGCCAGATTTAGTTTATTTGGTTTGAAATTCAAGTACCTTTAATTTTTCCACTAGATCTACAGGTAAAAATCAGACTTGTAAATAGTGTATATTTTTAAGAGAGTCCACTGGACCCGGACCCCTCCGCCGATCTATTTTTTCGACGAGTCCAAGACTCTTCCCCCTTTTTTCGCCCCCTCGTTTAAATTTATATGTTCTTTAATCTCTCTTTATTCCTTCATTGAACCATGAAAGTCATCATTTCAAACCCATCGGGCTTAATTTTTTTTCTAACTTTATTAATTTTAATAAAACTAAATTTTGATATTCAATGGCACTGTTACAAATTACAATTACTGTGCCTAATGGAATACAGAATAACAGAGCAAGACTAACGAAGTATGAAAATTATTCCCCACAGGTTTTTCCCTGGTGGCCCATGTTTTCCAAATTTTTCGTTGGTCATTGTCAATTTCTATAGGGCTCACAGATAAGTAGATATGGGAGCTCTAGCTCCGTCCGTAGGGAGTCCGACTAATATTCGTAGAGCTGACATAGCGACGCGACGGTCAGTATACACTATACAGATGTCTCAAAGAGAAAAATAATTCTACTTTTTATTAAATTCTCGAAATTTTCCCTCTTTTTACACAGCTAACGAAATAATTTGAGGGAGTCCCGTGGACTCTTTACCCCCTTCTAGAGTCATTTTTTTCGGAGTTCCGTGATTTTTTTCAGGGGTTTTTGACGCGTGGACTGCCGCTATTTACAAGTCTGGTAAAAATTTTATTTTCTCGGCGTAGCTATCGATTAAGACTATCGTATCTTCATATTTTAGAGATTTCAAGGTGGTGTAGCTACGTCATTTTACTCTAATGTGGTTAGTGGTGTAACCAAGCTAGCGGGCCCTTAATGGTAGTCTTGACAACGTATTTTTATTTAATGAAAATGGTTTTTAAAATTAAATTGCTGGATCATTTTCCGCGCTAAAATGCCGCCGCCATTTTAGGGTATAAAAGCTGGTAAATAAGCCTGCTATACTTTACAGTGTAAAGGTACTGTCACGCGGAAAAACGTTATTTTGAAATCGGTCAATAAACGCCTCGTCTGCTAAAAGGACTCGGTAAACCACCCCGCCCCTAGCGTCGAACGTTTCTTCTTACGTATCTATTCTGTGTTTGCGATTAGTTTGGATTGGTGTAACGTAGCCTTGGGTACAAAGATTTCCATAATAGACTGCTTTCAATTTGAAACCCACGACGAAAAACCGGTAACTGTCATGGCGGCCACGGTTAACACTACAGCTGTGACGTCATAGGTTTTCAAAAACGTATCAAACGAAAGCAGTCTACAGGGTGTTTCAAAAGGTGATACAAAGATTTGAAGGAGTTGTAGGGGGTGAGTTGAGAAGCATGTCTGAGTTAAAAGAGCGCCAGCGGGCTTCAATGTGTGGCCTACTAGCCCCTGGAAGTAGGCTGCAACAAGCACGGTTGATTCGGCTACCTTTTCCTGGTAAAGACGTTGAGCAGCCAAAGCATTTCCATCCGCTACTCCATACACGAAATGAATATCCGGCAGTTCTTCCGAAGTGAACTCCATTGTTGCAGTTTGAAGGTGATGAGAAATCGCGGTCCACCACGACTTTAAATACTGTTTACTTTTTTACGCTGGTTACCTCGATTTGTTTACAAAGTCCTTTTCACCTATCACACGAACCCAAGTTATAATGTTCGCGTTTCCCTGCTGCTTGGTTTTGTTGCAGCCTACTTCCAGGGGCTAGTAGTAGTAGCCACACTTTGAATCTCTCTGGGGCCCTTTTAACTCATCATAGGAAAATGGGGGGAAACAGGCATACTTCTTAACTCACCCCCTACAACTCCTCAAAATTTTGGCTTAACTTTTTGAAAGACCCTGTATTTTTTAGCCGATATACCCAGCCTCGTTGGTCACGCGTGGTTAAGTTTGAAAATCATTCGTTCTTTTCTGGCGCGATCCTCGTGGAATGGCGAAGCTGTAGGCCTATATGAATTTATAGTGATGCCCGATTATTATATTATTTTTAACTTTCACTCCCCCGAGATAGTTTGTGACCTTTTCCTCACCCCTACAACTCCTTAAAATATTTGCATAACCTTTTGAAAAACACCCTGTATGGAACAAATACTTTCCGCCCGTTCTGTAATTCTAAATAGCGCGATTGGGCTGTTTTGAAGCTGTAGTTGGTAACCCTGCAACCAGCGTTATCGCGTGTCTTTTTCATCCATTGGCGCGGGTATTCTTCCAGGCAACGCGATCCCAGGTGTGCGCCGGGTCAAGAGAGACGCCGGGTCTTGATTCTGTAGCATCTCTCTGTCTTTTCTTTATCGCGTTGTCCGGGGTTGCGAAGGCTAAAGACCCGGAGAAAAGTCTAAAGAGAGGAAAGAGATGAGGGAATTCGGGATGAGGGAGTTGTTTTTGCTGACTGCCGGCGAGCCAGATGAAGGGAAAGGATTGAGGCAGCGATCTGGCCAACCTTTTCCCCTCCCCCTTTTTTTGTTTTTCTTTTTGTTCTTTATCAAACTGGCGGAGAAAAGAGCAATTAAAGCCCCGGGACAGGGACCGTTTTATCTTTCGAGCTCGCCTTTTCTTTTCTTTTTATCTAGTTTCCTTTTACCGTTTTAAGTCCATCGCGGGTGTCCCTCAGGAAGGATGACCGTACATGACTTTTACTCGGAAGAAGTACTTTATTAATACGAACGTTCCAGTTTTCTTCATTTTGCGTCGCGGATAAAAATGTATTGGCGTCAGAAACGCGAAGGAGATTAATCTTCAGGCTATAATTTAATTTGGAGAACTATGAGAACTTACTTTTTGATCCTTTGTAACTCATCATTATTTTGTAAAGGTTTTTAGAGCAATAAATAATTGCTTTTTTCGTTAGGCCTTATTTTTCGGTTTATTTCTAATAATAATCAGCTAAGCTAATAATAATACCCAAGGAACCACACACAAGGCGGTTTTATTCAATGGGCACTGTGTCCAAGGGCTGCGAAGATTTAAAGGGCCTACGGAGGTTCGAAGTTACCTACGCAGGATCGAAGGGATCTACGAAGGTTCGAAGGGGTCTACGAAGGTTCGAAGGGGTCTACGAAGGTTTGAAGGGGTCTACGAAGGTTTGAAGGGCCTTTGAAGGTTTGAAGGGGTCTACGAAGGTTCGAAGGGCCTATGAAGGTTCGAAGGGGTCTACGAAGGTTCGAAGGGGCCTATGAAGGTTCGAAGGGGTCTACGAAGGTTTGAAGGGGTATACGATGGTTAGAAGTTGCCTACGAAGGTTCGAAGTTGCCTACGAAGGTTCGAAGGGGCCTACGAAGGTTCGAAGTTGCCTACGAAGGTTCGAAGTTGCCTACGAAGGTTCGAAGTTGCCTACGAAGGTTCGAAGGGGCCTACGAAGGTTCGAAGTTTCCTACGAAGGTTCGAAGGGGCCTACGAAGGTCGAAGTTGCCTACGAAGGTTTGAAGGGGCCTACGAAGGTTCGAAGGGGCCTACGAAGGTTCGAAGTTGCCTACGAAGGTTCGAAGGCGCCTACGAAGGTTTGAAGTTGCCTACGAAATTTTAAATAATTCAGTAAAAAAAACTCTTCTTTCAAAGGTTTTAGGGCCCAGGGCCTACGAAGGTCTTAAAACGGCACCGACCACATAGGCCCAAGTCAACTAGTGACTTGTGAAGCCAATTACCGGTCGTCGGGTTAAATTGTGTAGGAGGGTAGTAACAACGCCGTCATGCCACGCGAGCTAACAGCTCCCTACAGTCACTATTACCGTTAGCCTCAGCAAGTTTTTATGGAAAGCGGAGGAAAACCCGTCTAACCCGCCGGGAGAGAACTTTCAAACTCCAGGCGGAAGGATCGTTTCCAAGTTTTCACCCAGTGCCACAAGCTGGGATTTAACCCGGCTCCTCTTGTTGCGAGGCGAGAGTGTTAACCACTTCGCCGGTTCACTTCCATTTCGTGTTGAAGTTTGAAAGGGGCTAAGTATTTGTTTCTTAAAATTCCCACAATGAATACTCCACTAACAAGGAGACTACCCGATGTGTAACACACCGATTTTGTTTAAACTCGGGGGTTTGGTAGACCTTCATGTTACTTGAAAAACCCCGAAGGGAAATGTCTCCATAGGCAACCGTTTTGCCATGGCAACCAAAAATTATTTTGACAACACAAAAAGGAAATTTTCCCATTGAATATAACATGGGAATCTGACCAATTTTAAGGGTACCCTCTGTAAAAATTTTAATCAATTTCGAACTTTTTCATTTTTTTTTATTTCTATTTTCAATTTTTAGCATTTTCAAATTTTTTTACATTTTTAATATCTATCAGATTCCCATGTTATTTTCCATAGGAAAAATTCCATTTTGTGTTGTCCAAAACATTTTTGGTTGCCATGGCAAAACGGTTGCCTATGGAGACATTTCCCTTCGGGGTTTTTCAAGTAACATGAAGGTCTACACCTCGGGTAGTCTCCTTGTAAGTTTAAGGGCCAAATTTTTATGGGAGGAGCTCTCAGAAATTAAAGTAAAATTTTTCAAATTATTCTGTGGCTCTTTAAATTTTACAGTACTGTTAAAAAATATAGTTAATTCAACGTAGTCTACATTAAGAAATGGTAATATTAAAAATATTATATTTCGAATTTATTTATCAACCCAAAAATGGCCCTAAAAATATTTCGAATAAGACGAGTATGGCTGGAAAAGAAACTAACAAATAAATAAATAAATACTAATACTGTTTCAACTCTGATTTCCCGTTACCTTTTTGTGTTTCCATTTATACGAGGAAATGGAATAAGAGACCGGAAATTATATATTTATACACTGGGAATGTCTAAGATTCGAAAAGAAACGGGCGTGGCTTAAAATCGAGAATTTCGCTCAAGCCGGGGTACGCTAACAAGCGCTAACACTCGGTGCCAAACCAATAAACCAATTCGCATATTACATACAGGAAAACAAACATTTAGAAACCACCATGGAGTATAAAATTTTAATTTTGTATTTCTACACTAGATGACGCCAGTGTGGATATTTTGGCGCAAAATTTTTAAACAAAATTAAATTATTATATTTATTAAATAATTATAATAATTTAAGTGCTATTTCAAGCTGAAAGTTTATAAAAAATATTTGAGAAAATATAGTTTCAGCTTTTAAATAACCACAATTTAAATTAGACTTTCTAGGGTATTATCATTTTTGATATTTCTGATTGTGAACTGATGGCGCCATCTAGTAACAAGTAGATTATTAAAAAAATACACAATGGCGGTACCACTGTAAAAGGGTCTTCTCCCATCTTATATGCGAATTGGTGTATAGGCGATAGCATAAATTGTAAGGCATACTGGGTAAAATTTCTTTCGGGAAACATTTGAGCGCCATCAAAAAAAAATAGTTACGTGCTTTTGAAATTGCTTAAAAGTTTACCGTTGAACAGCGACTTCCAGCTTCATTAAATAAATCTTTAAAAGTCATACTTAAAATTTTGTTGTACGTTATTTTTTTAAATGTTTATACTTTTTTAATAAAAAAGAGAATAATTTGTAAAACTTAATTTAACGATGACTCGGATATTAGTATTATTACTGTGATAGTGATTTCTCTGACTAGAAAATTATAAAATAATGAAAGACTTAGACTTGAACATGTTTTTAACCTAGGCTTAGTGACGCAGCCCCTATGTTTTGACCACGGCCAACCCGGATCGCGGAAGCGCGTTTTAGAAGTTGGCAGTGCTAAGACCGAGGCTAAGACCTAAAAAATTTATGCAATCAGCTATCCGATAGTAAGCCTTTGGGCAAATAAATTTACGAGGAACTAGACTCGTTACTTGAAGAACATTATAAAACCTTAAGGCGTTGGTGGAGGCCGTTTTAAACCCAGCCCATTTCTCCAGGTATATTCGCAACGAAGCCTTATACATTCCTAGTGAATAAATATATTATTTCCTGATAAAATGATGGAAAAAAAGTACTGTATTTATTTGATCACGACAGATTTGTCGTCCCCTCAAGCAGCGCTTCCGAAATTATGTTAAATTTATTTAATTGCAGTGTTGTAAGTCGGAAAATTTTCAGCGGAAAATTTTCCGTTATTTCCCAAATAAAAAAAAAGTTTTCATTCCATGATTAGTCTAACATATTTTTTGAAAATTTAAATAAAGCGGCATTTTCACTTCATTTTTTCGAATCTGAAATCTAGACTAGCTTTAAGCTGATTAACAATGTAACACTATTAATGTTTTGTAGTATGTTTACTGATATTAGACATTTTATTTCGATAAAATGTTAAAAATATTAAAAACCCCTAAAAAGTAATTGGTTTAAATTTTTTATTTTTCCGATTTGCGGAAAATGTCTGGAAATTTTTCCGCATTTCATTTTTCCGGAAAATTAACAACACTATTTAAAATTGGGAATTGTTTAGTCACATACGTGTAAAGATGAGCGCCAAAGAATTTTTAAATTTAATTAAATTAAATTAAATTAGAATAAATGAAATTAAGTTAAATGTAATTAAAATAAATTAAATTAAGTTAAATTCAATTATATTAAATGAAATTAAAATAAATGAAATTAAGTTAATTTAAATTAGATTAAATGTAATTAAAATAAATGAAATTAAGTTAAATGAAATTAGAATAAATGAAATTTGATTTAATTTAATTTAATTAAAAACTAAATGCTTTTGTTAGATGTCATTAGCTTTATCTCGCTACCGGATTTTTGCAAAAAAAATTACTTTTCTATTTAATAATTTATCAAAAGATCAGATAAAGGATGCATTATTGAAAACCACGTTCAAATCTTCTTTTTTCCCTAATTGCCTTGCTTTTATAATTAATGTTCCTTGGGAAAACGACCTTTGAAATTAATTAAAAGTTTCCACACTTTTTAATTAAAATTCTCGAGTCAAGGTCGTGACTTTGTTTTTGCGATTTTAATCCCTTTTTAACTAAGTGAGTTAACTTTTACCCTAAAGTACTTCACAATTTAATCCGAACTGAAATTAATTCCTAATTTGACCGTTTTTAAAAGTAGCGCTTAACACGTTATTTAAGCGATTCTCCGATGTTGCTAAACTATAAAAAAGACTTATCTTTGAAAACTTTTAAGTATCAATTTAATTCGACCAATTTGGGGTTAAAAAAAGTAAAATTAGGTTACCGTTTTTTTGACTAAATAATTTAATTCCGTCTAAATCCGCCTAATGAGGCGGGTAATGAACTTCGATCATGAAGTTAGAACATTACCGATAGTGGGGTTGATGTAATGTTCAATTTGTATGGACGGCTAGTACGATGGGGAAAAAAGGAATTCGATAGTCTTCTAATGACCCCAATGAAGTCCGGATGTTCACTGATGAAGACGGGATGGAGATAGTGGTGCCAAGGAGACAGTCAAGAATTCCGAGAAAGATCTAACGGGGCGCAAAAAAAGTAGGAATGTCAAAAATGTAATATACATTGGAATGAAGGACCTCTCGCGAATGAAAGCGACATCTGTTGGCGGGCCCCGAAGCCTGTTAAGAGACTGTATTTAATTAGATTCCTGCCATACCTATTTCAGATCTACTTGATGTAGTATTCACAAAGACCAGGCCCTAATACCTGTGCTCTGTTAACCAATAAAATTCAGTTTAAAAATTAAATTTTGGGTGACTTTTTTTAATTTTTAGAATTTTTACCGCAGGACCGACGAGAGAGTCCGTTCATTTATTTGGGCTCGTGCAAGTTGGGGCCCGAATTCGGGGGACCCTTTCCGAAAATGTATTCTACTGTATGGGCCCGGAGATTGTTTTACATAGTAGGGAGGATTTGGAAAAGCTAGGTGCCCTTCCGGAATCCAAAATTATGTTTTTTACCCGGGAACCGAAAATGTAGATCTATTCCAGTAATAACGGCTCTCATAGGGCCCGGAATCCGGAATTATGGTTTTTTCCCCTGGGCCCCGTAAATGTAGAGTTATTCCCAGTAATAACGGCTCTCATAGGGCCCGGAATCCAAAATTATGTTTTTTACCCGGGAACCGAAAATGTAGATCTATTCCAGTAATAACGGCTCTCATAGGGCCCGGAATCCGGAATTATGGTTTTTTCCCCTGGGCCCCGTAAATATAGAGTTATTCCCAGTAATAACGGCTCTCATAGGGCCCGGAATCCAAAATTATGTTTTTTACCCGGGGACCGAAAATGTAGAGTTATTCCCAGTAATAACGGCTCTCATAGGGCCCGGATTCCAAAATTATGTTTTTTACCCGGGGACCGAAAATGTAGATCTATTCCAGTAATAACGGCTCTCATAGGGCCCGGAATCCGGAATTATGGTTTTTTCCCCTGGGCCCCGTAAATATAGAGTTATTCCCAGTAATAACGGCTCTCATAGGGCCCGGAATCCAAAATTATGTTTTTTACCCGGGGACCGAAAATGTAGAGTTATTCCCAGTAATAACGGCTCTCATAGGGCCCGGATTCCAAAATTATGTTTTTTACCCGGGGACCGAAAATGTAGAGTTATTCCCAGTAATAACGGCTCTCATAGGGCCCGGAATCCAAAATTATGTTTTTTACCCGGGGACCGAAAATGTAGAGTTATTCCCAGTAATAACGGCTCTCATAGGGCCCGGATTCCAAAATTATGTTTTTTACCCGGGGACCGAAAATGTAGAGTTATTCCCAGTAATAACGGCTCTCATAGGGCCCGGAATCCAAAATTATGTTTTTTACCCGGGGACCGAAAATGTTGAGTTATTCCCAGTAATAACGGCTCTCATAGGGCCCGGAATCCGGAATTATGGTTTTTTTCCCTGGGCCCCGTAAATGTAGAGTTATTCCCAGTAATAACGGCTCTCATAGGAAGCGGAATTCGGAATTATGTTTTATACCCCTGGGCCCCGAATTTGTAGAGTTATTCCCAGTAATAACGGCTCTCATAGGGCCCGGAATCCGGAATTATGGTTTTTTCCCCTGGGCCCCGTAAATGTAGAGTTATTCCCAGTAATAACGGCTCTCATAGGGCCCGGAATCCAAAATTATGTTTTTTACCCGGGAACCGAAAATGTAGATCTATTCCAGTAATAACGGCTCTCATAGGGCCCGGAATCCGGAATTATGGTTTTTTCCCCTGGGCCCCGTAAATATAGAGTTATTCCCAGTAATAACGGCTCTCATAGGGCCCGGAATCCAAAATTATGTTTTTTACCCGGGGACCGAAAATGTAGAGTTATTCCCAGTAATAACGGCTCTCATAGGGCCCGGATTCCAAAATTATGTTTTTTACCCGGGGACCGAAAATGTAGAGTTACTCCCAGTAATAACGGCTCTCATAGGGCCCGGAATCCGGAATTATGGTTTTTTTCCCTGGGCCCCGTAAATGTAGAGTTATTCCCAGTAATAACGGCTCTCATAGGGCCCGGAATCCGGAATTATGGTTTTTTTTCCTGGGCCCCGTAAATGTAGAGTTATTCCCAGTAATAACGGCTCTCATAGGAAGCGGAATTCGGAATTATGTTTTATACCCCTGGGCCCCGAATTTGTAGAGTTATTCCCAGTAATAACGGCTCTCATAGGGCCCGGAATCCGGAATTATGGTTTTTTCCCCTGGGCCCCGTAAATGTAGAGTTATTCCCAGTAATAACGGCTCTCATAGGGCCCGGAATCCAAAATTATGTTTTTTACCCGGGAACCGAAAATGTAGATCTATTCCAGTAATAACGGCTCTCATAGGGCCCGGAATCCGGAATTATGGTTTTTTCCCCTGGGCCCCGTAAATATAGAGTTATTCCCAGTAATAACGGCTCTCATAGGGCCCGGAATCCAAAATTATGTTTTTTACCCGGGGACCGAAAATGTAGAGTTATTCCCAGTAATAACGGCTCTCATAGGGCCCGGATTCCAAAATTATGTTTTTTACCCGGGGACCGAAAATGTAGAGTTACTCCCAGTAATAACGGCTCTCATAGGGCCCGGAATCCGGAATTATGGTTTTTTTCCCTGGGCCCCGTAAATGTAGAGTTATTCCCAGTAATAACGGCTCTCATAGGGCCCGGAATCCGGAATTATGGTTTTTTTCCCTGGGCCCCGTAAATGTAGAGTTATTCCCAGTAATAACGGCTCTCATAGGAAGCGGAATTCGGAATTATGTTTTATACCCCTGGGCCCCGAATTTGTAGAGTTATTCCCAGTAATAACGGCTCTCATAGGGCCCGGAATCCGGAATTATGGTTTTTTCCCCTGGGCCCCGTAAATGTAGAGTTATTCCCAGTAATAACGGCTCTCATAGGGCCCGGAATCCAAAATTATGTTTTTTACCCGGGAACCGAAAATGTAGATCTATTCCAGTAATAACGGCTCTCATAGGGCCCGGAATCCGGAATTATGGTTTTTTCCCCTGGGCCCCGTAAATATAGAGTTATTCCCAGTAATAACGGCTCTCATAGGGCCCGGAATCTAAAAATTATGTTTTTTACCCGGGGACCGAAAATGTAGAGTTATTCCCAGTAATAACGGCTCTCATAGGGCCCGGAATCCAAAATTATGTTTTTTACCCGGGGACCGAAAATGTAGAGTTATTCCCAGTAATAACGGCTCTCATAGGGCCCGGATTCCAAAATTATGTTTTTTACCCGGGGACCGAAAATGTAGAGTTATTCCCAGTAATAACGGCTCTCATAGGGCCCGGAATCCAAAATTATGTTTTTTACCCGGGGACCGAAAATGTAGAGTTATTCCCAGTAATAACGGCTCTCATAGGGCCCGGAATCCGGAATTATGGTTTTTTTCCCTGGGCCCCGTAAATGTAGAGTTATTCCCAGTAATAACGGCTCTCATAGGAAGCGGAATTCGGAATTATGTTTTATACCCCTGGGCCCCGAATTTGTAGAGTTATTCCCAGTAATAACGGCTCTCATAGGGCCCGGAATCCGGAATTATGGTTTTTTCCCCTGGGCCCCGTAAATGTAGAGTTATTCCCAGTAATAACGGCTCTCATAGGGCCCGGAATCCAAAATTATGTTTTTTACCCGGGAACCGAAAATGTAGATCTATTCCAGTAATAACGGCTCTCATAGGGCCCGGAATCCGGAATTATGGTTTTTTTCCCTGGGCCCCGTAAATGTAGAGTTATTCCCAGTAATAACGGCTCTCATAGGAAGCGGAATTCGGAATTATGTTTTATACCCCTGGGCCCCGAATTTGTAGAGTTATTCCCAGTAATAACGGCTCTCATAGGGCCCGGAATCCGGAATTATGGTTTTTTCCCCTGGGCCCCGTAAATGTAGAGTTATTCCCAGTAATAACGGCTCTCATAGGGCCCGGAATCCAAAATTATGTTTTTTACCCGGGAACCGAAAATGTAGATCTATTCCAGTAATAACGGCTCTCATAGGGCCCGGAATCCGGAATTATGGTTTTTTCCCCTGGGCCCCGTAAATATAGAGTTATTCCCAGTAATAACGGCTCTCATAGGGCCCGGAATCCAAAATTATGTTTTTTACCCGGGGACCGAAAATGTAGAGTTATTCCCAGTAATAACGGCTCTCATAGGGCCCGGATTCCAAAATTATGTTTTTTACCCGGGGACCGAAAATGTAGAGTTATTCCCAGTAATAACGGCTCTCATAGGGCCCGGAATCCGGAATTATGGTTTTTTTCCCTGGGCCCCGTAAATGTAGAGTTATTCCCAGTAATAACGGCTCTCATAGGGCCCGGAATCCGGAATTATGGTTTTTTTCCCTGGGCCCCGTAAATGTAGAGTTATTCCCAGTAATAACGGCTCTCATAGGAAGCGGAATTCGGAATTATGTTTTATACCCCTGGGCCCCGAATTTGTAGAGTTATTCCCAGTAATAACGGCTCTCATAGGGCCCGGAATCCGGAATTATGGTTTTTTCCCCTGGGCCCCGTAAATGTAGAGTTATTCCCAGTAATAACGGCTCTCATAGGGCCCGGAATCCAAAATTATGTTTTTTACCCGGGAACCGAAAATGTAGATCTATTCCAGTAATAACGGCTCTCATAGGGCCCGGAATCCGGAATTATGGTTTTTTCCCCTGGGCCCCGTAAATATAGAGTTATTCCCAGTAATAACGGCTCTCATAGGGCCCGGAATCCAAAATTATGTTTTTTACCCGGGGACCGAAAATGTAGAATTATTCCCAGTAATAACGGCTCTCATAGGGCCCGGATTCCAAAATTATGTTTTTTACCCGGGGACCGAAAATGTAGAGTTATTCCCAGTAATAACGGCTCTCATAGGGCCCGGAATCCGGAATTATGGTTTTTTTCCCTGGGCCCGAAAATGTAGAGTTATTCCCAGTAATAACGGCTCTCATAGGAAGCGGAATTCGGAATTATGTTTTATACCCCTGGGCCCCGAATTTGTAGAGTTATTCCCAGTAATAACGGCTCTCATGGGGCCCGGAATTATTATTTTATCCCGTTTTCGAAGGCCTTGCTTTTCCCGTCGAAAACAACCCTTCCGTATTTATTTTACAGACTTAAAATATTGATTATTTTCCGACCGTATTCCGTTATGCAAAAAAATCGGAAATAAGATGTCTATACTTTAAATTCTATATCCTTCCCGAAATAATAAAATCGATTGAAAATCCCCCTGAGGCCAAAAATGAAAAGTAAAAACAATATTTATAAAAAATAAAATAAGTATTTTCTCGTGGTTTATTCGCAAAAGCTGGTGTTTTTATAAGAAAAAGACCAGCTTTTGCAAATAAAGGAAAGGATTATTTGCGCAAACTTGAAAATACATTTGAATAAGGGTCGCGCATTTTTAAGGACACTAAAAATAAATGTAGAAAATATAGCTGTAGAAGTACGTCGATATATTTTGCGTTAAATGATGTTACCTGGGACTTCAAATAAACGCGGGGAATGACATTCTACCGCGTGGTGGAAAATGTCAGATAGTTGAGGTAAAATTGACGACTGATTAGCGAGTTATAGATTCGACCTTTGACTTTTACGCGGCGACTAACAAAAGAATACCGCTATTGTCATAGCGGCTCTTCAGTCGCCTCGGGCTTTTTCAAACCTGGGCACCCGATACCCAACACAATGAATACAGTTGGCCGTAGTCTGTAATTCGAAAAGTAAAATGTTCGGGCTCCACTAAACGCTGTTAGTAAGTGGGATTAAAAATTAAGATTCCGGGCGAGCCTTGTACGAGGGTAAACACCAGGCTTTATCCGGATAAGAGTCGCTTCTATCTTCGCGTCCATTCAATTAAACGACGTTGTAGTCCTAAAAATAGGCCTCGGTTAAGTGCTCAAAGCGCCGTCTCTTCGTAATATTTTGAACTAATAAACCTGATTTACGAGCTGGTAACGCCGTACTTCTCTCGCTTTGTTTAGAAACTAGCAAATTGTTTACGTCTAGTTGTTGACGTTCTTTCAAATAACTCTTCTAACCTGACAGATAAAGTAAACTGATTAATTTGGTCGTCAGGGCAACGTCTTCGTAAAAGTTCTGGTATTTTTCAAATATAATAATAATCCACGCTAGCGACTTAATATGCCTTTTAAACAGGTGGCAGGGTTACAACGCGTAGGAGGGTGGTGCCAAGCCCTTCATGTCACGCGAGCTAACAGCTCCCTACACTCACTATTGCCGTTAACCTCTACAAGTTTTTATAGAAGGGGAAACCGAAGAGCTCGGGAGAAAACCCCTTAAACCAGTGGGGAGATAACTTGCAAACTTAGCGCAGAAGGAGTACTTCCGAGTTTTCACCCAGTGCCACAAGTTGGGATCGAACCCGGCTCCTCCTGCAAACCACACCGCCACCCCACTTATTAATTAATATTAATTCATTAATATTGTTTTTGGTGTTAGGTATAGAGAGGTTTTATCATATCATATGTAACCTTGTTTACGGGATATGACGTAAATTACGTCACTTACCACTCGGTTACGTAAAACGCGTCTTCAACTGAAAATCGTATAATGTAGTTCGTTATTTCTAAAGTTTTAATTTTGTTGGACCTCGTAATTTCTTCTAAATTGTTTTAGAAAATTGAGATTGGTGAAATTTTACAATTAAACCACAAACTATATATTCTCACACGAAATAAAATTACCTTTTAACTTTTTACAACGTCTAAGTAATTGAACTAGAAGAATTTTAAATTGGCCTTATATAAGACCTAGAGGGGAAAAAATTGCGGAAGGTGTTCTGGCCCGTTTTTGTTGATGGTCGTACGTTAAATGGCCCCATCCTAGCATCCGTACAGCATCATTTATCCCGGTTCCTCCTTATCCAGTTTATTCTTTGAGAGATGGAGTGGAGAGCCGTTCCTGACAACAATGCCCTCTCATTTGCATAATGACAAAGGGCCAAGCTCTTTCCCTCTTTGAATAAATTAACGACAACCACTACTGGCCAAAAACCCATTTCGAGATAGCCCCCGCCTTAAAACATAATCCATCCAACGAAGACGATGAAGTCTTCATTTTTTCAAACGCATAAGTTCTTTTAACTAAATCAGTTAGAAGATGGGCAGTATTCGCATTGATTAATTATTGGGTTCGGGACAGTATTCAATTAAAAAATCCAGCGGCGTATATAGTGATTTGTTGAATGGGTAATTTAATCAGTGGCGTTGCCAGGAGAGGGGTAGACCAGGTAACGCTCCTCGCCCAAAATCCGACGTAAAAGCACCACGAAATTAATTAAAATTAGAGAAACTTTTTACGGTATAACTTTTAAATTCCTTAACATTTTGCTGAAATTTAATACAGGTAGCGTAGAAATTTAAATTTATGAGACTGAAACGCGTCATATTTTGTAAGCTTTTTGAAATGAAAAAATAGCCCTAAAATTCTTCTAAGGGCCCCTAAAAATTGGGGATACCACGTACTTAGCTTACATTACCAAGAACTGTCGTCACCCTAGTGAATTTAATTTAGACTAATTTACCATTGTACAAAACTTGATAATTTTATACCAATTGTATATCCAGTTTGTCAAAAACTAAATATTTTTCATACCCAGTTTTCCAAAGACTTATTATATTTATACCAATGGCATAGTCATTAGTTTTAAAGGGCAAATTTCATCAATAATTTACGATATACAGGGTGTTTCAAAAGATTATGCAAAAATTTGAAGGAGTTGTAAGGGTGAGTTGAGAAGTATGCCTGTATTTCCCCCATTTTCCTACGATGAGTTAAAAGAGCGACAGAGAGCTTCAAAGTGTGACCTACTAGCCCCTGGAAGTAGGCTGCAAAAAGCGCAAAACCAAGTAGCAGGGAAATGAGATCATTAAAGTTTGGATTCGTGTGATAGGTAAAAAAGGACTTTGTAAACAAATCGAGGTAACCAGCGTAAAAAAGTAAACAGTATTTAAAGTCGTGGTGGACCGCGTTTGCTCATCACTTTCAAACTGCAACAATGGATTTCACTTCGGAAGAACTGCCGGAGGACTTTGTAAACAAATCGAGGTAAACACAAAAGTAAACTTAAACAGTATTTAAAGTCCTTGGTACTTGGTTTTGCACTTGTTGCAGCCTACTTCCAGGGGCTAGTAGGCCACACTTTGATGCTCTCTGGCGCTCTTTTAACTCATCGTAGGAAAATGGGGAAAAAAACAGGCATACTTCTCAACTCACCACCTACAACTCCTTAAAATTTTTGTATAACTTTTGAAACACCCTGTATATTAACCAGTAAACTTCGTAGTTTCCAATGCATAGCTATATTTAGTCGAGCAAAGTCAATATTCGTAGAATGAGCACGTAACACCTTTGGATAAATTGATTCAGTCTGTGGAGAAGGTACCATTACATAATCGAACTCGCATATACGTCAATTACCGTCTAGTCAGTACTTACATAGTGGCGCCATGGATGTACTCGCTGTTGCTTTACCGCGGCGGGGGGTGGGTGAGGGATAGAAGCTGTTTCGATAGTGAGTGATGTAGGAGCGCCCTACGAATTATTGATCGAGTTGGCGGCGGGTTAATTGAGCCTGAACCCCGTCAGCGCGAAGGTGCAGAGATCCAGAGAGAGGCGAAACTGCTTTAATCCGCCTTCGTTTACCCCGAGCGGATTCTTGTAAGCGCCCACCTTAAGCTCTTTTGTGTCCTCGTGCATGGCCTCTCTTCTAAGCCCTTTTACGCCATGGCCCAAGCATTGTGAGTTGCCCATCCCCAACGATGCCATTATTTTCAATAAGAGATGTCTCTTCGCAATTCCAAACCATGGCAGTCCTTCTCTTCCTTAAAGGGAGTAGAGCCCTCCTTGTTTGGTCGGGTGCGCCATAGCTTCTCTCTTTTCTCGCTCATGGCGCTAGTCTAGAACGATAGTAGAAACACCCAATTCTTCTATAGAGTGTTGTCGTCTGAAACCCTGCGACATCAACATGGCAATTGGCTATTGATAAAAAACGGTAACTGTCATGGCAGCCAATATTAACGCTACAGCTGTGACGTTACAAGTTTTCAAAATCGTATCAGACGACAACACTCTATTAGAGGAAGCGTGCCGCCCTGAAGCGGTTTTCTCATTTGAAACCTTTATTGTTCCATTGTTAGTGTTTATTTTTTAAATGCACCCTTAATTAACATATAAACAACAATATCCGAGCTATAAAATAATAAGTTTCATTATAGTTTGGATATTTATTAAGATATAATTTCCTAATAATGAGGTACGTGGTTTTAGATTCACGAAAGGCGTTCTAGTAGATATGCGAAATTAAAGCACTACCAAAGCGGGGATACTTTTAGGGGGATAATTCCTCAAAAACCACTATTTCAAACTACGAATAACACTTGTTAGAAAAATGAGGAGATGGAATTATGTATTGCTCCAAATTCCTGAAAAGGTTATACTCCCTTTAATAAGGCTGTCTTGCCGTTGAGGAATTTCGTCAGGGAGGATAGTCTATTTGGTCTCAAATGACAGTCATTATTGACTTTTTTCAAGGTGTTTTTTTTCCGGAATTTGACATAGATTAATGAAGATTTATCGCCCACATTTTTTTTAAACCACTGGGAATTCGGGTATTTTCAAAAAATAAAAGGGCTAATTACCGACTTGATGTGTTTCGAAAGGGCTAAAGTAAGCGGAAAGATGCTGTAAAATGTGAAGGATTACGCGTTGTTTACTTTTATTTGGCTGTTTGCTAAAGTTATTTAAGGCTTTACTTTGTAAATAGCTGTCTTCGAAGGTCAACATTCAATTAAAAGATTTTCCGTCAGGGATTACGCGCTAGTTCAGTCAGTGGAGTAGCGATTGGGGATTATCGTGAGGTTCTCAAAGCACACTGGCAGTATTTTATCGGTTTCTTAAAGGGAATATAACCCTGGCTGGAAGGTGATAGTCTAGAACGTATAATGATACACCTCGCTACTGGGTGGGGAATAGGAATATTCTAGACTGTCGATCCACCAATCGCTACCTTAGAACAAGAGTCAAGCAAGTCTGAAAACCCCTATTTGAGAAAAACCAGTTTTAAGTTTAAAATGTAGCATAACAACAACGATAATCTAATGATGAAAATTGATAAAAATAGTGTGAAAATATATATTGAAAATTTTGTACCGAGTCACCTTAATTTAAAAACACTCAATTTCTTATTTTGAATTTCTTTCAATAGTCACGTATCTCGACTTACTTGACTTTTGCTCTCAGGTAGCGCAATGAGTGTCGGCGGAAGCTTCACTTTCAATGTTAGGACTAAGGCTGGTTTTTATTTGAGAAAATAACA
Source organism: Leiobunum rupestre (assembly GCF_980474605.1). Classification (NCBI taxonomy): domain Eukaryota; kingdom Metazoa; phylum Arthropoda; class Arachnida; order Opiliones; family Sclerosomatidae; genus Leiobunum; species Leiobunum rupestre. The sequence goes on along the minus strand of NC_143392.1, from coordinate 9,187,294 downwards.
CCATCATTGCTAAGAATTGACGCAAAAAAATTGCTTAGTTTCCACTTGCAAGCGTCATAATGTATTATGTAAAAACGTTTGTACATCACAAAGTTAGGTAACTTTCCGTTACGCTGGCTAGTGGAAACCAAGCATTAGGCCGAACAGTAATTTTTTGCGTCGTCGCTAGGCGCCATGGCGTTTTTTGTCCTAGTGAAAACCAGTATTCATACTTCCTTTAAAGTTCTGATAAATCTGTGGAAATAGGGACTTTGCACGTACCTTTGGCTATGGCCTTCATGCTTCCAATAGTTGATTTTATAAAATAAAAAATGGTCTTACCCAACTTTTTAAAATGTTGCTCTTACGTCACAAGACACAGCTTGATTAGTATATCCAGCGCACGAGCGATTTGGGTGCGCTGGAAAAAGCTATATTCCTCGAGACTGTAGCGCGCGCTAGTAGGCTTGTAAAAGTGAGAGACTGTGCTAGCTAGGAGCATCAAACACAAGGAGAACGCAGCTAGCCTTTAAACACGCTAACGCAGTGTTGTGTACAAATTTCATTTAACGAGCCTTTACGCTGAACGTTCTACGGGTGGGGGAAGACAATTTCCAAATTTTTCCCCTTCCGACGGCAGCAGGCGCTAAAGCGTTTAACCAATGAAAACTGTACGCAAGAAAATGCACGACTTTGACGGGTTGCGTTCTCCTTGTGTGGGCAGTGCTGTGTTTGTTGCTCCTAGCTGTGACTTAAGAGCAACATTTAAACAAGAAGGCCACGTTATTTTATAAAAATAAGTATTCGAAAAAGCATAGGTGACGTATTATCTACGTCATACTGCAAAGTCTCTATTTCATTCCGTATTAATTTAATTAAAAACAAGTTGGCAAGCCAAAATATACCTCTCCTCGGAAGAGTTTTTAATTTTCAGTGAAGCGTAGCTGTATCCGTGGTTCTGCGGTAGAACGCTCATCTGTCGTGCAAGAGGGCTCGGGTTCGAATCCCGGCCGATTAAAAAGCTATACTACACCCAATGACAAAAAGAGGGCGCTTTTGGAAAAACCTTTTCCCTGATTCTAAGAAACTGGGTACGCAGTGATTACCCTTTGCCCCGAAAATGCGAACGCGTTCGCAGGCCTGACAGACAGACCCACCCACAGACAGACAGACACGGTGGTTGTATAACCGCTCCTAGGGTACAAAGTCCCCTCGGAGAGGTAAAAATTATCTGTGGAGTGACGTCATCGGTGAGAAAATATGTTGACACCTAGCAATCGACTGTGTGTACTCCTTAACTCATTACGGGTCGGTCCATATTAAACTAGGCTAAATAAATGATACTATGGTAAACTTAATATCCCATCCAAGCGGCGGTTCCCGGAAAATTCCTTTAAACCATTAATTCGTTAACGCGCACAAACCATCTCCGCTAATACGTTCTTAATGGACTTTATATACAAAAAGTGCCGTCTTTTCAAGACAAATAAATTTACTCGGTGGAAGGGCGTGCGATGGTGTATCGGAGGGTTGACAGAGGGGGGGAACGAACCCCGGGTTTGACCCTAAACGGACCTGACCCGAATCGACTATTTTTTGCGTCTCTATATCGTTTTGCTCTTTTTTGTGGGGTAACGGGCGCCTTTGCTGAAAGCGAAACGCGTTGCCATTGAAAGATGAGGGAAATAGGAAGCTATTTGTTTATTTTTCTCATCTCCAGTGACCCATATTTAACGTTTCTTGTATTGATTTATTGACAAGATTTTTGACGTCCAGGAGGAGCAGCGATTTACCGCTTAATATTTTTTTGATAATTCTAGTGTTGTTAATTTTCCGGAAAAATAAAATGTGGAAAAATTTCCAGAACATTTTCCGAATTACGGAAAATGTTCCGCAAATCGGAAAAATAAAAAATTTAAACATAAATTACTTTTTAAGGGTTTTTAACTTTTTATCGATAGAAAATGTCTAATTTCAGTAAACATACTACAAAACATTAATAGTGTTACATTGTTAATCAGTTTAAAGCTAGTTAAGGCTAGAGGTTTAGTTTTACTTTTAGATTCGAAAAAATGACGCGAAAATGCCGCTTTATTTAAATTTGCAAACAATATTAAACTAATCATGGAATGAATTGTTTTCGGAAAAATACGGAAAATTTTCCGGAAAAAAAGGCCTCGGTCATTTTCCGGAAAACTTTGCAAGCGGAAAATTTTCCGATTTACAACACTAGATAATTCTTATTTTTAAACATTAGTCAGGAAGCATTTTTGTACAGATTTGACACTCGGAGGAGAGAGAAAATGTCTATTTTCCATTTATTCATTTCCCTTATAAATATTGATACGCTCATTAGAGGTCTGCTTTTAAATACCCCAAGTCTTACCAGATGGCGCGCCAACATTCTGAAACGTCGAAATTTGGAGTTATCAAAAAACCGCGAAAGATATAATTTTATTCCTTGTTTCTTTTTATGCTTTTTTTCTGAATTGAACTCTTGTTTATAGCCAGCATGTATTTATTTATTCTTAGATTGAATTAATATGTTGATACTATTTTTAGAATTTCTCCCAATCAACTTCGGGGTCTGCCTGTAGACTAAACGCTTTCAGAGTCAATCAAATCGGTGGATATCTAATTAGATTTACGCAAATGCAGCACACGCTGGTGCTGGTTTGGCTTTTGCCCTCCCGTGAGGAGGAAAAATTCATCAACATATTCATTATCCCTAAGTATAAACAAATACATTCTTGTTTATAGTTGTTTACATAAAGCATCGGTTAAAATGATGTTACGCGTTGTTTTTGAAATAAATCAGCGAGTATTTATTCACCTCCTGCCATAAAGTTTAAATTGGCTCCATCTGGTATAAATATAAGCGTTAAAATCTAAACTCCAAAGGCTTCGCTCTAAATGTTTGCTTTCCCGTAACCAACTTCTAAATGGGTTTATACGCCATCTATCGGAAAATAGTGAAATTAGTTTAATTCTTGAAGCACGATCTATTTATAGGAGTAATTAAATTCATAAATAAGTCGTGAAATTTAAAAGGGGGTTGTTAATTATACTGTTGAAGGTTTTAGTACTTCAAACTGTTCGTAGGAGAGATGGGCTGGCTGTTGCCGCCGCCGCCAGCGATTGTTTAAAATTTAATGACTGCGAAGATATTCCAACCGCGCGCCCCGAAACCGTGATTAAGCTTGGAAATCCGCCCTCGAGAGAATTGCGTCGAAAAGCGCATCGATAGACGTTTTAACTGCAAAACGATTTGCAGAAAGATCCATCGCCCTTTCGTGCCAAATCCTTTATTCCACCCAGTACGACGATTTAAAACAGAGATTCCGGAATGATTTTTTGACTGGATTAATAATAGATGAAAAATTGGTCAAACGCCTGTAGAAGTGTTCCACACGCCGCACACTCGTGTACAGGGAGAAGATAGCTACCAGGAGACACCGTTATTTACATTCTAAGTTGGTTATCAATTTTAGATTTCGTAAAATATTTGGATAGATGGCTGGTTTAAATATTTAAGTTGTATATTTGAGCAACTATATTTAAATAATAAAGAAAATTGTAAACTTATTTACATTATATTCTACTACTTTCAATAATTTATAATTGGCAATGTTTGTTTATCCATTAAAATTGGATTTTGTATATTAGCCTAATATTTATCCAATCATATCTAAGCCTAATAATGGTAACTTTTCAGTGGCATAGACAGGAGTTTGGGCTGCGTGGGGGAGAGGGGTGCAAAATTTACTAATACAATTAATAAAATAATTTGTTCATGAAATCCATTAAAATTTGATTTTGTATGTTACCCTAATATTTATACAATTATATCTAAGCCAAATAATGGTAACATTTCAGTGGCGTAGACAGGAGTTTTTCGCTGGGTGGGGGAGAGGGGTGCAAAATTTACTAATACAATAAATAAAATAATTTGTTCGTGAAATCCATTAAAATTGGATTTTGTATATTTATCCAATTATATTATCTAAGCCAAATAATGGTAATTTTTTCAGCGGCATATCCAGGAATATGGATTTCCTGGGGGTGAAAAATTGACTAAAACAAATTAATAATAATATTAATAATAATCAGCTAGGCCCAAGTCATCTAGCGACTTTTAATGCCTTTAAACAGGTGGCCGGGTTACAATAATAAAACAATTTGTTCGGGTAATCATTTATTTCCGGGGGAGGGGGAAACCTGAGCCCACTGTACCCCCTGTTTACTCCACCGAACATCTCCTAAATACACGCTTTCCATTATAAACGGGCGGAGAGCAACCCCCGCGAAATCCCGATTAAGCCTCGCTAAATTAGAACCCCCTATCTCTAATTACAGGCGTAACTTGGGGATGAATAGTTAACAAAGTGAGGAAGTTAAAACGTTCGCGCCATTCGGGCGTTTGGAAACGCGTTTCTAGGGCCGACGTGAAATATCCTTATAAAGCGGGTCTAAGTCTTACTTGATTGCGTCCATCAGCGGCGGCGAGAGTGGTCGAAGTGCGAGCCGTCCAGTCACCCCCGGCTTTGGCGAGTGACGAAATCAACAAGTACCGGTTGCCGCGTGACGGCGGCGCTGAGTCGGAGAAACTGCTTCGCTGGTCTCGCTGCTGGCCGCCGCTGCTCGAAGATGATGGACCCGTGGCTTCCTTCGCGCAGCGCCGTCCGCTCATCGAAGAAACGACTCGCTAAAATATCGCTCCCGAACGCCACCTAGCGGCCGCTTATCGCGCTACTCTTCCTTCTATATGTCAGCCCGCAGCCAACCTCGAGTTTCCTTCCGAAATATCTCAACGGCTATCGCGCTCGCGGATGCTTGGACCTGGCCGCTATCGCGGTCGCCTGCAGTATGGCCACGTTCTCCCCGCGTGCTGGCCTTTTCCGACACCATCCCCCTTCGCTACAATTCCCTACAGCCTCTCCCGCAGCTTCTCCCCTGATATAGTTCGTCACCGAGCTCGTCGCGAACAGTTTTTAGCCTCGAACCCCTTTTGTCCATCGCTACTTTTTACGGGCTTCCCAAAATTGGCTTTGTTACCGACTATACTCTACAAATGTGGATTCGCGATCAACTTCGAGGATTTACGCGTAGAAACGCGGCTCCGGAAGCTGACGGCGATTCTACTTTTTTGTTCGGCAGGAACTTCTCTTCCTCTTCATCCGTGAAAATCAATGGAGAAGGAAAGGCTTCGGCGAACTGGCGTGTTTTACTCGCGACGCGATGAATGGGAAGTTATTGCTGCGGGGAATGTCGGGACAACTGCTTGACGCTGTAATTCCCACGGACTCCTAGCTCTCTCCCTTCTCCCTCTCCCTCTCTGAGCTCCCAAATCTCCCAAATTCAAAAATCGACTCGTACGTGGTCCGGTTTGGAATCTTTTGACTTTGTACTTTTATAAATGACTTTCCTGGAGAATGGGTTTTTCTCTTTTTCTAATATTTTATTTTAGTTTATTTTTTTATCAGAAAAGGCCTTGGGTCCATTGTCGTGTTTAAGGAAATCCTCAGTCATCTTTCATATTTCATCTTTCATCTTTAGGAATTGATGGTTAGATTTATGTTTCCATTTAGAGGCCAGTTTTATAAAATAGATTTTTTGTTCCTTTCTTACGTGAAAATTCAATTATTTTTTCTATTTTTGGGGGGGAGGTTGAAAATCTTCAGCATCGCAAAAAGGGGTAATCGTATTGAAAAGAACAATATATTAATTTCGTTGTTTTTTTTCGGATAATGAATTGGTTTATTACGGTAGAGTTTATACTTCAGTTATGGAAACGTTTTAGATCGGTATTCTGGTGTAGTTGATTAATTAATTAAAAAGTGTTAGATTAGTTTAGAGTTAGGTAAGGTATTTTTAACAGCTATTACATGAAATCGATAATAAAATCGAATAAAAATAGAATTTATGATATAGGAAACTAAGGTTAGGTTTACGTAAGTTTAGGTTAGGTAATTTGGACAGTTTTTGAGAAATATAATTTATTATATAATTATCTTATGTTAGGTTTGTGTTAGTTTAGCTTAGGTTAGGTAATTTGGACAGATTGAAAAATATAATTTATTATATAATTATCTCATATTAGGTTTGGGTTAGTTTAGCTTAGGTTTGGTAATTTGAACAGATTGAAAAACATAATTAATTATATAACTAAATTTGAGTTTGGGTTAGATTAGCTTAGGTAAGGTAATTTGGATAGTTATTGAAAAATATAATTTATTATATAATTATCTTATGATAGGTTTGAGTTAGTTTGACTTAGGTTATGTAATTGGGACAGTTATTGAAAAAATATAATTTATTATATAATGATCTGATATTAGGTTTGGGTTAGTTGGGCTTAGGTTAAGTAATTTGGACAGATTGAAAATTATAATTTATTATATAATTATCTGATATTAGGTTTGGTTTAGTTTAGCTTAGGTACGGTAATTTGGACCGTTATTTAAAAATATAATTTTGTTATACAATTAAATTAGATTAGTCATGGACAAGTTTAGTTTATGCTAGGCAATTTGAACGCTTGGAAAACAACTAGAGACCAAAAGTTATAAATTTTTTCATTTGGATTATTTTATCGTAGATTTTTTCTTTGTATGAATGGATTTGAATTAGGGACATTACCACTTTTAAGGTACATCAAAATTAAAGATTTTGTTATCATAAATAACAAAATATTCATAAAAATGCATATTAATAAATAATTTTATCATGTTACTTATGATATTAGTGATAATCCGTTGCAGCTCGGTTTAACATGTAGTTGAAGAAAAAAGTTAATCGATACTAACAAATCTAGCTTTCATGTAATAGATTTCCCTGGAATACCAGAAGAACGATTTGTTTGAAAAATAACGTGAAACCCAAAAATAAAATTTTGAAACGGCACAAATAATCAAAGTGAAATCGGAGAACCTGGCGTTCGTTTTTGGCAGGAGACATGCGCCATCCAATATTACAGAATCGCGTATCGATTGGATATGTACTCGAAGAGATACATCGGATACTCACTGTAGGTGGCGCACAATAAGGTACTCAGCGGAGAATGCACGTCGCGGGTGACCTTACAGCATAAGTAACATATTAATCCTAAGTATGACTATTAGCAATTTTCAGAGCTATTGCGTAATCATGATTTAATTCAGTACAGGGCCCCCTAGTGTGTAAATACGCCCAAGGATGATAATAACCTACTGCCAAGGACGTTAATATTGCTAGTTCGAACCGTTCGAACCGGAATTGTGGCGAGAGTGGTGTCGAAAAAACGTTCGGTAAGAAAATAAACATTAAAACGAAATAGGAATACTTATTTTAATTATGTTACTTATGCTTAAATTTCTATTAAGCTAAATTATTTCCCCCCTTAAGCATTCGGAGATTTCAGCACCCTTTTTTCTGTTCTTTTCGCGAATCCCGAGTTATTCGAGCTCTTTCGGAAATGAGAGAAAGATTAGATAGGATGGGGAAAACCTTGAAAATTGAATCAACTTGACAGATGCTTACGGGTAACCTCAACAATGTGAAAAAATTAAAAAACCACCACGTCACGAAGATAGTTTCGTCTAAACCATGACATCTACTTAACCTCAACCATTAATTTACCTCCGAATATTTCAAAAACATTGGCAGCTAGCTTTAAATATCCTCTTTCGATCAGTTTTATAAAGAACGTATTTATGTGACTAAGAACTTTGAAAGGTAACGTTGGCTTTTGCTGCCATGCTTTTGTACGTTTCAGAAAATCCATGCCATAAAATACGTATGTATCGTCATCTGGAGGCTTAGAAACTGAGATATTTTTGTTATTTAAAGCAAATGGTGGCTCGTGTCTAGTTGCATTCGCTCGCACTAGATGTCGTTAGCGTATTAATCAAAACAAGTTGAGTAAGCATCAAAATCTAGCCTAAAAGGTGTCGCAAATTGGACGCATCTCGCGTTGATTGGCTTTTCGGAATCACGTGATTATTATTATTATTAAACGCGTGGTTTCGGGTAGCCAATAGATAGCCGACAACTCGCCTTTCGCGTTAAGTGCCCGGAAGGTGCTGCTACCTAGAAGCGCTTTTAGAAGCATTTTTTAACACTTTTTTTGGTAGAGCCGCCACTTACTTTAAAGCAAGCGTCGGATCGACGTGTACTAGCTCTTTTATCAACAGATGTCGCTAGCGTCGAGCTCAAAACAAGATGCTTAAGCTACATTTTGACCCAAAAGGCGAGACATAAATGTACCCCTCACGTTGATTGGCTCGTTTTTAAATTTGACAAAAACTTAAAACTATAGTAATTTTTAGCAATATATTTTATATGGGATATATAGTTTAGGTTAAAGTCCACTATTTAGATATTAAGTTGTCTAATTATAATACTCTACAATGGTTCTCTGGCGACGTTATTGTTGCGCTATTTTGAATTTTAGCTTCCTGTGCCATTAATAGATGGCACCACGCTCTCCAGTATAGTCGTTTTTTTTTCGAAGAATCTGATAGATACATTGGCATCTCTAATAACAAGGGCCTTATCATAATACAAGTGGCAATGACAGAGCCGACTTTAATGCTTTAAGTTCAAATCACCGGATAAATATTTTGGAATAAAAGTTTTTTAAAACGTAAAATAAAGTACGTAGGTATAGATTATCTATTTTAATAAGTCACGTGTTATTGGAACGTGCCAACGAGCGCCGTTATTAAATAGAAGTGAGAAAGTCCCGTAATGTTATACAGCGCCATCTTCAGGAAAAATCTTAATCATATCCTTAAAATATTTTTTAAACCTTTAAATTTAAGTTTTCAAAATTAAAACAAAATAAATAATTTGTATAACAATCATGTATTTAAATGAAATTACACTTATTTTATATTAAATTAAAGAAATTTTTAAAATATTTTAAGCCGGGTTCGATCCCAACTTGTGGCACTGGGTGAAAACTCGAAAATACTCCTTCCGCGTTAACTTTGCAATTTCTCTCCCCTCTGGTTAAAGGGGTTTTCCCCGGGGTTCTTCGGTTTCCCCTTCCATAAACATTTGTACGGGTTAACGGTAATAGTGAGTGTAGGGGTCTGTTGGCTCGCGTGGCATGAAGGTCTTGCCACCACCCTCCTACGCGTTGTAACCCGGCCACCGGAATTAATGGCTTTAAAAGTCGCAAGATGACTTGGGCCTAAGGTGGTGCCTTGGGTATTAGCCTAGCTGATTATTATTCATAACATAGTTTTATACCGGAAACAAAGTTCAAGGATTTTAACTTACAGTTGCAAATTTTTACCTTAGGCTGGCTTAGTCGAGTTTCAGCCGTGTTCTTTTTAGGAAATAGGTTTCAATTTTGAAAAATAAAATGATTCCAGGAAGATTTGAAAGCTTTCACATTGATAAATCTCTTCCATTAATGAATCCCAAATCTTTTAATATTTGAAATGGGAAAAAACAAAAAAAAATAAATTATTCTATTTCAAAGGGACGAACAGTTTTCATATAATAAAGAATTTAAAAAAAAACTGACCACTTTTTTTTCGGAGCATCTAATCTTAAAAGTAAAGAAAGCAAAAACAGTCTTGTGCGTTTGAGAGAGAGATACGAAAAAAAAACTGAAAGAACCTTAGGCTTACATTTAATCAACTTTTTGCCCGGAAGGCGACGCTGGAGTCGGTAAGTAAAAGTAAATTTGACAGATGGAAAATTTTATATTTTGGAAGCTATTTCAGATACTAAATTAACACGTTCGTTTCGGCTTTCAATGTAAAGGCCCAATAAATATCTACACAGACGGGAGACACTATATTTCGACTACTAAAGAAAAACTACTTGTAAATATCTCTTTGTTAGCAAGATGATTACTTGGTACGTTGATGGCGGTAAATACCAGTAAACATGCGTTATTCACCTCAAATACCTTCAGAATTGAAGCGAATGTTTCTAATAGTCCATTTTACGTTACAAATAGACCGTTCTATAAAATCAGCTATGAATAAATTTCTGCTATGTGGGGTGTAAAAGTTTGGCCAGATTTTCGACGGTGATAAAATTATTTATCTAGAAAACCTGTGGTCGGTTTAAAACAAATAGCTAAAATTACCCCCGGAAATATAATATGTCTAGCCCACACAAAGACCGAAAATAAGCTAACGTTTTGAAACAAAAGAATAGAGACAGTTGCTAGTCCGACAAACTTGGTCGAATAGTCTTTGGGAAATGTTTCATAGAACGGGGCCAACGGGCTATTCAATAATTTGAGATTAGACAGGTTAAGCCACCGCCCTACAACGTGTAAGGGTAACTTGTAGGATTGTAGATGTACAGTTGTGTGTACAGCCTGCACCTTCTTCAAGTTCCCTCAACACGTTTTCTGGTGCTGGCTAACCTCTTTATTATTTCGACGAAATAAGCGACAGTTTTCATTATGAAAGCATTTTAATTTCAATAGACGCTTCAATAAATCATCCTCCAAGGAAATCGCCAAGAAGTAATATTTCCGAGAACCAGGACCCGCCAGGTATTGCATATAGGGCTTGTTATTAGAGATTCCAATGAATCCATCCGATTCTTCGAAAAAAAACGACTTTACTGGAGAGCGTGGTGCCATCTACTATTGGCACAAGAAGCTAAAATTCAAAATAGCGAAACAATAACGTCGTCAGATAACAATTATAGAGTATTATAATTAGACAAATTAATATTTACTTAACTATTGGACTATAACTTTAAATAATACATCCCATATAAAATATATTGCTAAAAATTCCTATAGTTTTAAGTTTTTGACAAATTTATAAACGAACCAATCAACGCGAGGGGTCTTTTATGTCTCGCCTTTTGGGTCAAAATATAGCTTAAGCATCTTGTTTTGAGCTCGACGCTAGCGACATCTGTTGAAAAAAGAGCTAGTATACGTCGAGCCGACACTTGCTTTAAAGGGAATACAACCTCTGGTATTTCTGTCACCCTCCGAGGGTTCCAATATTGTCCGCTGCCTCCCGTGGCTTTTCACACTTGCGGCGCTGATAATCGCTGATTGTGAAGGGAATAAAGGAAATTAATGGGGTCTTCCATAAAGAACGCGTTGGAGGTTCTATTCCCTTTAAAGGGAACGCTTGTTGCTGCCGTAAATGTGAAAAATTCCTATTATTTTAAAAAGCACTATATAAACAGTCACTTGCAGGTCCTGGCTCTCGGAAATATTACTTCTTGGCGATTTCCTTGAAGAATGATTTATTGGAGCGTCTATAGGCCTTGGTCTAAAGTAAAATTTAGCTGACTCATGAAGTTACAACAGACGACGTTATAAAGTAGGGGAAGTAAAAATAATAATCAGCTAGGCTAATACCCAAGGCACCACCTTAGGCCTAAGTCATCATGCGACTTTTGAAGCCCTAATTCAGGTGGCCGGGTTACAATGCGTAGGAGGGTGGTGGCAAGCCCTGCATGCCACGAGATCGAGCCAACAGCTCCCTACACTAACTATTACCGTTAACCTCAACAAGTTTTTATGGAAGGGGAAACCGAAGAACTCGGGGGAAAACCCCTTATAATAAGTAGTAAAACGTGAAAATTGATCGGCACTGGTACATAGACCAATAATCTAAAGGGACTAACTGTCCAGGATTTAAAAAGCTAATTTTAGTTCAATGTAGACAAACTTGGTGTCACTGAAGTCGATTTCCGTAGAGAAGCTGGAGAGCAGACTTGGAATTAGCGGGAGTCTTGGGGCCAATGGCTCTTAATAAAAATCAGTGGGCTCTTAAAATAAATCATTCGAACGGGGGTTGCGGGCCACCGGGGCTCTCAATTTAATTAAAAAATATTTATTAAACATTTTAAGGAAATTTCTGGAACATATTGATTTGTACGCCGTTTTTGAACGAGAGCGGGATCTAGCGTTACAAATGATTATGTGTGATATTATAATATACTTGCTTGTTTTAAAGTTAATAAATGTTATGTAAGTAACGTAACCAATTTTTATTTTCCTATTTTCCCTACCTAATTTTAAATTTTTTTCTCCCCAATACCCCCCCCCCCCCCCGCTTGGGCCAGTGGCTCTCAATAAAAATAAACTTAATATCACTATTTCCAAGCCTGCTGGAGAGTTCACGTTCAATTTTAACAAAATGGCGCCGTTGTAGTTGGTTAAATGATTAAGCTTAGTAAGTCTCAGTCCTTTTATTTTTGAAAATGGTTATTTTAAAGTTTAAGTAATGGTAATTAACCATTGTGTTAAGTAAAAATATATAGTAAGCCGCGTATGGCTGAGGTTTTTTAATCATATTCACTGGAATCCATTTAATTTCTAAACTTAAAAAATTTAATGAACTAAGCCTAACCTAACTTTCTCGCACGTATTGTCGCCTAAGCCCCAACTAAGGGCCCGTTGCAAAAGTCTGCTTTGCTAGAATCGCACATGTTAAATTCTATGGGCTAGCACTTTGGCTAGGGATTTTGCAACAGGCCCTAAGATTCTAGTAGTGATAGTTGAACATAATTCTTGAGGCGCTTCAAAGCGGATGACGTATCTCAGTAAGCCTTCCGATTTAAGCCACGCCTGCGGCCTACCGTGTCAAAATATCGGTAACAGTGCGTCCCCTTAGATTCTTGGTCCATGGCTGATCCAAGCAGGCAAATGGATCATAAAAAGTTGGTGTCCGTACGATCTCGAGAGCAGTCAAATGGAAAATGCCAAAAGAACTTTTCGCCCACTGACTTTAAGAATTGGCCTATTTTACGTTCAGATTTAATAACTTGTCGTTATTTCGACGAAGTAAGTGTCAGTTTTCATTAAGAAAGCGTTTTAATTGGAACTAGGCCTTGGTCTCAAAAACAATTAGTGGGGGTAAGAGATTACCCGCAGTCGTTACCTTGGTTGCCGTCGAAAACTAGTGTATTAGCTGTTTTGTGTTTTATACGTTTTTTAAAACGTGTGACGTCACAGCTGTAGTTTTCACCGTGGCCGCCATCACAGTTACTGCTTTTTTTCGATATTCGAATAACATTGGTGACGTCATGAGTTTCAACTAACTTCCGTTTCCCTTTTATAAAACTGACGACGCGTTTTCCGTCACCGAGATGGAAGTAACGTAATTTACGTCATATCCCGTGAACAAGGTTTCATTAAATAAAATGCTTTTATGGCATATAAGCAGAGAGTGTAAAGATTATGAGAGGCGTCTCTTCCTATTCCCGTAACGTTAAAATTTCGTACAAGATTTTGAGAGCGCGCGCCCATAGGAGAGGTTACGTTACTATCCGACACACGATGTCGCTACTGGAAAATTTTTAAATTTTGTAAACATCCGGAAAGTTTTTCATCAGTCATGGCTGTTAAACATAGTTGAATTATGCTAATTTAAAATTAATAAAATTCAATTCCATGAAAAATAAAGAAACGTAAGTACAAGAAAGCGGACTAATTATAATATTTTGATACTAAAAGAATTATTTGTTTGATTAACCAAGGAAATTCATTGGAAATTTTATGAAATGGCCGAGGCTTAACGAGAACAGAGTGGTATAAATTAAAAAATACGAGGAAACATTGAAGTTGGTAAAAGAGATTAATGTTGTATTTTTAACAGTTTCCTATCTAATCTTTTCTGGGTTTTCATGTATTCATGGTTGAGATCTTGTTTTTTAAGGGAACTATGTATGCAGAATTCTATGAAAAAAGATATCATGTTTTGGTATGCAGTTGCACATGGAAAATCTTCATAAGCTTTAAAATATTTATTGTCAATTCTTTGAATGATTAATCTCTCCAAACGTCCTTTAATATTTGTCATGTGCGATAAAAGCTTAAAACTGGTGTCAAATACTTCATTTGTCTCCGTTACAAATTTGAAGAAACTACCAGTTGGTACGATGAGGCTGCTGAGCAGCTGATAGAAGAATTCTTTGCTGTTTTGAAAGCTTTAAAGTAAAAGAGCAGATTTGTTGGGTCAACAATTGGATTGTCATTTTTGAGTTGACTTATGCAAGAAGAGCATTGAAGGTTTGAGTAGCAGCGGTGAATTAGATATCCTGAAATGTAACTAAGAAAATTTTGTTTTAGCAGGTTTGGACTTCCAATAGAATTACAAAATTCTAAGTCTTCATCGGAACATTGCCCCTGGCTTTGCGAGACTACAAGATTTTAAAAATTAGAATCCGGTGGTTTCAAGAGATTATTCACAGAGGCAGCTCGAAATTGTTGTGGATTGGGATGATCACGGTTGCCTCCTTTCTGTCTTATAGATCCAAGAAAATTATCTACAAAATCTTGGCTAATCCTGTCCGTTAATAAAAACTTAAAACCAAAATTATCCTTTAGATCTTCCCAGAGGAGTAGCAAGGCTTGAATTGAAATTACCATTTTCTGAAATTTCCAATGGTGTAGAGTCATTAAGACTGAAAATTGTTGGCACAGCGGATGGTGTGAGCCTATTTTTAGTTCTAATATTCATGAAACTGGCATCAATGAAATGATTCGCGCAAATTCTATGGTTAACGTGTAAATATTCCGTAGTTTTATTTGTAAGCCCATCATTTACATTTTTCAGTCACAAAATAGAACTAAAATTTATACTAAGTTAATATGCCAATAAGCCTATCTAATGAAAATGCGAATTTACCAGTCTTTTTCCTATGGAAACTTATAAAAAGATAAACAAGGATTTCTTGTTTTCGATATTTCACAATTTAAAACGGAACAATATACCCCAGACACACTAAATTATTTAAAAACCTTGTAAAACTAGCATTAAAAATCTTGAAAGTTTTTGCGTCTCTTTTAAACCTAACATCGAAACGCACGCGCTGTGAGAACGGCGCCACTGGTGGCGCCATCGCTCTTACGGTAGTAGTGGACATTTTTGGGAAAAAAAAGTTAGTACGCTTTTTTGAAAGAGAGACGCCTCTCGTAATCTTTACACTCTCTGATATAAGGCTTAATTGAAATCCTTACCATTAAAGGGAGTAGAAAGTGTTTTGAAAATAGAGGGTTGTAATTGTTCAGGCAGTGAATTAGTTAATTAATCTGCTCCACTTATCAAAAAATCGACTTGTTTTTAACGTAACTAGCGCCTATCACCCCTAGCTTCTGATCTGGAATCAATAAGAAGTTTAAAAAAAAATAGGCTTAAACTTTTTCCACTGAGCCGAAACAACTATTTATGTTAAAGCCATTTAAATTAGTTCATTAATTTCCATAAATTTTAAAGAAGTCAAATAAAAATAAATTACATCCCAAATTTGTTATAATGCAACAGTTGGCACTTTGCGAGGCCATATTTTTTATTTTGGGGCCCTGACTCTTGAAAGTTTAAACTTTGCTGTTGCCTATGCAACAGGGTCCAGATACGAGAGAACCTAGTGGTCAAAATTGTCGAAATAAAATGTCCGAAATTAATTGAAGATATTTCCCGTTCACGGGCCTTTATAATAACGTAGGCAACGATCCACCATATTTATGGAAGTTCAGAATCCCTTTAACCGCCCAAACTTTGATATATTACGTAGTTTTGAAATAATCCATTGTATGGAAGATTTTATATCTGAAATAGGCTCTTAGCCCTTCTTTCAGCCGAGTTTATTAAGTTAGGTCGTCGACAGTCGTCCGGTTTTCTGGGATTGGTCGGCGGAGTCCATCGTCCAAGCGCGTCTTCCAAATTTAATTTTCCTCGAAAGACGTCAACGAAGAAAGCTTCCTCTCAAGAAAATACGCCACAGATTCCCCGAAAGGCAATTAATTAGATAGGCGAAAAGCGCACCCTCTCTTATCAACGTGTCAGTGTACCGTCTTTCCACTATCTAGGGTTGTTTCTTTGCACTTTTAACTGACGCCCGCATATCGACCGTTTAATAGTTGCGTAGTAACCTGTAAATGCGCCTCGACGGTTGGTGATGCTTTCTCTAAGGTCTAAAACCAATTTATTAGAGTCATTTTTAGTTCGTTTATTAAATATGGCACGCCATCCTGGTCAAAATTAAGTTGAAATATAGGATGATGGTTTGGAAATATAGGGTGATGTTTTGGAAATATAGGGTGATGTTTTGGAAATATAAGGTGATCTTTTGGAAATATAGGGTGATGGTTTGGAAATATAAGGCGATCTTTTGTCGCTATCGCCATCTCTCGCTTTTGCTTTAAAACTATTATTTGCAGTGCTACCGCTCACTTATCATGAAATCGGGGAATGCGACCCTCCTGGTGTTTCGAGAAAAGATAGGTCGATAATGGACGAGGATCTATTTTTCCATAAGATCACCCTATATTTCCTAAAGATAACCCTATATATTCAAAAAGGATCACCCTATATTTCCAAAAGATCGCCTTATATTTACAAAACATCACCCTATATTTACAAAACATCACCCTATATTTCAACTTAATTTTGACCAGGATGGCGTGCCATAAAATACTATTGTGAAACTGGCGGGAAAAGGAATCCTACCGTAATACAATTTGCTCGCTGTCGCCATCTATCAAACAAAACACTGACTAATGTTGCCTGTTTCCAAAGTAAAATTAATTTATAATAAAACTACTTTGTTGTTAAATTTAAAACATTTTATTAATCAAACTAATTTAATTTAAGACATGCAAATATTTTAATGAATCAAACTATTCATCAAATTTAAGGCATTTAAATATTTTTTATCAATTATAACACATGCAAAGAACGGATTACCAAATTTCATTTTATACATTTTTTTATTACATTTTCAATTACAAAATTATTTCTTAGAGGGTTTTGTAGTTGCTTGAGCTTTCAATACTTTAACAACGATCTTCTGTTCTTCAATCAGGAAAGCTCTGATAATCCTACACAATAACAAAATGTTAGAATTCATAAAAATAGGTCCGTTTTATTAAAGTCACATCTACCTCGATCTAACACACTTCCCGCAACGAGAACCTCCATAAGTTCTTGATACAGTCTTATGCCTCTTGGAGAGTGCTGACAATTCTCTTGGTCGGGCGTAAATGATCTAGATTGAAATAATTTAATTTAAATTCTGCATTGACAAAACCAAAGTAGCGAAATTAGGCCTAAATAGTAGATGGTTAACTAAATGTTCCTGTGGCACAACATTGACCCGAGGAATTTCTTAACTAATACCTCTAAACAGAGAAGTAACAAAATTGGATAATGTTGTCTACTTAAGAGGTCTTTTCAGATGGTTCAACGTTAGATGCCAGTTAACCAACTTCTCTTGTAACATCAGTGCAAATGGTTTCAAAAAAGCTTACCCCTCTCAACTTTAACTTGCAATCTCCACACTTTGGTACACTACCAGGTTTCTTAGGGTATAAATATACCAGACGACCACCTGGTGTCTTGGAGCTACATAAATGTAATAATGCATTAAAAAGTGTTGAAAATTATTAAGATTGTAAAAAGAAAAGTACATCTTTCTCCTGTTGGATTGCGTGTTATAACATAGCCTTCTGCGATACGTTAGCCTCGGTCCCATCTTGGATATTTACTAGAAATATGATAAATGAGCAAAAATAATAATTAAAATAAATTATACGAAGTACTCTGAATAATATTTTTTAATTACATTAGTTTAAAAAATAAAAGATATAAAGGATTAAACGAGATAATGCTTTAGCGACTTACGAGGTGTTTAGGCTTAGCCTCCCGTGTGTTATAATGAACCGGAAATCGAATCGGTAAGAGTGGATGTGACGTCAAAAATAATAAAATTTTGTTATAATTCATAAAGTGGTCGAAAGAAGGCGCCAGTTGTCCGGGTAGAGGTCATTACACAAAATGGTTGTGGTTTTCATCCAGTTTGTGAATAGAAATGATAAAATGTAAACAATTTTAATTCGGGTAATAGAGTTTAATAAATACATAAGTTTTTGAGCCTTCAAAATGTCGGGTTTAATTGACACTTTTGAAAAAGAGTACGCGTCTCTCACATCTGAAATAGCTGGTAAAATTGGAAAGGTACCTAATACAAATGGAGGTTCGTATCATATGTTTGACTTTCTTTAATGTAGAATGAAATTTTAATAAGCAAATATATTTCAGCTGATAAAAAAATACTTATCAATCAAGTCGAGAGACAGTTTGAAGAAGCTCAAGAGCTAGTATGCTATTTGTTCTTTAAACTACGAACTAAATACACTCTGCTAATACTTAATTCCAAAACAGTTGGAACAAATGGATCTCGAAGTAAAATCTTTACAACAAACTGTACGTCCAAAATACGAAACTAGACTGCTTAGCTACCAATCAGAGTTGTCGAAGCTGAAAAGAGACTTGGTAAAACTGACAAATCACATCGATTGTCTCAATAAGTAAATTTGATTTTTGATTTAAAGAGGCACGCAGCTGTAGCGTTTAGTGATGAAGTCCATGCCAGGGAAGAACTATTTGGTGATGAAGATAGCTATAGTTTGGCGGAAGAACAGAGAGCATTACTACTTGATAACACTGATAGACTAGATCGCTCAACGCGCAAACTACAAGATGGATATAAAGTTGCAATAGAAACAGGTTGACTATCTTTAATCATATAACAAAGATGATTATTATAAAATATTAACACTTCTTTGATATTTAAGAACACGTTGGAGCTGAAATATTGAGCAACCTTCATAGTCAACGCCAAACCATAACAAGAACAAGGGAAAGGGTAATATTTTTTGTAAAATTTAGAGGTGTGTGAGTACTCGAAAATTGATAGTAATCTAGTTCTAGTCACCAGCGTGCTTTTCCAAAGCCTAGAAATTACTAGAGCTGGACTGATATTTTTTTCATTTGGCAATTGCCAATTGGTGGATCTTAAGATTAATTTTGCAAGTGAAAATCCACCCTCATGTTAGGGTATAAAAGCCTTAAACAGGATTGCCGCACTTCAAGGAAAAATTAGGGAGTTTAAAAATGGCCCTAAAATGTCAGGGAATTTTAAGAATTTGTAAAAAGTCAGGGAATTTAGTTTTATCTGGACACTTTTTGAAGGTAATTTTACTCTAGATCTATGGCAAATTCTGTTATTATTTAGATGCTTGAAGGGTTTTTAAATAACTTTTATACTGAAATATAAGTTGATAAAATTAAATTTATTAACTTCTGTAAACGTAAAAGTTAAAAACTGTCTAATTTGGGCCTTAAAAGTCAGGGAAAATAACTAAATAGGTCAGGGAATTTGAATTTGAGAATATCGGGGCAACCCCGTTAAATAAGCCAGCAATACCTCATGGGGAAAAACGAA